>NW_026623378.1:1037344-1305741 GCF_030028575.1 Malurus melanocephalus
CGGCAGGCGAAGGCACAGGGGGCCCGCTCCCCGCCGCGCTCCGCGGGCCGTTCCCGGGGCCCCGACGGCTCCGCTGAGACGGGGCTGAAGGCGGGTGCGTGTCGGGCGGGGGAGGGCGGGACGGCGCGGCGCGGGCTCGGCGCAGGCTCCGTGTCCCGGCAGGCGCTCCCGGCGCGTCCCTGCGGGGCGGGGCGGGAACGAGCCGGATTCCAATCACTGCAGCCGGGCGCGCGCGCGGCGGGGGCCCGCGGGGAGCCGGGAGCGCGCCCGCCCCCGCCCGTCCATCAGCACGTGCCGTGGGCGGGAGGGCTGGCGGGGCTCCCCGGCAAGGAAAGTTGGCCGGGAGGAACAAGCCGGGCCTGCTTTTCCTCCTCGGTCCCCCCTCCGCGGGCGGCAGCGCGGGCCACAGCCTGGGCCAGCTTGTCGCTGGGCGCCCGGGCCCCGGCGTTATCCYGCCCCGCCGCCCAGCCGTGCTTTCCCCGTCAAGAAGCTCCTCTAGGAAAGGGCAGGGAGGTGTGAGGGCAGAAAGCGGCCCAGCCGGTGTCACGGAAGCACAGCCGGCCTTGAAGAGGGTCGAGACGCGAGAAAAGCAGCTGGAGTTGGCTGCAGGGCCGGGAAGCTCCWTGCAGATGCTGGTGGAGTTGGTGCCATGGAAAGCGGACAAGCTGCCAGCATTCACCGAGTAGGTGGGGTGCAGGATTGCCGTCGCAGCTTTGGTGGGGTTTCAGGGGAGCTGCCTGTGAGCTGGGGAGGGCAGCGAGCAGGCAACGGTGGCAGCCGCATAGGGAAAAACTCACATGCGCCTTTTGGATTCGTGGAAAAATAGTTCTGAGAAGGCTGACGTTGCAGGGCCGCATGAGGGATAGAGTTCCATTGCAAAGGACAGTGTTGTTTGTTTGCTTTTTTCATTTCCCCTATTTAAATAAATATGCCCAGTTAGATTGGAATACATTGTAACTTCTGCAGTGAGCTGCTCTGCTCGCTGATAAGGATGCTGAAGGCCATGATTTACATTGCATTTCCAAGCTCCTTATCATTAAGACAAATGGGAAAAGTAATAATCTGTCTGCCTTCAAGTGACATCTCCCAGCAGCAGTGCAGAAGGCGCTCCAGTGACAGTGCTGTGTGCTGGGGAGACTGCACAGCTCCCACCTGGGCTGCACAGTTGTGCTGCAGATGTCCTCTTGCCTTTCACTTGTCCTGTCACTTGGTTACTCTGCATCAAGAACTTTGCACACAAAGGCAGCTACAGGGGGAAATGAAGATCACCTGGATCGTGCAGACCTACTCACTTTCCGTTTGCTGCACACCAAAACTCTCTTTAGGCCTTCGGGACACACCAGTAATTGCTCGTGTGGAGATGCCTGCCCAGATAAACTGTTTCTAGAGAATAACCAGTTGGGAAGCAATCTGGCTTATTGGTGCCAAATAGCCACATCTGTTGTGGGATGTATTGCGGCAAACATGGGCTTGCTAATTTTGTTGACCTCTCCACAGTGTAGCTCCATTTTTGCATGCTAATATCAGATAGGACTTGGAAATGTTGTGTACTCCACTCGAGTTGTCACCTCTGAATGGAAGATGAGAGCACGAGCTCTGCATCCTGGCTCACRTGTGTTTTACCCACAGATTGTTAGATGAGTGCTTAACTTGTGTACTATCCTACACAGCAAAACAACAGAGGAAGTATGACTCCAAACCTATCAACTTCAGACTCCTTTAAAATGTAGGCAGGTAAAGGCACACCTAATAATTGTATGTGGTCAGATACTGTGGTGATAGGCATTTTAAAAAGGCAGTTCTTGTCTTACTAGACTTTCAGAAAATTTTTTCCGATCACCATCATCCAGAAAAATCTGTCAGTGTCCAAAACAAAGCCAGCCTGCGAGAAAGACAAAATCACAGCTTCCATGCCAAGCAATACAGAACTCCTATGCTTATGTTTATAATTTCAAAGGAAAATATGAGTCTGCTGTTCTTCCACTCTGTACTATCAGATTATAGCAGCAGAATAGACACTCAATATGGAAGAAGAATGCAACATGCGTGTGTGTGCTCCCAACCAGAACCAAAGCTGTTAGTGCTAGCATCTCTTCAGTAATAATGTGTGCTAAGACASTCCAGTGCTCGTCAGATGTTAGATATTGATTTCAATCTAGGATRCATGAATGTAGCAACAGCCACTAGCCTTGAAATGTATTTAACCCTTTTTGTGAAATGGATCAACTCTTTTCATTCCATTCCTGGTGTGTGAATTTGCACATTACAGAAATTGCTCTCTCAGCAAGTACTTTTCAAGGCTCTTGGGCACTGAGGACACCCACAAGTGACAGTCCCTGTCAGATCAGAAACAGCGTTGCTGAGGATGAAGTTTGTATTGCTATGGTAAGTAATGCCCATCTCTGCATTAATGAGTGCTGTGTAACTCCTCGTCTTAATCACAAAATAAAGTCTGCAAAAGTAAACGACATTATAATAATATTAGGGCTGCAGGAGAACAAACTACATCTTAATCTAAAATGATGAATCATAACCAACTTACAAAGGGTTTAGAGTATGATGGATGCCTGATGAAACATCACACAGAAAATACTGGTGTCTTTCAAAACAGTGCAGTACTTATGTTTCCAATATCTCTACCAGGATAGGTACAGAGACCTATTTAAACCAGAAAATGAACACTTTAGGTGATGGGCTCTCTGAAAGACACAGGATTCCAGTGAGATGCTTATCAGCAGCAGACATCTTACCTGGTGAAGATTTTAGGAATTTGCAAAAACTCAAGACACACCAGGTTTTGGTAACACRAAGTATTTATTTTGTTAATTGTGCAACATTCAAAAAACATGGAAGTCTGAAAATCTGCAAATAAGCATATGTTCATTTGACATTTGAGCAAGATGAGATGTGAAAGTCTAACATGAGATATAGAAGAAGCAGCTCAAAACTGTCTTGATGAAGAGAGCTGTATTTAAAAAAAAAGAGAAAAAGAAGAATTGAAGTCTTCCAGCTGCTTTCATTGTTATTTCCTCTCCAGGAATTTATTAGTACTTGGAATCACTAGGGAACTACAGACTTGAATATCAAAGGAACAAAGAAGTATATATAGGGAGAAGGTCAGACATGTGATAGGACTTGATCTTTGTAGATCCTTCTTCCTTTCAGTCTCTGGAATTCACATGTCTTAAATCTGTGGTCCAAATATATTTTTGAAAACTGTTTGCAATTAGATGAGTATTTCTCTGTTACTGTTACCAAAATAAATATTTCATGTTACATATTAAAAGAATATTGCCCTTCAGCCAGGGACACAGTTATTTCACTTAATATGACATGAATTTGGCTTTSTCTCTTCTTCAAAATTATTTTACTTGAAAGCATATTCTTTTCATTATAAATTTATTCAGCTGTTTGTTACTTACAAAAGTCATGGATTTTATTATGTTCCTTAAATATAAGCAAAATTAATTCAATAAGGCAGAGTCAAATCTGTGAAGAAAGGTGTTTAAAAAAAAATTTTGCTAGTGGAGCACTGGTAGTAAAGAGGCAAGCCCTRTCCAACCTTGAGTCCAACCAGCGTGGTGTGGAACTGAGGCCAAGGCTGYGCTGCAGAGCACTGTGGCAATAATCCAAGCAATAACAGCTCAATGTGCAGAGCACGGGCACAAGGAAAGAGGAGAAGCATTCCCAGAGCTCAAGCACTTGGTGTGTTTTGGGGTTACTTGCGCTTCTGCCTTGTGCAGGTGGCCGAGGAGGAAGGGGGACATAGTGGCTGTCCCTGTCCCCAGGCAGCTGCTGCAGGGTGGGAGCTGATTCCTCACTGAGCTGTGCTGGAGGGAACTGACTCCACTGGGCTGGCAAAGGGCTGAAGTCATGGAGCACTTTGATCTGGGAGACATTTTGCCAGTCAAGAACTAAACTTCCTGCTGATTTTTGAGTTTCTTCTTCCTGTGCCTAGTTGAGCTATACGATTTTACTTTTATGGATTTGCATTTACAAAACCCTTGCTGCAATCATTTCACCAGGCCATAATAAACCCGGAGGTAACTCTCCTTATAAATACAAGGAAACATTTCAAATTCTTAAAGCCAGGGCATTAAAAGTTGTATCATAGAAAAAAAAAATATTTGTAGGCTCAGGAGAGGCTTCACCAGGGTGCCTCACTCACATCAGTTTATTAGGAGAATTAGTAATACGTTTTCCCCTAGATGCATGAGCATAAAATCCCTGAAATCTTCATTTGTTCAGAGAAGATTAAGTATTAGACTGTAGTGCTGATTTTWAAAWTTATGTTTRTCAGTCAGCAGTGCCAAATGATCTRCAAGGAARTTTTAATTATACTCAGAAGCTAAATRTYTGTGTTCCTTTGCCTTTTATTACAAGATGTATTTGTGAGTTTCTTTTACAAGTTTGAATAATCCTTAGATTCAAAACCACACTGTATTACAGTTCCTCTGTTAAACCCAATGCTCAGGTTTTGTCCTGAAAGTGGAGCAATGCTGAAAGTTAAATGGTTTTTAAAGCTGCTGCTACACAAGGTGAATTCTTTTCAACAGAGAAAATTTCTGTCTTAGTGTGTATAACAGCTTTGTCCTCAGGAGGTGTGGATCCAAGTGGATGTGTTTCTGGCAGCTGTAGGAAGGGATACTGTAGAGATTTACAAAGATGGACACTTATGAGATGGAAAATACTATGTTCCTCCAAGCTTGTTAAAATGAAACAGATCTGAATCCTATACAAAATAAATGAACAAAATAATTTTTTCACTTCCTTTTTTTTTTTTCTCAGCCTAAACATATCTTTAAACATGAATATATTGGTATTAAATTGGAGCAAATGCAGCAAAAAAATCTCTTTTTTCAGATCCGAGCAAAGTCAAGGTCATTTAGGTCTACAAAATAATAAAAGGATATATTTGTATTTCAGCTGAAATGTCTGAAAATATATAATGAAGTTAAAGKCATAGCAATGAAGCTGTTCTTATTCTGTAAGACACTTGGATATTAACTGAAACTGGAMGTTGAACAAGCTAAACACATACAACCAAGAACAAATCCCAAAAAATAGTCTATAACTCCATTTGCTTCCAGTAGAAATTTGCTTGTGTCTGCAAATCTCCCCATTTGGCAGCTACACCTAATACAGTTTAAACTCTCACTGACATCAGCAAAAAATTACCTGATTAGGGATGCAGGATTGGATCTAAGATAATAGCATATTAAAAATCCACTATGGACTCAAAAGCAACTAATGGAAATTAAATCCYTGAGAATATAAAATGCTCCAAGCACTTGAACAGTTTTCATTGTACATATTCAAAATGCTAAACAATAGCAGCTATTGCATGTGTGACCATCAGGAAACACAGCTGTGCTTCTTTGTGTTACAATTAATTACTTCCGTTGTATATAAAATTGAAAGTATTGGTACTCTGGGGCGGAAAAAGGATATCCTGATACACTGCTCCTATTTCCTCACCRAGGCCTATTACTGAATGTTTCACCATTAATTCACTTACAATGAATTACTCTGCAAGGAATAAAGGAAGGATAGATTGGGTGGTTAATTGTTATGTTAAAAGCTACTTTTCTTTGCATTTTCACTCTCCTGCATTTTTATCTCATTTTACTATGTTCACATKTGCCCTCTTTGATAGTAATTGTTCACTTTTAAGTAGTTGCACTTAATGATGAAAGTCTAAAAGAAACATTTACTTAACTATCTTCTGATTTGAAGATTGTTCTATTAATATTTTTTAAGTTGCGAGATCAGAGGAAGCAAAATCTTTCTCACTATCTTTTAAAGAAATGAACAAAATAATCTCAAATGAAGTATTTGTGGCCATGTTCTCTGAAGCTGGCACACAGATGTGTAATTTATACCTTTCTGTGCCAGTGAATTTCCCTAAGCTGGAGGGGAATGAGGATTCTTACCCAGAGTTAGGGAGGAGTAGTAACAATCCTCTGTTATGCTTTTTTTTTTTTTTGTGAGAATTGCACAGGAGCAAAAACTGTTTGAGGTTGTACTAAATAGGCAAATATGGACCCTAAGGATATATACTACCCCCAAACTTTAATATCTATTTTTTAATAACACTGACTCTTTCTTTTTAGAGAACTTCTAAACAGAGAGCAGCTTCTGTGACTGCTTGGAAAGTCAATGAAGTCTCTAACAACCACCAGCCATGTAAGTCTGTAAAATGTGGATAATGTRTTGTGTATTTATCCCTGAGAATTTAATCTTGCAGGATGTGGCCTCTCACCCTAGAAGTCTCACAGTCTGACCACCACCAGACTATTTCCAATTGATTATAGGATGTCTAACACAAAGCCGAATAAGTTACATGAGGAAAACCTGGAGGCTTTCAATGTGAGAACAAGTAATTTTTGCCAAATAAAACCTTTGCAAGTTTGAGTTCAGWCTGGTGTCACAATGCAGTAACAAAAGAATGACAGCTCAGAATCTCCTTTACATAATAMAAATGACAGAAAATCACCATCCATCCACAAAACCTCCAGCCCTACTGTCCTTTTGCTGCAGCAGCTGGCACTGGAAATACAATCTCAAGGAAAAGCTGTGCTCTGTCATTATTTCATAACCACACAGTTTAGATTCGTATATGCTCTATTTGGTGCCACAGCTAGAACCAGAATCCCTGGCTAGAACTCTGGATTTATTGCAAGGACTTTTTGGCCAGAAGTAGATGCTGTGTAGTGCACATGCAATAAAACAGAAACTTTCAATTAGTGTCATTTATATTGTGTATCCACAATAAAACTCAGGAAGCCTGGTATTTGCAGGATGCAGTGGGCTGAATACACTCACACGAGCAGCACAGCCCACTCTGTCACCTTTTACCCCACAGCTTACAGTTCCTGTAAGTAACAGGAACTCTAGTCAGGCTTCTGCATGTGCATTAAATTTCCAGTATCCTTGGAATTAATACAGGGAAAAATATGCAGCAAGAAAAAGAAAATCTGTCAAGGAATGTGCTGGGGACAGCAGAAGAATATTTGGTTGTGAAAGAATAATACCTGGTCTTTCTTAATAATGCACAAATAAAAATTTTATTGCTGAATTCCTGKTTTTCATATGAAGGCAGATTTTTGGAAAGTGTGTCCTTTTTTCTGCTCTCACATCTCTGATGCTATCACAAATACCTAACAGATAACAAACCCCAGGCCTCGAGGTGCACTCAGATTCATGCRCATTCTTAAGCTATATATAGTAAATGGACTATATGACAACACTTCAAGCTGAAATYGTGCAGGAATGAAACACATCCACTTAAAGGAAATCCGAGTCTCAGTTCTGAGTGTTTTAATCCACATACATATCCCATACGTGCATATAAGAATGCTTGCATAACCAAAACAAAGATTCCTTTAAATGAAACTAAACTTCGATCCCAGCATTGTTTTACAGTCTACATATGATTAGATCTTAAAATTATTTACCTGGAAAACCATATGATTAGATCTTAAAATAATTTACCTGGGAAACCATGCTTCTGTTTTGAAATGAGATCTTTAATTATGGCTATAGATACTTCTTAAACTTCCTCAAGCTCCAAAATATCTTCTTTAATACACCGTGATTATAAGACAATCTAGAAGAATAGCAAGTTTTCTGGCTTTAGTGTAGCAAGCAGCATTCACTCCACAGGCACTGGAAGAGCCATCACCTTCATTCAATGCAAAGTTGTATTTTTATGTATATCTTCTAATTAAAAGAAATCTCAACTCTTTTTAAGTAACACCATGCATAGTAAAACTCAGTGGAAGCAGAAGAGTTTCTGTAGCATCTTTGTCACTAATGAAAATAATCCAATTTCTAAAGTGGTAAGATTGGCAAATACTTTTGTAGTAGAGGCAGCTTTATTAATGATACTTTATGCATATGAATTTATTATTACCTAACAGTTAAAATCTGGAAACTTTTAAAGGAGAAATGTTTTGTTGAAAAGTTTAGCTTTGTTAAAAAAAATAAAAATCCTTCTGCTTGTCTTTATTACACAGAAAAGTCTTGTGAGTCAGCCTGACAGTCCTTATTAGTACAACACACGTTTGTTACTGTTTTCTTTTGATGTAATCTTCCTAAGAGGAGGAGGAACTGTATTTTAACAGCTATCCAGGGGCGTATTTCATAAGCACACAGCACAGAATTTATGCCTGAATATCATCTGAATCTCATCCATAACTCTGATTTGCCTGGGAGAACAAAGCATTTCATTGTGTATTCAATAATGGTTTCAGCAATCTTATTCACACATTCCTTCCTTTCTCAATCAACAGAAACTGGCTGAATTCAAGATGCATGATTAGGTGGGAGGGGGAAACAATGCCAAAGCCTATACTTTAGAAATCCCCATTTTCTTCAGAGCAATAATCTCTCTTCACGTATCTGTGTTAAGAGTTTCGTAATGCAACACTTGTCAAGCTATCTSGCACCATGTCCTTTCCTAGCGAACTTTGCTCTTTTCCACCCTGTCAGCTGGCATGGTGCTGTGCAAATGCCTCTATTGCTTCCAGCCCCAACAACTGAACTCTGCAGGGATCACAGTGCACAGTTTAGGAAGCACTGTCTTGTGCAAAGGTTAAAGGTCAGAACAGACAATCTGAAAAACAGCAATTTTGAACTGGCAAAATATTGCATACGTTCTGGGCATTATTTTGGTGTCTTTTTTCCTTATGCACATTGTAAACAGAAATTAGGGCTGTAAAATAAAATCTTAAGTGCACAAAATTGTGATTCCTGATGCTGTACTTTGTAAAGCATCTTAATCCAAGTTTAACTAAATACATCTAACTTCTTAATTATGTTTACTACACTTAGTTGTATCTCTAAAAAGCTTGCATTCCTGAGGGGTGTGCAACAGGAATGCACAAAATGGCTGGTTTTATAAAACACAGTTACATGAAGACATCCTTTCATTTGTACATATTCCTTAGTGCTAGAGCTCAATGAGGATGTTTAAAACATTCTCTGTGTTATTTTAAATAACTTTTGCTAAGAACTGGAAGAAAACCTACCTGGACTTACGCAGTCAAATTCTGTTTGCAGATGCATCGATGTAAGTGAAGGCAGAATTTACCCACTCCTTATAAAGTTACTATAAACGGTGTTTGTTGACACAATAAGGCCTGGGACTATACAGGCCTTGTTAAGTTACAACATGTACTGTTAGCAGACTACCTCTTTTAAGGATACTAATATTTGTTTAAAACAGCATTATTTGGTCAATAAAATATTCAAGACTGCTATATAATGAAGTTGAAACCAATGCTTTAATTTTTATTTTCAGGTCTGAAGTAGAGAGTACAAGCTTGTTTATGCTTTCTTATTGATATTACATGGCTGAAAGCTGTCAGCTGTTCACATGCCATATTAATAAATATATCCAGATCATAAAGCTTTAACTGTATTTGCACATTGCTTTTATTACTAGACTGTTTTATTCATGTTGGCACAGATAATCCATGCAAGGTAGTTACTCACATCTCATAAACCACACAACATTCTGTTCTGAAATAACTAGGAACTTAGGAAAAAATATCTATCTAAAAGCAAGGGCACTTGTGGCATCAAGTCAACATGTCAAYATATTATAAAACCTAGACTTCTAATATATGATCACTGCAGGCAATAAATCACTCCATTTCAAATTCTGCTGTTTATAAATAATAAACAAATTAATATTCACTACCAGGAGACGAGTATTGCAAACAAACACTAGTGTGCCCAGTATTAGACACTAAGGAGTGTGCTCAGTGCTGTGGACATTCACATTATTAAACATAAATACAAGTAATCTTCAACAAAACATTTCACCCAAAGTACTGACCACTGAAGGACCAATGCAAAATTATTTTTCCTTGTTTTCAATTGAATTTAGAAATGTGTAATGTGTGAATCCAATATAGTAAAAAACTAACTTATAAAATGAAGTCCTAGGACTGAGGTTTTTTTCCCAGATAATAAAAGTAACCTTCTTTGGAAATATTTAATTTACCCCATTCTGCAAAAATTACACCAAAATAGAGAAAAGCATTAAAATAGCTTTTGAATCTTTTGACTGAAAAGTTATTGAACAATTTTTGATTAGATAAAAGACTGATCTTTTTAATTGATCATTCAGAGGTACAGTATCTTTGTTTTATTGGGTAAAACCTCACATTAATTAGAATAAAAAGAAATAGAAGAACTTAGGACATATGTAATAGGCATCTATTACAAGACATAAAACACAATCAAGTACACATTATTCATCTTGCATATTTTTGTACAACATTATTTTCAGTGATAGTTAAAAGGCCRTATTTTGAATTTTAGAGATATATATTATTATATATATGCATTTTACCCTCTTCATATCACGAAGGTGACATATAGCAGAGGAGTATCAGCAGTTATGTGGTATTCTACCCCTGTGAAAGTTAAAATGCTACATTATTATTCACAAATTTCTGGTTCATGTATGTGCAAAAATAATATCAATATAGATATCAAGGGTGGATACGTGGATTCCCTATTTTTGGACCACATTGTAAAGCAGCACAAGTCGTAACAGGAAATTTTTATTACATGATAATCCTCAGGGTATCTCTGTTCTTCATTCAGAGATATCACTGTACCTCATATAGTGATATGTAAACTAGCTTTAATCTCACTTGCTCAGACACCAGCTGGAGTCAGGGCATGTGCTACAGTGCAGGTTCTCTGCCCAAGGAAATTTTCAGGACTCTCTCAAGCCAGTACAGCTCCCACTGAAGTCTGCGCTGCTTCATTTTCACTGTTGCCACCCTGCAAGCCTCAGCTCTGCTTACATCCATTTCATTCCCTTTCCTGCAGCACAGACTTCAGCATTACCAGGCTGGATCCTTGCTCACCCCTTCTGTATGTATTCAAACCATCTCTCTGGGCTGCTGTGAGCTACTTGTAACCCAAGTTCTTACTTCAGGCCCTTTTCTGACTGTAGTTATGTCATCCTGGCTGTCCCCCTGTGCCCCACCCCGACTATGGCATGGCAGCCTGGTGGAACTGGCCTTACCTGGCTATTTCCCTGCTCCCAGCCCAGCCYCAGGAAGGGCTGCCCACCTCCTCAGTGCCTCATCTTTCTACACTCGCCCAGAGGCTGCAGAGTCCCTACATTCTGGCTGCCACAGGTTGCTCTCCCTGCCCTGATCCCAGCCCCACTCCCCTGCCCACACATAAAGCCCTGTGTCCCACACCCCACCCCACACCAGTAACTCCAGGCTGACTTCAGCTGCCASTCTGGGCTTCCCAGGAAACTTGAGGAAGTTCAGCCCCAGCCATGCTGCCTTTAACAGCTTTTCACAGACTGTACTCCCCAAGGTGCAGCCYGCCATCTCTGGCCATATCCTAAAATGATTTATCCTTCATGCTGCCMGTGAAGAGGAAGCTTCTAGGGACATTGGGGGGAAGGTGAAGGGGAGAATGAGACACAGACATATAAACGCATGCAGATGCGAGGTGAAAGACCTCATGAAATTCTCCTGAGGCATCCATCACAAGCCTGACCATTTTGARTCTTCCCACAGAGCCTGACTCCCTATTCTGATGCTGCAGTCAGAGACCAGTTCCAGTCAGCGGCCAACACACAAATCTGCCTAAAGGATATGTTCAATGCAGTCTCAGTATATGGTATGCTGATGTCAATTCTCTCAAATAACTGATAATAATAAACAGCATTTTGTTGAATGGCACTGAAAAATGAATTGAAATGTAGAATTTTCTCACTGTTGTGAACATGTATTGARTGAAGTCAAATACGAGTGGAAAAAAAATTTGACTTCCATAATTACGATTTATTCCTCTGGTGAATATTATGAGGCAGACCTCTGGATTTTGTAATCTATGGGACCGTATTCACACCAGCTCAGCACCGACTGAAAAAAAAAAATTTTTTTTCTTAAAAAAAAAAAAAAAAAAAAAAAAAAGGCTTTGCATATAACGTACTAGTGTTTTAGAAAAATTCATGCATACAAAAATCTGACCCCTGTAGTAACTCAGATCAGATCACTGCTAAGATCAGTGAAAACTAAGATACCTACTGAATAAATACAGGTGATACATGTCAAAACTGCCACAGGCAGTTCAGGTTGTTATTTTTGTCCAAGATGCAGACTGCCTGCAGCTAACTTAACTCTTCTATTAGAACTCCAAATTTCATTTAATCCTTCCCCAAGCTTTGGATAGTTTTTCATCCCTTAAAAGACAACCAATTACCATAAAATGGGCATTACCCATAGGAGGGACAAGACAGGACAATTATTACAATATTATGTAATTTTCTGCTACTCAAAACACAAGGTAAAATAGGTGCAGATGGCATCAGCATGTGGCCTGCAGAAAGCATCCTCAGTCTCAGAAGTACTAATTCAAAACTCAGTACTGCAAGCTGTCAACACACACATTGTAATTCTCACTTAAATGAGTTAATAAAACTTGAATGGTGATCAGACCTTCCATCTTAACTATATCAGACAGAACTGCTGTCTCCAATATAAAAATCATTGATATTCAAAAATTTGAAAGTATTATCAGTTCTACACTATTGCTAATTTGAAAAAAAGGATTTTATAAATAAGCGTGTAAACAACTTGAAAGTTGTTCTCAAACTATTAGGAAAGATRCCTGTATGGTTATTAGAAAAGATGACTGTATGGTTATCCTAATTGYTGGAGCATAGCTACTGTTTTACAATGGCAAATACTGCTACAATTCATGATGTGTTGAATTTAAATTAAGGAAAGGARTAAAGAGTATGTGACTGCTGCCTTGTGAATTCTTAATCAACATTCATTTACTACAGGAAAAAAAGCACCTTTTTCCTAATAATGTGGGATAGAAGGGAATTTTTGCAGCCTACSTCCTATAACCTAGCTGTGCTAGCTGGATGTATTTCTTCAGTGTCCACCAGTGTGAAGGTCCAGATGTAGATTCCTACCTCCCTCTGATATCAGTGGGAATTAGAAACCAAAGCAAGTTTGAATTTAATTTTTTTTTTCCCCAGGATRAAAGGAAAACTGTTTTTTAATTAAAAGTTGGCCTTTCTAGCCAGCTCTATTCCATTCAATGTAAGAGCAATTTGGAGAAAGCCAGTTGTCCTTTTCCATTAGGATTTAAAAATGAATTATCTACTGTGCACATAGAAGCCAAGTGCATTAGCAAGGCTGACCCAACCATTTTATTTTCAAACTGTTATGGATTGTCACCTAGGCTTCCCAGCTACATATGGATTCAAGGCAGACTTGTTATTTGGAAAGAATTTAAAATATCTGATGCTATGAGGTAGCACCACAACATAATGGAATAGCACTCACTTTTCATAGAGGAAGCCCTAATCTATTTATTTCCCTTTGAAAGCTATGGCCTTTGGTTCTACAGATGACTGTACATATGGCACTTACTCATTCTTGCTGTGAAAGAAAATTACTTAGTAGAGAAGTATTTTTCCAGTTGTTTTTAAACACCAGTGTGTGGTCTCAGCAGTAAAACTGCTGTGGGTAAATAACTTGAAATTGTATTTGCACGTTACTTTTTATATTAAGGTTTTTAGATAATTTCAGTATTTCCCCAAACTGTTGCTCTAATAATGAGCTAGTTCATTAGTTCATTTGGTTTTGACTGTTCGTTCAGGAGGTTTTTGTATGAACCTTGCAAAAAGTACATTCTGCATTTACGGAAGAGGATAAAGTTAAACTTCAGAATTACCAACTTTCTAGCTTTTACCAAGAGAAATGCTAGCTATGGTTATCAACTTTATGATTGCCCAGTTAGTCATCAGTTTTACCCCAGAATTACTGACTACAGGCTCTTCTTTTAAACATTGATGGCATGGGCATGCTTCTTGCACAATGGCTTATCCTTCTTGGAGTAGAATGGCTGACCTTCCAAATTCACATGGCATACCTAGAATTGATAATAAATACAATCAGGAATAATTAAGGAACAAAAAGAAGACAGAAAGATGTGACTATCAATTTCAACTGTATTGTTCTTCTGACCACGCATTTCTTTGGTAGTCTTTTGGAGTCATGTATTGATTTGCACTTGATTTAACCCACTGAAGGACATAAAGTTAGGTCCTTAAAAAAACTCTCACTGTGAGAATTGCATATTAAAAATATATAATAAAACTGTCACTTCCATAGAAAACTAGGTAGCTAAGGCAAATGAACATGCAAAAAAGAATATGAAATATTTAGRGAAAGTGTCTTTATAAGTGATCAATATTTGTAAGTGATTAATAGTTGTTAGCTTGTGAAGGAAACTCTGTGTTCCTTCTATGTTTGAATTTCCAAAAGACTTCAGTTTTCACAAGACACTTCTGTGAAGCTAGTTCAGCTTCAGATATTTATAAACATTTCTATACTTTCAACTATTCTGCCTAAACTTCAGACTTAAACAAACATTGGAAATTGTCACTGTTGGTTTGGTGTGGGCAACATACTATTTTTAGCTAATTAGAGATTCTAGATATTATTACTTTAGGAATAATACGTTGCAGAGCTGCTCATTACTATTAGAACCAGATGAAAGTACTGTTTATCAGATGTATTTTTTTGCTTTGTGTGCAGAGTGTGGGAATATGGCCAYGCTCTAGAGCTGCGTGCACACCACAGATTGATGAGTTTGACCAAATTCTCTGCTCATTRCTATTCATGCTCTCTAAACAGACTTCTTTTTGCAAGTTTCAACAAGCATTCAGCATGGAAATACAAACTTCACTGCTTTGTAAGATTAAGATTATACTATTCAGTATGGTGTTAATTTATTTTCAGTCTTGCTCTATCTTTATTTGGCAAACACTGRAAAGAATGACAGCAATAGTGGTTTGCATTGCTTTGTGCACTATCTAAAACTGGATGTTTTATTGGGAAACACTTATGATGGTCAAATTTCATAATTCTAGTAAAAGTTTATGGAGGAGAAGAAAAAATACTCCCATCCTTCTTCATCTGCAAGTAMAATAGAAATTCCATCCCTTTGCATCTTTAAGCATATGTTAGTTATTCCTGCTTTCAGGTTTTCTGATGTTACTACACAGTTTATGAATATAAAGCAATGAGATATTATTTGATGTAGAACCTACAGCACAAATGAAGCAGGTGTCATGCCAAGTGTGTCCAAGAGCTTCAATGAATTTGTCTCCAGCTTCAACAGGRTAATCACAGCCATGACATTTTGTGCTGAACAAAGCAATATAATCTAAAACACAACAAAAAACAAACTTAGAACAAACTCTTAACATAATCGTATAAAGTGGAAGGAAAAAARTAGAAAAATAGAAAGTTTCCAGACAATGAATGTTTTGGTTTTGCTCCATTTCCTACTACTTTTACTGAAACACTCCTATTGAAATTTACTTCTTTTGTTTCAATATTTAAATACAAACTCAGTCCAGAACCCCCCATCAGTATGACATTTATTGTCACAAATGTAGAAGACAAAAAATCCATGGAATTTCAGCTTATATTTTTCACATTACTTTCAAATTAGCTGTAATATATGTGGAACCTATTCATGGGACAACTATGGTTATTAAAAAGAGTCTAATGACTAGGGAATGTTACAAATTTCMATGACTGGATTAATGTTCTTTTTGCATTAAGAGAGAACATTATGGAAACCCCGTGCATGCTGGTTATTGCGTCTTTATCAAGTGTGATTTGGAAAGGCTTGACATTGAAAAATATTAGTGGAAAATCCAAAGGTAATTGGAACTCATGAAAGCCATTAGATGTTATGACAAAACCTCCAGTTTTAAATGTAGGTACCTGTCAGTCATATAATATGGTTTTCACTCTTCACTTAGGGCTACTCTGACTTGTAAAATTTGAATTGCATAACTATAAGGAAGGAATCTCCAGAGAGAAGTAGGCCAGGAGCTGACRGAATGGACAAGGGGAACACAGAGGGAATGCAACTTAAATCTTAACTTCCTTCCTATGTCAGACAATTCATTTGCATGTTAAGTACCGTTTTGGGAAAACATGGCCTTTTCCTTTCTTAGTTGGCAAGAGGCAGTTTGTTTGTTGCAGCAGCCAGGAAACAAAATCTGCACTACCATGTGTTGCACATCTGTGCAGAGCTATCTTTTCATAAATGTGGGTTGAACAGTTCTAGGTTGAAGCAGCAGCATCAGAAGTCATAATTCCAGCAACTCTGTAGAGAGATTGTGGGCAGCCCTAGAAGACCAATTTTCTTTTCTGGTGAGCAGAATCTACCAAGGAAGGGAGTGGAACATAGGAAAATGTGTAGGAAAAGAAATGTCAAGTATCACAATACATAACGGAGAGAAGAGAGGGAAGGCATTGTGGGCAGTGAGACAAAGACCAGCACTCTGCCATTCTCTAACATAAACTGAAGAAAAATACAGACACAAACACTTGTATACGGRGAGAGTGGCAACAAAATCCATGCTGGATGGGTAACTGGTATTATTTTGTTCATCAGCTACTTTATTCTTACATGCCATGAACATGAAGCGCATGATTACATGCAGAACTGCCCAGTTTGCCATACCTTTCTCACAGTAAGGTTCCCCRTCTTCCATGTGGAACAGGCTATTTCCAAACGGCTTCTTACAAGCAGCACAGACAAAGCAACTTGTGTGCCAAGTCTGTCTTAGGGCATGCATCACTTCCTGCAAAACAAACAAACAAACAAACAAAAATCTCCAGCAGAATAGCAAGCCCTGCAACTTCCTACTAGAGAACAAACACAAAGCAGAGATGCTCTAAATTCTTCCTTTCTGTATTGGCCAATTTCTCTCCTCAAAAGAAAGAATTGTGACAGAAATGGGGCTTGTTTTGGAAAGAAAGAGGAAATGGTACTGCAAGCTTTCTAGAACAATGTATTTGCCAAAGTGAAACAACATGGTTCAGCCAGCAGTTTGTATCAACATGCCCAGTCGCTGTTACAGGGGAGATTCTGCACAAAGATTCTGATTATTTTCTCCTTTGTTTTGACATGACACATTAGGAACTCTTCAATGCAAAAGTATGATTTCTTAATTAAATTTTAAAGAGTAATTTTTTAAGACCAAGAATAAGTGATGTCTGCTGTTTTAAAATAATYTAGATTATGTAGTAACTTCTTTAGGCTTCTTACAAGAATGAATCACAAACTAGCTTGAAAATCTAAAAAAAAAGGTTATTTTAACTTATATGATTAGTAAAATGAGTCTTTGTGTTTGTTCCTAAGCTATGTGTTTATCACAAAAACTCCTAATTCTGTGCAGCTGATAGTCTCTTAAATTGAGCACATCCAAATTTTATCAGCTTCTTATTTCTGTCCAATATGAGGAAATCTGTATTACTGCTTCATTCTTTTGTCATGCAGAAGTTTTCCAAGTCCAAAAGCTGTTGTTCTGGGCTCTGATGCACAGTTACCTGCTAATTTGTCAATCTTACGTGTGCCCACAATGATGTTTGACAATGTATCTCTGTCAAACAGTCCAGATTTCAAAGGGCCAGCTGCATAACTGGTGTAAATTAACTTCGTTAACTTCAGTGTAACAGCATTGATTTATACCAGMTGAGAATCTAGATCCTATTTTATGTTGCTTCCAATTACACACATGGACTCTGATTCTCTTTTAAAGATTGTTTTTAATGTCCATTGATTATGACAAAATGGATTGAAGTCCTCTTCCATGCTTTCAATCCAGTGAATAGACAAAATAGTCTAATTTAGATTTGCCATAYATCTCATTAGAGAATCACCATTTGAGGTTCATTAACTTCTGTTACTGTTTGCAAAACAACTATCACTGATAAATAGGTTTGGATCCATTTATGAACCTCAGTGAGGTAAGAAGYAAAAATAGCTTGAAAAATCTTATTAATATAAATAGAGGCAGCTGGCATCTTTGCTATTTTCCTCATGAAAATCCATAATGGGAAACTGATTTGTGCCAGCATTCATTAGGTAGGTTAAGTCAGCACTCTGCTCTAAATTACTCCTTCTGCKGCAGCAGTAAACGAGACTTGGTTGGAGCCAGAGCTTCACCATCGATGTCTGATGGTGGCATCCCTAATTGGCAGCTGCAGAGAAGAGCATCTGTAATGCCAACATTTAGATAGATGTCAAAAGGGGACAGCTAGGAAGCGAAAAACCAGTGTAGGACTCCTTGCTTCCTCACTTGAGAGGATCATGTTATAGATTCACTACAATTGTGGCATAAATACACTGCTAAAATMATTTCTGGTATTCCAACCTCAACCATCGTAAGGTATATGGAGAACAAATTAAATTGTACATTCACTTGTACGTGSGTCCTTTATGACAAAAGTGGCATGTATTATTGTCTTTGTGGAATTCTTTGTATTTATTCTGTATTTTTTTAACTATAAGAAGCCAGCAGGATTCCTCAACAGCTGTGCTGTTAACTAACKGTGAGGTGCAGCAAGAGCAATGGGCCTCTTTCCACCATCTGACTTCTTCACTAAAATTTTCACTAAGTCCTGTGCAAAAAATAAAAACCTAGTTCAAGTCTCTTATTATAAGGAACAGAGAGATAAAATTAACATTGYGTGTATCAGATAGCAAAAAAACTATCCAGAAAATGTTACTTCTTTTACACTCAGTGAGATGGTAACTGGATTACATATTCTGTCTGTGAGTAGAATAAGGTATAGAAATATCCAAGACTTCAGATGGATAAAAATTATTCTAAAATAATGTTTCTCATTCTGAAATAATCAACAAGCTGGGAAATAAGTCTTAAAAGGATRAAATAACAAAGTATCTACATTCACTACTCACAGTCTAAACTATTTCACTATTTCAGTATACAACACTGCTGGAGAAAGGGTTAATCTTGTTCTCTTACCCCCATAATCTTAGTGTGGCATCTGGCACAGGTTGGTGCAAAGAACTGTTCATAGCAGCGTTCACAGTACACGCTATTCTGCTCCTCCACAAAGCACATATCAGCCAAGGATGTCTTGCAGTAAGCACAATTGAATTCTTCTGGGTGCCAAGAGCGACCCATGGCTACCAGGAAAGGACCTCTGGAAACAACCACAATTATCTTATTTGTATCACAAAAAAGGCTGAATGACCCTGATTGCAAACCCACTTTGTCAGACACCACAAACATGTTTAAGAAGCTACTTGAACCATGAGGTGCATATTAAAATAATACTCAGAAGCCTGAAGAGAAGTGGTCTTTTTCAAGATCATTACTCAAAACACACTGCTAATTGGTTAAAACATTTCATTATTTGGTCTCATATAGCAGATTTACAGACAACTGTTGGAAAACCAATTGTTTTYGTATCTGCATAGCTATAACAGGCCTTTGTAAGTACATGCAAARACAACAGGAAAAGGCCAGAAGCACAGAAGATAATGCTACCATTTGAAAGCATGAAATAACAGGCAAATTATCAGCCTTGCACACCCACATCTCACAACATTCYTAAAGTTTCTTCTCCTTCCTTCYTTCCATCTGAGAGCACTGCATGCAACACATTCTAGTAATGTCAGACTATCAGGTGACAACTTGCTGTTTCATTATGTGGAAGACACATTAAATTCATTTTGGTGATTGACTCTGGTGATTGTAGGTAGGTATAATGATGATTACTGGAATATTTCCATTTCAGAATATATACAGRGCAATAATCAGCAGTTCCACATCACCAAACTAGTTTCTTTTAGTGGGGAAGACTGTCATTAAACACGGATTGCMTAAAGTTGGATAGCAGTGCACAGGGTAACAGCAGGCACTGGTCCAGCAGAATGAATTGGGAGAGAAGGGAGAGGCATGCTATGAATCACTGGTAATGGAGTGGAGGCATTATCTTTCTCCAGACACAAAACCAACAATTACATTGGGCTGCTGTTCCAAAATGATGCCTTGTTCCTTTTCTCTCCACAATCCCCCCCCTCTGTCCCCAGCCCCCCAACTCTCCCTAAGAAGTTACAAGAACCTCCTTCAAAGCGTTACTTTAGGACCAAAAACCTGTTTGAAAGCAAGCAGTGATTTGCTGCAGCATCCAAGAGACAAACAATTAGCATGTATAGCTTTGCAGTGATAAAAAGTGAACCACACAACAACAAAATGAGCTCTGGAAATGTTAAATTAATGAAGCAGACAACAGACATCCCTGCTGGGTAATTTAACAGAGTCTTAGGCTCTGGTACTGTATATTAATGTACAATAACCAGTCTCTCTGATACTTTTTGTTCTGCTTCATCCCTCTTCAAAGGCTCATGACCTTACCGAATGACGCTGTTACAGTGGCCACAGAGCGGGGTTCGGCTGCTGGCTGGAAAACGCTCCGCCCTCTGAACTGTTCCCCGGGCTAATGCAGGGGGCTGGGAAGAAGGTGAAACTGGAGACGGGTAAGCAGAAATTGAGGCAGGAGATGGCACTGGAACACCCCTTGGGAGGATGTGCTTTGTGACAGTGGTGGTGGATTTTCCAGGTGCAAATTTCTGGGAAAAGGAGTCATCTGTTACCCAGGGAGGGCGACTCGCAGGCTCCGTGTTGGCAGGGGTGTAGGAATGAACTGGTGCTGGCGCTGTTTTAAGTATCCCAAAAGAAACCAAGAAGGATTTTAAAGTCTATTTCTTCCAATGTCAATACAGCAACACTTACCAAAGGGTACTCCACGACACACACACAATAAAAGCTTCAGATGATACTTAATTATGATTTGTCCTATTGTCCACATGCTTGCTTATTCTGGGCTGAAGCCAGGGGTATCGGCACAATCACTGACTTTTAATCCACATGCATTACAGAAGTCATTGCCTAGTGGCTTTTATGGATTTTATGGAGACCATTGTCAAGATCATCTCTTCATTTTCTAGTAAGAATGAATATGACAATWCTGTGATAATTTCAAAGACTGTCATATATTCTGTTTAAGACAGGTTAAAAATAGGAAAGCCAGATCATATATTGAACTTTCAGATGGAATTCCCCAGAACTGCAATAAGTAACGCTTAACTTTTGATCTCATAATATTAATTAAAATGCAACATTTTCTAAAGATGTCACTGTTGTCTGTCAATTATAGGTTTATTCCTAGGTTTTTGAAGGAAAACAGGCTCCCACAGAGAACACAGAGATAGAGAGCACTTGAAGCAATACTGAGGGAGCCAATTCAGCTCACATGACCAGCAAGATAAAGCCAACAGCACTTAGAGGAAGGCCAGACTTGTGGTTATGACTGATCTCAGCTCAGTTCTTGGCTCTGCCACAAACTTCCTGTATAACTTTGAGCAAAGCACAATCTCTCTGTGCCTCAGTTCCTGTGTGTAAAACAGAATATTATACTTTCTCTCTTCCACCCTTTGACTAGCACATAAAACCTTCAGTGCAGTCTGTCCCTGTGTTTGTGTGCACCAGGCTMTAAGCTTGGGTGGAGCTTTATCACATTAAAATAAGCAGAAGCCAGAGCCTGCACATACTGACAAGYTTTCCCATTGCCCTGCTCTTTTCAAAACATCAGCTCTTGCATTATGTAGGACTGCAGTTACTGCCCAAGAAACAGCCTCACTTTGCCAAGTGCAGGAGCACTAAAAGCAGTTTCCCTTTGCAAGGAAAACAAAGTGATTGACTGAAAAGAAGCTTGGAGAGTTGAAGTGTTTAGCCCAAATGAGAGAGCACAGCTTTGGGAACAGAAGCCAGTTCTCCAGCAGTCTAGGCAAACACTCTGCACAGTTGATCCCAGCACCAATAAAATGATGACCAAATACAGCATGTACAGTTTCAAGGGGCTTGCAAGTAGAAAGGTATTTCAGACAAAAGGGTTCTGAATGTAACATGGATCTTTCTGATTAAAAAAGYGGTGAGAAGATTATGTTTGATTCAACATCCCTACCTTAGCCTACACTCTGCCACATAGTAATTTACACTGATTATTGGCAATTTGCACGTGGTTAAATTGCATATATATCAACGCACTGTGATCATCTTGTGATCTTCTGTATTGAGGTCAGAGTTGAACCTAGTGCATTTTCTTGATAAAAATTCCTTATGGTACAGCATCAACAATGTTTCTGCTTCATAAAACTGTACCCACCTTAGCTTGAGGCTGCTTTTTTTTTTTTAACTTGGAAATGGTAAAGAGTGTTTAAAGATTTCAGAGCAGAGTTTATATGCAATCTCTTTAGATCCTAAGGCTGTTGCTATTTATGTATTACAGTATTAAGACAGGCAAAATTRGAAGTTAATATTTCATCTCTAATTGGTGAGTTCAAAAGGCTCCCACCTATGAGGCTCTCTAATTAAGTGACTTCTAGCTCACTTCACTACATTCTCTCTAGTTTCTATTTCTTTTCACTCTATCTCTTCCATTTCTGCAGTAAAATAAAGCAACAGAAAGTTAAGTAAAACAACAAAATAGGATTTTTTTCCAGGTACTGAAAGAAAGTACCAGAGAATTATTGCAAAATGCAAATGTTGCGTTTRCTCTGAGTTTTCTTTTCAGCTGTTATAATTTAATTTTACAGGCTTGATTTATTAAAATACATTTTCCCCCTGTGAACAAGCTGCAATTACTATTGCTTTAAAATAGTATCACTGCAATGTATTAGAAAACTTCCACTAACTTGGAGATTTTAGCAATTGTTATTAAAAGGGAATTATTGTTTTATTTGCATAGAACTGCACCCCCAAGCTTATATGAACAAYTCTTTTGTCTTAGTAGCTATTGCCATACACATTCACCTTGAACATTAATGTATTTCCAAAAGCCTTCCAACATACATGCAGCAGAAAAAAGGGGCTGCTTGCTGTTAAAAAAGTACTAAGATTCAGTATGTCAGTGAATGTATTCTCAAAATACCAATTTAGTATGAGTTGACCATTAACTGTTAAAAAATGAATACTTCAGATAATTCAGAAACATAGCCTGCATCACCTTGTTTCTCCCAGCCCACACATTCTCTTAAAGCAGGAGAGAATGAATGAGATTATTGTTATCCTGAGAGAATGGCAGGAGAAGAGGTTTCTCTTAACAGTAATGGGAACAAGCCAATTCCTTGCTTCTGGGGAATTTGGAATTCTCCCTCTCAGCTCTTCATTTATCGTCTATGGCTATTTTCTCTCCAGACAAAAGGGCACACTACCAAAGACTCATTTAGCAAAGCAAAGATTTATAGAGTCTCGCCTTGGTCACACTGGCTTGCACTGCAAGAACAAGTTCTTTTTTCCTTTGTTAGTAGATCAAGTAAATGTTATTCTTTATTATTTTCAATAACAAATGAAATTAATAACCACAACTAATTGGGCTTGTTCTACACTTAATGGCTGCATCCTTGAAGCCCAAAGTTTTCCCAATATTGTTACGGTATAGAGTAGGTGGCAAACAAAAGAGATTATGTTTTATAGGGAGACACTTCTTATTCAGGACAATTAAAAATGAAATAATGGTGTGGAAACTGCTGTTTTAGGATTGAAGATACTTAGGATTCCATGTAAAGTTCATTAAGAACTGTGGGAATCTTTCTACCAGTTCCTAGAAGAGCATATCAGGCCTTTACACTTGACCACTTTTGCATACAAAAGCAGGCCTAGTTGGACTTAGGTATTTAAAAGGAAAGATCTTCTCTCTTACATTTACGTGTCATGTTACTTCGTGGTACAGAACTGAAGTTGGAGTTGTTTGGGATATGTGAAAAGCTCTTTTAGCCTGGGAAAGCCGAYGGGAAAGGAATACCCAGGCATGTTCTGCCATCTAGTGGGCCTTGTTCAGAAGAGGCATCTRTGCTCCTTTTGAAAATGGGATATGAAATTTAGGGAAAAGATTTCAGAGTTCACAGCTTTCCCTTCAGGGAAAAAAAAATCAAAGATCTTTAGCAGCAGAAAATTTCCCACCTGAGTTAGGTTAGTCAAAGTGTWGACTTCCTGATAAATCCCATTGGAGCCAGACACTCAACAATTTGAATTGTTTCAATTTGAGACCTGTTTCAGTTTGTTTGGGTTTTTTTTTTCAACCTGATACATTAAAATAGCCTTGTAAACCCTCTCAGTGACCGATTCARTTGTCTCTGTAGTGGATATACGAGCCTGTTGAGTGGTGTTTTAATCTGGAAATTGCCACCGCACATTTCCAAGGGAAGCCAGTCATTGACAAAGTTGTGTGAAGGAGTTTTCTAACTGGTGGTTTGTTTCTAAGTACTATTGATTTTCCCATCTGTGACAGGAAATGCCATTTCCTCCATTTCTTCCCAACTGGCAATTTCCCATTGTGTCAGGACTGCARCCGAGTTCAGCTCACGTTCCAAAAMTACTCTGAAGAGCTACCACATGAAATATATAACACTTCACAAAGGTACCAAAACAAGAACCAAACATCTTCACCAAAATCTTTGCCTGGAATCTCTTTTGTACCTGAGTCACTTCAGGGTTCAATTACGAAGGTAGTTTAGTATCCCTCAGTGGATATTTCAAACTCCTAAACAGTACAGGTTTTTGGKTTTTTTTCCCCCTTTCTCTGCCAATTATTTAAGCCTTTATTGAGAAACAATGAGGCTCAAAACCAGCAGCATAAGGAATTACAAAGGAAAACCAGCAATGTAAGGAAGTGCAAAGAAGATGCCCAACTTGGAGAAAACAACAGCCTTTCCTCTTATTCAAAGTTGAATTCAACAACCACGTTTTACTTTACCAGATACAGCCAATAACTGGAAATAGCAGCAGATTGATTTCTGTGACAGGTTTGTATAYTGAACTGGAGTTTATACTTCCCCAAATGAGCACAGGCTTAACATCAATCAGTGAATTTAGGAGATTTTGAACTTGCTACAGTTTGCTCTCTTCTATATTATAGAAATAAAACTGCTGTCATCATCTTTTCAATTCAAAAATAATAGCATTGGCCTTGAGTGAGAATATGTATACACTGATGCACTTAACCAAAAGCAAATGAGAAGCTGAGAAACTGAAGTTTATTTACTTTGAGACCTTAAATATTTAATGAGATCTCTGACTTAACTTTTTCTACCTTTATGTCTCAAACATAAAGATCAATTGATTTGTCTGTCTGTTTTATGTCTAACTAAAATTCCTACATTTGTTTAATTTCAGCTGATCCAGAAATAGAACATTACAGTTTTAGACTTATAATTCTTGGCTTTTTCATATTTATTTGACTGTAGAGATATAAATCAAMTTTATAATTTTCTTGCTAAGATCAGAAAAACCTTAATTTGAAACAGAACTGCATTYAGACTTACACTGCTGTCTCATTTAATTCATTCAGTCTGAAGGTTCACATTTTGGTCATCAATGGTTTTAGAAGTTCAGTCCACACATTAATACAAAGGAAATTTAAGTAATATCAAGGGACGTGTTTTCCAAATGAATGAAAAACCAAATATACTCCTTCAGTTACTAGATCTCCAGGAAATGGAATGGCATTATAAAGTGCTTTAATACCTCATTCTTTATTTCAAATAAAGTTCCTTATACAGTCTCACTTATTTTGCAAATGTATCCTACTCAAGCAAACTCCACTTCCTTCATCTCCTTCCTGAACTGTGCATTCTTTTGCTATTTTATCAATTCTGGAGTGTCACTGGGCTCCTAATTGGATACACTATGTTATTTTTCAAACATATCTCTTCTGAAAAATCAGGCTACACATTTTTTTTTAGACTTTCCTGTTGCTTTTATTTTTCCCCTCTGTTTGTCCCATACTTTAACTCTGAAGTACAATACAAATACAACATAATCCTCAATCTTCAGATAATCTGAGGCAAAACTAGCAACATCTACTTCCATGTGTATAAATATTTTCTGATATGTCTGTGTACAAAATGTGTGCTTTTGACATTTAATAAAAGAAATACGTGAGGACTTTTTTCCTGAATCTTTTCAGTACTTTGAAGGCTCCTTACCTGGCTGGTAGACAGAGGGCTTTATGCTGGCAGTAGTAACAACTCTCATTTTTGAAGCAGCAGAAGGAGCAGGACTTTCACTGTAGCTTCCAGAAACTGGCATTGGTGTATACGACTGGGTTGTGTTTCTAAAAGYAAAATGTAGGTGTGAACAGCTTTATAAACAGCAAAACTGACCATGAATTAACGGATCTGGCAGCTTCCAGAGAACTCCATGAGGAACTGTCTGTGAGAGCAACAGAGACAATGCTGTGAGATTCACCAGTCTTTATCATTGCTAGGCTTATCCAAGGCTTGGACAATTCTTTGGAAAGGAAAATTAGATGAACGGGGATTTAAAGTAATGCCAAGTTTGCTGTTGTTGTCACAGAAAMTAGCTTGCTGAGGGTATGTAACAAATTTGAAACTCTCAGTTTAACAAGGGATCAGACTTCAGAAATCTGCATACRAAGTTTGTGTTTTCTGCTCTGCAAATAAAAAGACCTGGTCTTGTCTAACATAAATCAATGAGTGGTATTTGGACTTAAAAATATACTTGCTCAGCACAATTACTACTAYTACAAATGCTAACTAGTGTTTATATACTGTTATATTACTTTCAAAAATATTTTAGTGACCTCTAAAAATTTTTCTGAAATTAACTCTTTTCCCTATTTAGACTGAACCCAAAACTTACTTATTAAATTAATTTTCTTGATGTTCAGATTCAGCCGACAGAAAAACCATAAGATATGCAATATAATGCACTTTCTTGCATTCCTAGAATAAAAAACATTTGCTCAGGATTCCAAACGTCAGTAAGAAACCATTCTTCTCTATTTTATGGCTTAGATGGTGATTCTCAGTTTGATTCCAGTAACACATTAAAAAATGCACCTCTTCTATCTGCTAGTTACTTGGAATGATTCTGTTTGCAGTGTCTGTGCTTTGTAGATTGCTAAAAGAGCATCACAATCCAAGCAAGCAAGAGAGAATAAAGTACAAGGAAGAGAAGCAACAGATAACGAGACGTGTGCAATAAGAAAAACTATTCACTAGAGAACATTGTTCTAGCTCACCCTGAAAACATAGTCTCACTCTTCATAGGAACAGATCCCTATCTATTTGTGCTGATAGGAGTTATTTCCATAGTGTTTGTCTATAGGAAAACATTTGTAAGCATGTCAAAACAAGAGTCCAGCATTGCCAGACTATTGGTCCATCTTGACTTTACTTTCTTTAACAGTGGAAACAGATGCCACCCTGAGAAAACCCATTATACTCTTACATGGCAAACATAGCAGATTTCTTCTAATACAGGTAAAAAACATTCTGAGAAATGGAAACTTTCAATTTTTAATTTTGAACAAAATAAACCTGGCCTCAYGACGTAGCTTTTTGCTGCTCTGACAGTGTTTCTACTATAGATCCAGTTTGCATAGCATTGCTGCCTCGAGCTAATTTATTTTGTCTATTTAGCAAGACCTAGAAACCTAACTATTGCTACAATGGCTACAGCTAATTATTTCTGTACCTAGTCTAAGGTTTAGGGCTGGATTTGAGCCCACTATACTGTGAATGAAGAGGACTCTCCAAGATAAACTATTTTAGTGGGTTTGTATTCACTGTGAATTCTGTTGTGAAGTGTGCTGTGATTTTGTAACTGCCAAAGCTGTTCTAAGCACTGTAAAACTTTCTATTTTCCATTTTAYCATCTCTTTCCTGATGATACCTCATCTGTGGTGCCTAAGAAGGAGTCATTGGACAGAGGCCATGGCTCCTATCATAGCACAGGGACATGGACACCGTGGGGCACCCTGGCTTCACACACAGCTTTCAAAATGCCCTTAGTTAAATACAACACCCAAAGACTTGTCCTTGCTTTAAAATCTGCTCTTCAGGGTAAACTAGACAGATCAGTGCCAGATATTTACAATGTGAGTTAGAAGACTGTAAAATGACGTGTCATTCAGCCTTAATCTGAAAATGTCATCCAGTCAGGAAAGTCTACTCCCAGGTGCACAGGTCCRATGGTTAGAAAGTCATTTGAATCTCTCTAAATGCACGAAAGAAAGAAAGAAGTACTGAACCAGATTAGTGATACCTAGACTGTCACGAAGAGAAAATGGTTATTCAAAATGGAAGTGCTTCCCAAATGTAATAGCATAGTAAAACCATAGTGCAAATTTCCTTGTGTTCAGGGAAATTAAGCTGAAAAAAACCAAAACACCCCCGTCTTTCACCCGCATTCATAGTACCAAAATCATAGCAAAATCCAAAGAAATACTGAACCCTTTTACAATGTGTATGATGCATATTAAATACACTAAGGAAGATAAGAAGGCTTATCAAAGAGATAAAGTGTTACACTACATCATTAAGGCTTTAGTGAAGTTAAAGATTTATCAGAATTTCTGCYGAAGAAAAGGAAATAGCATGTGATTAAAAGAACCAAAAAAAAGAAACTAGAAAGAAAGAAGGAAATTAAGAAAGAATAAAAAGATGTCTTAAGGATCAAAGATGCTTTAATGGATCAAGAAGCACTGGCATCCCGAAAAGCAACCTTATTAAATTTGTCTGTAGCAGTCAATGGCACATGACAGGCAGCAAATTAAATTCTGGCTATAAGAACTATTAGTTGTCAAAAMCAAAAAAGAGTAAATATTTCTAAGCAGATAATTTTTATGTTAACGCTTCACTAGATGCCTACTAGTAGCAATAAATTGGTCTGTTAAGTGCTTTTAAGGTAGAGTAGCTGCACAAAACATTTTTATACCTCTGSTTTGACTGGTAGCTGATGGAGGTGGAAGAATGCCGGTTGAAACTAAAATGAGACAAAAGTGGTATTTGAAAAAAATACACAGAACTTTGGGATAACTTGTCCTTATTTCCTATGAATAAGAAGTGCTCTTAAGTGCTAAGGTAAACAACATGTACATATTTATAATCATATGAGTATTACATCACATTTTGTTATCTTATTTAAGGGATCACAGTGAAACCTGAATAGTGGTAACACAAGTCAACGAGCTGAATATATTGTTCCATAAGTCACTGTCACCTGGTCAAGTTATTTGGTTGTGGAACTCCAGTTATTTTT
Source organism: Malurus melanocephalus (assembly GCF_030028575.1). Classification (NCBI taxonomy): domain Eukaryota; kingdom Metazoa; phylum Chordata; class Aves; order Passeriformes; family Maluridae; genus Malurus; species Malurus melanocephalus. Next base: position 1,066,314 of record NW_026623378.1, read on the forward strand.
ATTAACACAAAAAATAAATACTAGAGATATTTCTCAGTGTTACAAGTTAAAATTGCATCAAATCTTAAAAGCAAACCTCGAATGAACCAAAGGCCAAAGATCAGGGAAGTGTCCCAGCTTACRAGGCAGCTCAGACAATCCCACAGAAAGGACAGGTTGGTGTAGTTGAAGCAAAAACATCAACCCATCATGTTCAATTTGTGCCTTGCTGAACCTTTCTACTGCTACAGAGTCTTGGTAAACAGGTAGACTTTTTTTTTTCTTGAGGAAAGAGTATAATTTCAGAGCATAAATGAGTCATTTATGAAAATACAGGAAGTTCTTGAAAGCCTGCACAGTGCAGGATCTGAGAAACAAGAGGATTCAGAAAGAGCAGAGCAGGGCTGTATGGCAYCAATCCCATCCCACAGGAGCACAGCCCATATCTGCCAGAATTGCCAGGAGCCTGCCTCATGCCAGTTACTCTCCTAACTTCTGGAGTTAGGAGTTTTTCTTCCCTTTACCACAGACACAGTGCTTGGATTAAAATCTCATAATCAGAAGCTACACTTGATTTTTAGAACCATAATTGYAACTCTTTCCCTTGTTTCTCCTGGTTTTGTATGCCCACAGTGCTGTCTCATGGGGTGCCCTGTTTTAACCCTCTGGATGGAGTAACCCATCCATAAAGAGCTTCAAKCTTATTTAAAACTCTCCTGCTATACTTTCTTCTTTTAAGTAAGATTTTAAGTGGAACAGATAACAGTAAATCAGATTTCACTGCAGATGTAGAAGTAAGAGTGACACAATCAGTTAAAGATTAGTGATTTACTTCAAACACTCCTCTTTAGGAACATTACAAAGATTTTACTCACATTAAGTGTTATGCATATGTTCACAARTGCAAAGTCACTATAGAACTGGATCTACTAAAGTTTAAAATCAGATTTAAATTGTTAAGSATATAAATCAAGAAATTCCCCTGTGTTTCCTTGGTGGATCTTTCAAAAGCATCTAAAAGGAAAAAAAAAAACCAACAAACAAACCCCACACAAACACTGGAATAATGGTGGTAAAACCTGAGCCACACCAACCCAAGAATATCCCTTACGGTAAAATAAAACAGTGTTGTAATTAAGTCATCCATATTTTATTTTGAAATAAAATTATATKAAATGCTCAATGCTCCTCTGGTATATGTCAAGCTGAAACTGGATTTTTAAGTCTGTAATTTGGCATGCTAAAGCATTGCTTGATTTCTAAATGAAAACTATCAGATGTTAAAAATTTTAATTATAAATTATTTTAGTCCCTTATGTTTGAATACAGTAGCTACAATACACAACAGTTTTAATTTAAAAATAAACATGGAATAGTGCAGCAAGATAAAGACATCCAAAACCAACCAACCAAACTGAGTTTGCTTCTTGTCCCTGATTATCAGGGAACCAAATTTTTACAGCTCCTCCAARTCTCTGCTTTGCCCTTCTGTGCCTTTGGTGAAGCAGAGGCAGTAATGTTTGCCTGTTGGTAAGAGCTGGGAGCAGATGACAGCATCACACCGTGTGTCATTCATTGACAAAGCAGCAGTGTGTAAAGCTGAGATGCTGTACATCTTTTATCTATGGCCTAAACAATTGCCAGGTACTAGCAGGTGGTTTTAGGAGTCTGACTAAAGCATTGCTTTCTGTAGTAGACAGCTGTTTTTCATAGATTCACAGAACCTTTGAGGGTGGTAGAGGCCCCAGGAAGAATCTGATCTAACCWGCTGAAAGCAAGGCCAGCTYYGAGGTCAGACCAGRTTGCTCCRTRTTTTAGCCAGTGATGTCTCTAAAACCTTCAAGAATGAAGACATTCTCTCCAGAACAAGCCACTTCCTTTCAAAGGGACAGGAAAAAGGGCAATAGTCCCTGCCAAATCTAAGAGGAAATTTACTTCCAGTTCAAATGTCTTAATAGCTCAAGGTCATCTGTTTATCCCCATTACTCATTAAAATTAGTTTCACACGATTAGTCCATATTGGTACATAACTCCCAATGAATTTGTATGGTTTCAAGGCCTCACACTGCTTCCCWTGTCCCATTAAATGGATATGAAATRTAAGGAAAATGGAAGAAAGRTYAATTAAGAAATAGTATTGCTTTAGCTCTAAGACAGACATGCAAGTAGTGCTAAGACAGCAAGTACTGGCTATACTGATTTATTAGCTGTTTATATGTAAATTATGCATATTGGTGCTTAACTTAGTCTTGCCCATGAAACTCAATGATCCTTAAGATCCCTCCCAGCCCAATCCATTCTATGATTTCATGATTTCCAAGGCAGGAATGAAAACASAGCTCTTATGGAAGATTTAGATGGGTCCCAAGATGTAGACTGGGGAAACATGAACAGATGTGCTCTGTCTGACCAGAGTAGTTACCAAAGCTTCAATGTAATTTCATCCTTTCACTGATAGAGATATTTCAGTTTTCAGCTGAGAACAATCCTAAAATCAAATATTTTCTGTAGCTCAGAAGAAGTAATAGGTTTTGCATGTCAGTGTTTTAATCGAGCTCAAATATCCACAGTTATTATTGCTTAGAAAGCAAGGAACCTTACCTGAGTACAAGAGGCTTCTTGAAACTGAAGTTACAACTGGTGTACTTCCACTCAAAAAAGAGAAGTACATCAGCACTTAATTTTATTTCCTATGTTTTATCAGCTCCAAACTGGAATTACTCCCCCTATGTAACTCCCATGGCTGTGAACAGACATGGTTACATGCTAAAATAAAAACMCTTATGATGATTTGTTCTGTAGCTATTTCATTTTTGCACTGGTTTCAGTGATGTGAAGCCAAGCACTTCACTGCCATGTTATGTGACTCTCTGGAGAAAAACCATTATACCTCTTGGTTGAATCCTTCAWACCTATACACTTTGTCCATTTACAAAATCACCTTTGGGTGATTCCGGTCTTTTCATATAAAGATAAGAGAGACATGAATAATTACAATCTCAACTGTATTGCTGATTCAATTTTTCATTATTTCTGAAGACTGTGTCCAAATGAGTCTTAAAATCTACTGCTTTTTCCTCTGTTAGTGTTGTCAAAGTTTTAATGAAAGCAGTGAAAAGGCTTGGAAGTGAGGAAGTACAGCAGCATTCTCTCTTTCTAGTGGTAGAAGATAGTTGTGATCCTGTGTTTTCACMAARAAAAAAAAAAAAAGGTCCATCATTCTCACCTGGTGTCTCTAGACAAATATTCTCATTTCAGGATGGCAAAAGCAGCACAAACCAACCAACTGAAATCCCTCTGTTCCAAGAGACCTTGTGGTTACAAATCCTACATCTAAAACTCGATTGTTTCCTAGCTCAGTTGTCATGTGGAAGATAAAGAAGGGGCTATTCCTTTAAACACATYGTGCTTTTCAATGGTCTCTGCCAAGTCAATCTCTTCAGAAAGTGAATTCCTCAAATCAGAGAGCATAATACAAAATCAAAACAAATTAGGTKAAAAGAAGAGAGCTTTACAGATATACCTAGACTGAGATGAGATAGCAGATGAAATAGTGGAAGCTGCTAATGACATGTTCTTGGGCCCATGGAAAGGCTTGGGCTGGGAAAGAGAGCTGGGTGCTGCAAGAACTCTGCAGAAGACACATAAAAGCATGAACAAAATGATTTAACAGGGACACAAATCATGACATCAGAACCCAGCTCTGTCAGGATTCAGACATAGGAACAGGTTTTCTGTAGTATACATCTGCAGATTTACAGAATAGCACAACCAAGMACATTCCTACAGAACACAAGACAAAATGCACACATTATGAAAAAATTTTAAAACCAGACTCTATCAATAACTAAGAAAGACAATATTACAGGACAGGACTTTTGTCAAGGATACATGCTTTTATCTGAAAGATGTGAAGATGTTTGAGTCTAAATACAAGATAAAAATTTTAATATGCAAGAGTACTAGACAGAAGAATATTGTATCTAAAACAGAAGAGGCATTTTTTTGTTTGAAGCAGATACTAGGTAATACATTTTCTTCATGCTACAATTTAAACTGAGGGATATCATATTGTTATAATATTATCATTGTTTCATGCAAAAATGCCTTACAGGCCAGTTCAGAATCAGAGCATAATACCTTATTCAAATSTCCTTTGCTGCCTGACTGATTTTCTTGTACTGGAATAAAACCACTGCATTCTGGTAGGTCATGGTTAGGTAAAATCTGACTAAAGTGAGAAACTAAATAGTTGGCATATACACATAATGCAAGTCAACTAGCAAAAAATTAATCAAGAAGTAGAGCCAAGAGAACATTTCCAATTCCATTTACACATACCTAAAATATGATATCTCTGAGGTCTCAATTRTTTAAAGTAGTTTACATTACCAGAAGCGTGTTTTTCCTTGGATKTTTAAAGCATGCTAAAGTATACATCATTTCAGCATATTCATGTAGCAAACCCCAAAGGTAAAAGAATATTATGYACAAAAAGAATTCACTCTTATTTTCTCCAAAAATGACAGTGGTGTAAGTGACAGCTGTATAAATCCCACACATTTCCTCACAAGCTGTYTGACAGTTTTAATATACAACTGTAACACCCACTGGGCTACAAGTTTTAGGAATGCGGCTCCTTGAAACTTACTTCAGCTCTAAGGCTAATTCTCATAMGGAAAAAAAAAATTAGATAAAWCTAATAGAAATTAATYGACTTAACTTACAGAGCAAGTCAATCATCAAGTGTCCACCTTGTTTCACTCTTATCTGCTGTGCTACAGTAAGCTCAAWCATGTGAGYAAATGAYATTTTCTAATTTTCCAWTTCTTGTCCTACTGCAGAAACACTMTTAAAAGAACATTCACTGTAACTATTGTGAGGAGTTGTTTTGGTTTTATTACAAGTGGTATAAAGATATTTCTAATTTTAAGCCTAGACTCACTTTCTGAAAATGAAGTTACATTTTTAGGACTATTTTATTTTGCAAATTCTATGCAAACTTGAACAACATACCACAAAATAAAAAAAAAAAAAATCAACAAAAACATCACCCCCTCCCTTCCCCCAGAATATATAAAGGCATGTAAACCAGGTTATAGCATTTCATACTACATTCTTAAGTTAAGAATGTGTATGCAGCATTTCCAAAGCCAGATGGGGTACAAAGCAATGGAGCATTACCTTTGGAAGGAGGATGAGAAAGACTCTTGCACTACTGAGGTGGTGGCTGGTGCTGTCATCGGGCTGGCAGTGTTTTGAGCAGCAGCAGCAGCAGGCTGAGGTGCTGAAGCATGTGGTGCAGGAGCAGCAGAACTGGGAGCCACCGGGGCATGCTCAACAGGGGTACTAATTAGAGTTCAATGCAATAAAACAAGAAGCATCTTMAGAAGGCACGCATTTACATGTAGAGCAGAAAACCTACTATGTTTGAACCTGCAGCTGCAAACATAGTAGCAGGCTGGGTTACTGAGGGAAAAGCACAATTATGCAAAGAAAAAAAAGACATTTTTTCAGCCTTTTCCATTGTGCAGCTCAGACTGCAATGCAATGTTGGTCCTGCTTGATTGAAATTTACCCCAGGTGTTAGGCAGCACTTTAATCCTGCTCCCACTGATGCCAGTGGCAGGAAAAGTGGCACCCAGGACTGAAATGCTTGTGAAGAACTTGTCATAAAGCCTTTGAGCACTAAATTTCATCAAATATATTGAAATGAATGGTAATAATCTGTTCTTATACCCTGTGGCCATTTAAGTAACCTGCTGAACTATTAATGTCTTCCATCACCTCACTCAAATTTGAGAATTACTCATGTCTCACAGACAGATAAAAGGGGCAAAGTTAACAGGTTTTTTTTTTTTTTAAATCAGGGCATTACTGTACATAGCTGTCCATGAGAAGTGACCCAGGACCATAATGGATATATGTCTACTTCTTTAGACCTAACTCACAAATATATCATTACATCTCTGTGTTCTTCAAATTACTCTTCTCAAGATTATGGAATTTGGTGATTCCAAGGTACAAAGAATGGCAAAAATACTCCTTCCTGATTAGAGGAAGTAYCAAATTACAAAAGAAACCTTACTGTTCCAAAGCTGTTTTTTTTTCAGCCAACCTTAGCCCTCTTTCTCAGCTTTTTTCCTAAGCAGATTTACCATTCATTGTGCAAWTTTTCTCTCTTTGAGCCATTCTATCTCATATTCTCTTTTGCTTCTCTCAGAATAGCTGGTTTGACAAGTTATACKCCTCAGGACCTAAAACAAGTGCTTCTGGATTTGTGATATCCCTGTTCTTCAAGGAGTGTCCCATTTCCCCTCTCCTTCATCTCCTCTTATATAGTTCAACAGTCTAGATGATGGTGTCCTAATTCAGCTGAATATTTTGTTTGATAGCTGAAACAGAAGCTGGATGTCATTCCCACAAAACTCAAAGTTGAATGCAGCCCACGACAAAAGCAAGAAATCAGTATTCTCACCCTTAGGAAGTTTTATCTACAATTATGTATGTAACAAGTAAGTTCCTTGTTGCTTGAAAATAATCATCCCGTTTGCAATTCTGGGTTTCAAATCCTAACATCAAGTTTTGCAGAAGTTCTTCCATCATAATATGCATTTGAGATTCAGATAAGTTCTTCCATCCTGATGCGTTTTATGATGCAAATTCTTTTAATTAGACAGTAGTCTATGAATTGCAAGGCCTATGTAGCAGAGTAGCTGTGTATTATCCATCACAGCGAGTCTGTTACTGAATTTCAATACAGTGAAAGCTTTCCCTGGGCCACAGCAGACACCAGAATGACCCCACTAAAAGCTGTGGAGTCACAGTTTCCATCTCACACACTTACATATCTTTGATTTGACAAACAGGAACGAACTGAAAATATGCTGCACGTAAAAATGGAACTTAATGTATGTCTTAAAAACAAACACAGCCTAGGATTTAACCTATTTTGTCTGTTTGCACTGATGTGAAAGGGAATTTGCTACAGATTTCAAAAGATTCGAGACCTTTAAGAGTAGGAAACAGTGAACTTAATTAATTGTAACAATCTCAATAATGTTAATCAAAATACATATTCAATTCTAAATAATGAAATGAAATAATGTGTGAACATGGACCTGTGTGGAGACAGATTTGAATGGAACAWACCCATATAAATAAAATAAATGCAAATATACTGGAATACCTTTTAAAGTTTAAAAGAAATACAAAGAAATTTTCTCTTGCAATGAGTTTGTAATATCTCTTTTTATGTGATTAAAATGCTAGAGGCTTGCTTGCCTTCCTTCATGGTAGAATATATTAATTATCAGAACAAGGAATAAATCTAAGTGAAGTGGATATAACCTTAAAAATCAGGGTGGCTTGTTACATAAATTATATGCAGTTGGCAACATTCTCAAAACAGTTTTATAGAGAGATCTCAAGACTAACTTGACTGGTTTTACTTTAACAACTATCAACTTTAARTAATTTTATTTATACAGTCAAGTAAAATATCCAAACTTGTTATTTCCCTCCTCCTTTCTAGATTTTCAGTCCGACTGTTTGTTTTAGTTCTTCAAGTGTGGAAGAATTTCAAGAACTGATAAATGTGGTTGCTGGTTTATAAAATAGATAATCTATTGCAACAACTTCATTATGACATGTTACAGAGGGTTTTTTGTTTGGTTGGTTGGTTTTTAAATACAGTCATTTTGTAGACTAAATCTTTACAGTACTTTGTATTTTAAAAGAAATTGAAAAGATCAAACATCTTCATATTCATGGTAACAAACAKAAAAATAAGTTAGATGGATGAAAACAAACACACATCTCTTCTCAGCTGATTTTCACCCATGAAAAGGAACACAGATCAGTAGAGGTTAAGAGGATAATAATGGTTAACAACCATAATGAGAACACAGCAACAAATGCACTCTAACATTTAAAATGTAARTGCAGATTATACTCTTTTCTCTCAGTGAAGTCTTATGTTCTGAAACTTTCTGTCCAGATAAGAATGAGTGGATTATTAAAACTGTACTTAGTCTCCTTTATGTAATTCATGAAGGTTTTTTTGTTTCTAATCCTCCAACAGATCACTTGTAAAGAATCAAAAATATAGAATACAAAAATTAAAATGTATATGAAAAAAATCTGTTTTTGCAGCATTTGTAGGAAAAAAGTGCTGGAGAAAGTGTTTAGAGAAAGCTGTAACATGGAAAGATTTTACACTTGAATATGGGAATATTTGTGGAATACACTACAAATACAGAAATATCAGCTTCTGTTTCTCTGCTGAAGATGTTTAATGACTTGACTYTGTATTGTAGGTGCAATCCTTACAAAAGCCACTGAAAATGTAACATCTACATGAGCCAGAAGTTGCTGGAATTGGAAGAACTTGGACACCTGCCTTGGAGGCTCTGGGCATTTCCACCTGAAGGCGTTAGAGGTTGTTATTACAAACCATTCCAAAGCTCCAAACCGGGTCAGTTATGCAGTTACACRTCACAGTGTACCTTTGGTTACTGGATGAAGCAAGAGGGGCTGTCTGGCCAAAACTGGCCTCCCTCTGGCTTGTACCTGCTCCAAGCCCCACAGAGCCCTTGGAGGCCACTGGCTGAGCATTGGCAGTGTTGGCATCCCTGGTGGATGATTTAGGAGGATGCCAAATACTCGAGGTCACATACTGTGGTGCATGCGTGGTACCTGCAGGCCTGGGTAACAGAGATTACAAGGGTGTTTGTAAATGAGGCATTTCCTAGGTAACAGCAGGTGTTTGAGGAAACACACAATTCCAGCCACGGAAGGAGCTGGAGATCATAATGATAGTGCAGATGAAGTAATGACTAATTTTGACAGTTCATTAGTTAATGAATGCTTAAGACCAGGTATGGCTTGATGAATTAAAAAAAGGTACCTTGTGTTAAATCTGAAAACAATATTGTTATGAATATCAAAATTAGCAAAGCTTGGATGATAGTGGAGGTGGAGAAAGGCTGTGGTAAGACAAATCACACAAGATTAAGGCAAGATAGTATGACAATAACACCAGTCATATATCAGAAATTGTTCCTGGCAAAATAAAATAATGATTTTTAAAAAGGAGATTTCAGTGAAGCAGTTGCACAGTCCAATAGATGGTTTTACACAAATAAAACTGGTGSTGGAATTCTAACATGTGTTGCTTGTTCTTTACAATTCAATTTGTATTCAGGAATCAAGGGGTTTTTTTTCTTCTTTTTTATAATTAATTTAAAAATAAAAATCTATTTTCTCAACTGTTCAAGGGCCAGTTGCCATTGCTTGTGTTTATTAACAAATAAKGCTTGCAGCCTTTGTTCAAATGTAGTCTTAAAAMAACACMAAAAAAAAAAAAAGAAGTGGTTGCMTATCACTGAGGCAGGAAYCTAGAAGAYAGAGGAAACAGTGCAATAAAATTATTTTAATGACAAACTCATAAGAGGCCTTTCTTTGCTCCATGAAAAAATTGGTCAGATTCACTGAAGAAGCACCTGTGTGGCTTAGTACATAAACTAATAGAAAACACTTTCCTATACTTAACTGCAAAATGTGTTGAGATCCTTTGGGAGAAAACAACTCAAAATGAAAGAACTTACAGAGGGACTGTTTTGAACCTCATAAACAATTGAGGATCAATGACATACAAATGTTCTTAAAATACCAAAAAATATATTGTATKTAGATTTTAAAAACATCTTGAACAATCTAGATGAAATTTTAAATGGGAATTATTCTTAAAACTCTATTACAAACTGAGAGTACTCCATTTCAAGATTATATCGTAAAAACTCCTTATTTGTCAGGTGTGTGAGCTCTGAGAAACAACATCCCCACCTGTCCCCCATCACAGTGCATTGGAAAGAAATGCCAAATGAACTCACTTAGTTGAAGTCTCTGTTTTCTTCATCTGCTCAAACAGTTTATAAATTTTATGCTTTTGAGGTAAGAACAATATGGAGAAAGTGGAGATGCACTCTTAACAGAAGTAAATCAAACACAGCAAACATTACCTGTTTTCTGATGCTGCTGCAACGTTTTCCTTGTCTCTGTGAAAGGAGGGGATACAGTATGAAATAAATGCAGTAGCCAGTGGGGGCAAAAAATCCCCACCCCAAACACCCAGGGAAAAAGAACGTGGATTGAGGAGAAATGTTTGGTTGCAAAAAGCATCCTAGAGTGGTTGCTTATAAATGTAGTTGTGAGAAACCTCTTCAGCTTTCCAGGTGAAACCCACCAGATACAGAAGTTTGCTGTATGCTTGTTATCAGCTGCAAACAACTTTGTTTCAATAATAAAGTAAAAGGAAAATTAACAGTTAAAGTATGACATTCTATGTGTGTATATAATTTCAGGAACAGTTTTGRCTTTAATAAGTTCCCTTCAAAAAGAATCAATAATATTTCAGCAGAATATATTTGATGCCAAATCCAAGCAGTAAAAATAATCAGAGTTGGGCTGTCCTCACTGACCCGATATTTTGAAGTGATAAGCAGTTAAATGGTGAACAAAGACTTATAAAAGAAGGATTTCTTGTGCCTGACATCACTTAAAAATTCTCTGTTCTATCCAAATACTAGTTTTCTGAACCTAAATTGGAATACAACCAATTCCTTCATTGACAATTCCTTCAGTTGGAAATCATTCATTCATTGAGGTGAGGATTAAGCCAGCCTCAGTTTCACTGATAGGGAACTGGGCTGTTATTCTGTAGACACATACACACTTTAAAAAATAATTGACCAGTTTAAATACAAACAATTGCTTATCTATAAGAAGTTAAGACACAAGTATTTTCATAAAGAATAGAATCCATTGGCCTTAAACAGCTATGTTTGAAATCCAGTTAGTTAAGTAATTGAGATAGTYTCACTATTTAGCAATTTGATGGGTGGTTGCATTCTTTCCTATTTATGGAACTGTGCTGAAATTTCAGCAGGTTTAATGCCAAAATGAGATATATAATGCCACATGAGAACATGTTGCTCTAAAATTAGAAAACACAAAGCAAATGTTCTCATTTATCCAACTAAACCTTTTTCTGAAATGTCCTTTGAAAACAAAAAAGGAATACATGCACTTCTCTATGTGGATTTGCTGGGCTCCAATCATTAACTTACATTATGTTTGGAAGTATTGTGTTGATGTACTTATATATTTATATATATATGTACAGTCACATATTCTTTCCTTAGTTCAGTTCCAATAAAGTTATAAAAAMCAATCCAGTTTAGATCAGCAAAGGCTTGGGCACAGGTGCTCTCTACACGTTGTTAAAACCTCTAACTAAGATGTAACTCCAAAATATATGAACCGAAGATTTTGAAACCCAGAAGTTGACTGTAACTGCCCCTCAGATGTGTCTGTGCCTGRGATGTGCTGTGGTTGGTAAGGAGGAGCCTGCCTTAAACAGCAATCCCCCAATGAGGTTGATGGGGTCACCACTCTGAAGCAATGAGAAACCAAACACTGTCTTTATGGTAACCAAGCTGTGAGTTCACTGCAATGCCAGCTTTAGAAAAGTCAGGACGAAACAAGGACGAGGAGGATGCATTAGAAACTGTGCACGTGTGGGAAGTGTTAATTTACCAAGAGYCATAATAATCATGCAGCAATGTTAAAGAACACAGTCACGGCCTGGAAAGGAAATACAGCACTGTTTATCTCCAGTGTTATCAAATGTTCTGTGAGAAATTACAGCCAAGACCAAAAGGCAGGCAGTTGGGGTTAGGCTGAAGCAGTGTTAAGCCTCTGTTGTTACAATTATTCTGATCCAAACTTTTCTGCTCCAATTGCTGTGGCTACACTGAACAAGGCAAAAGAAGTCACTTTGAGGTCAGGATTTCACAAAAGTTTTTTCCCCAAGTGTACAATATTGGAAAATGTTGAGTGACAACAGCAGGGGAGTTGTGAAGGTTTAAAAGAGAGAGAAATATAGTAAAAATTCCACAGAATAAAGCAAAGGAAAAAGAAGACAGTAAAGGGGGAAAATTAGTTCAAAAGCACATGRTTTTTCTTCCAGGAACTCTTTCTCTTCCCAGTCAATAGGAGTAATTCCCATTTGGCTACCAAGAAAAAAAGCTCAAGATCAGATGTGCCTCTGACTAGCAATACTCRAATTTTAAGGAACAGACTATTGGATTTCTGGCCTTTACAATCAAAACATTTTTTTGCTAACTAAATGCAGAAATAACTTTACTTTTGAGCCAAATACATCCCTGGGGCAGGCTCAGTAAAGTCAATACTTTCACAACATGAAAGAATTTGGCTCAGAATATTATAAGCTGTTTGTATCTCTGTCTACACAGGCTGCAGCAATAACTGACAGTGGTGGATAATAGTTTTGAGCTATCTGGGAGAAATTTAAAATTATTGTGGAGTTTGTTTTTTTTTTGGTCTGCAGTTGTTTTATGACCCACTGAAATGGCTTTTGATAGAAGGGCCTCAGTCAATGACTGCTCTGAGAGAAGAGTGCAATTCCCACAGATTTCATTAAATGCTGGACCTATATCTCAAACAAGACTTATTAATGCAATATACTGTCTTCCCAGTTACACAGTATATTATACAGTGGAAACTATGAAACATTTTCTTAGCATAAAAATATGTTACATTAYATGGTGCTAAAGGCAGAGTGAGTGAAATTATAGAAGTAGTCTTTCTCTCCCACACACCAAYGAGAATTACAATAGTTTGAGTAACAGAAGGCAAAATTCATTTGCAAGCCAAGCTTGTGTGGACTATTGGATCCTAAAAATAGCCTGGAGAATATTCAGAGAGTTTCCAATTAATGAGTATGTTAAATCTGAATTATATGTACTGCACATTGGAATACTTTGCCATTCTACTTTATTTTTGGGAACCAAATGTTAAAAGATTCCCAAACATGTACATGTAGCAGGCAAGCTGAAATGTGGTAGTTGTGCACCTTCCATCTACCTTCTCCTCAGACAGTGATGGATCCAGACCCTCTCTCTTGAAAAGCTCTGCTCTGTTCCACTGAAATGTTGTTAAGACAGAATCATATGATTTGTAATGAAGACCTGGTGACATAACAAACATGAGGTGTCCCGAGGGACCACATGATCCTTCAACTTATGTCCTTTCTTTCAGTGATGAAACAAGAAGTAAATATTGTAATTGAGTTTTTTCTCTTTTTCTCTATACATGGAGCAAGTCTATTTTTTATTTCTAAAATTAGAGACTGAAACTTAACAGAATTGTTCATGGTCTAAAAGCAAGTCCACAGCAGTACAAAGAACTGTAATAAACTCTCCTGAACCCCTGAGAGGTATTTAAAATACCAGCTCATACCCTTTAATGAGAGACTATATACTTTTTAATAAATGTCTATTCAGTTTATCAGTATTTTACTGTATTGAGAATGAAATCATCTTCTACAGTCTGACAGATATACAATAGTCTTTTTTCAAAGGGGAAACAGACCTACAAAATATTAGGGTCTATATTTATTGAAATTAAAAATTCTGTTTTTCTTGTAGAATAGTGTGGATTTGCAGGGCTAATCAGACAGCTTTYATCAGACTATTCAGATAGCTTTCATCCTAACATGTACTTATATAGGCATATTTGCCTACAAATAACATTTCCTTTTAAGAAGTAGAACTTACGAAATAACTTTACAAGAAATTCTTACAGGGTATCTGGTGGTAAAGTCGTGTGAAAACTATTTTGTAACTGCCTTCCAAACGTTTTTTGTCCTGACAGCGTGAGATGCTGACACTGTTGAAAACTGGACAYTGAACTAGATTAACTGCTGTTCTGATCCAATAAGACAATTTCTACCTTTCTGTATTTGCAGCTGGGAGTTTTTCCTTGGTCAAATGACTAAAAGACTGTTGAGGTTGCTTGCCTTTCCTCCCCCCTGCCCCATGCTATATTTCTGTTATTTTAACAAAGACACCATAAGACAAACAAAGAAATGACAGGCAGTTAACTGGAGASGACAGAAGATGACCATCATGCTGGTTTAGTTAACACTTCAGCTYGGGATGACAAAGAGGGGGTAGAAGAGCTGGTCTCTCTTTTTCAGCCACTGTAGTTAAGAATGTGAGCAGCCCACGCCAAAACAATTGCAATATATCCTACTATGCCTGCTTTCCAAAACAGGGAAATACTATTCTCAGAGAAGGTATCCTGGTTTGTGCAGACAGTGCCACAGAATAGGAAAAGCATTATCACAGATTGTGGAAAACAACCAGCAACTCATTCTCAACACGTAGTATGGAACTCAATCAAAACAGCTCAGTAAAATCCAAGCCAATCCCTCCTATGAATGCATTTTAGTGGCATCTACAGGTTTGCTGTTAAATGTGACAGTCACAGAATAAATGCAGCTGGACACACAGCAGCACCAGTGTCAGGGAAAAGTAAGAGAACTCTTGCCCAAGTTTACGTTGTGATATTTGGCATACATACTCCTATTTGAAATTTTATCTTATTGGTAAATATATCACTTTGATAAGAACAAAGGCTGCAAAATTGTGAGCATGTGTAGCAATTGTAGCTGGGAATTAATTCAGATAATTATGCCCTATCTTGGCCATAAGTGTGCAACTGGATTTAATGGAATGAATCCCTCGAGCTTTCCATAGCCCCACTGGTAGAGTGCAGGAATCACCAGGCACCTGAGCACAGGATCCAAACTCTCAGCCTGTGTTTGTGACCACTACAGACAAAACCAACGCACAACAAGCTTAGCTTTTGTACGCCATGAAATTATTCCCCTTTCACTGCAGTGTTCTTACACATCATGATTTCTTTTTCCAGGGAAGCTGAGAAAAGAACAAGAACTCCCCTGACTTTCAGGGGATAGGTTTTTTAGACCTACTTTTGAATTCCTGCATATTGATGATAAGAAAATTCATACTTCCTCTACATGGCATTAAGCTAAGTTTGAAGCTGCCCCTGAAACACAGCAACGTGTCTGTGCTGTTCAGCTCCTGAATCAAATAACTAAGTGGTATGAATTAGAACAGTTGTCATTCTTTCAGAACAATTTTATTTCGTCAGCTCTCTAAGGATTTTCTTACCTTCCCTCTCTCTCATTTGTAATCATATAAAAGTCTGGGTCGGCTACAACAAATGCTTACATGGAAGTGAACTATTAGGAAGTTATTAGTATTTAGGGTAATTTTGCTGACATTAATGCAATTTAGAAGCAGAATAAAAGGAAGCAGTGCCAGTGCTATGCTCCAGCTCACCCTAAGCAAAGCTGTGAGCAAGGTTGATGATCCACAGACCTCAACTGAGTGCCTTTGAATTACAATGATCGTTGGCAAGCCTGCTGCATGTTAGAACTGCTTTTCCCTTGTTGCACTGAAGGCAATGCAAGGGGCCAGTCAGAGAGAAAAGCAACATTGTGCATTGGTTACCTGCATCAAATGAAGGATGCACATGAAAATTTTGAAGCTTGCAGAGCAGAAATAAAAATTAATGTTCATTTCTGATCATGCATAGTTACATGGTGGACAGGAACATGCAGGAGACTGAGGTGGTGAAGATGCTAACATAAAGTCAGTACATCCACACTCAAAAAATTCAATTTCAGCTTTAACAGGCTCTGTTAGCTTATGCATTACTTTCTCTATGAACTATTTTGAGAAAGGTTTCAAAGTATTTTCTAATTGCATTTGGCAGCTTCACTCTTTCAACTTTAAGTGGGTACATTCAAGTGGATACACTATGCCTTATAGTCACTATCTGTGATCAATTTATTTTCCAGAGAACTGACTTGGAAAACAAAGGATATATGATGTCTCAATAACTTTTTTTTTTTCCCATAGAACTTCCAGCACTACTTTGGAGAAGAAAGATTTTTCATTTGATCAATTTTGTCTTTTGATTTCACACAGAATTCCATAGAGATAATTGAGTTATCTCACTATTTCTATGTTTTTGTCACTCTTCAGGTGTTAAAAGGTAAGCAAAGACTAAAGTATTAAACTGATGTGCTTATTCTTCTTTATTATGTTCCTTAAGTGAGAAATCTACCTGGAGAAGTCTGCTTTATTTCATATGTTGGGGAAAGATAGGGCATGTCTTTCAAAAGTATCAATTTTGGTAATCTGAGCAGCAGATGGGAGGTTTTTGGCAATTGGGCAGGTCAGCAATGTTAATCATTGGAAACTCTGGCCAACTAAGGAAGGAAATCAAGACGCCTTAGCTTGTCTTGGTGGTGTCAGATAGCTTTGATTAGGAGTCATAGAACAAGCATGTTATTGTGCTTGAGAGTAAGTTTTAGTCAATTAATTTTCATGTATCCTGCAGAAAGCTGTTGACTAAAGGCAAACTGATTAAAGAAAGTAATTATCTGGTAATACCATGCATCATAACAAAATTCTGGCTTTTTAACTTTGCAAACTCAAATTTGTGTAAGGATCTGTATATGTTTCTGATATGTATAATGGTAGTCCTAGTCACTGTAAACACTGCTAAAGAAGCCACAATATCAACTTAGCTCTTGTGGGAACCTGAGTGCACAAACGAAAAATTGGTGTCACCTCTTCTGCCCCTATGGAAGGCTTCAGAAAGCTCTGTAATATGCAAGAGTTGGACTCTTCAAAAGTGATACAGTAGTCCCAAAAATCCTTGTTCCTTGCTATAGAAGATATACTCCACCCAGCTGTGCATAATGAGAGAGAAACTGCAATGAAGTGACCTCTGTGTTCCTTAGCAAAAACACACTGTCCTTCCTGTGCAGGCAGGCACAAAGAGAGGGAGGCAAGGRAAGGAGCCACAAGAACCTTTCTCCTTTGTCGTTTTTTCATGCATGAAAGGAAGACAGGCCAAGTTCTCACACCCGCTCTCCTAAAGCCACGCCGCAGCCACGTTCCCACCAGCGCACACTGCATGCAGTCAGTGTCTCTGCTGCAAACTAAGCACTGCACGAGGTCAGGGGGCTCTTTGAGCAGAAGGCAGGGCAGCAGGATTCAGGAAAAAGGTTAGTTTAGATCAAACAGCCTTGTACCACAGCAGAAAATGAGCATGTCCCTCTGCCATAACCAGAAAAGCAGATTTACCTGGAAGGCCTTTTGGTTTTGATTTCCTACTGGCATCAGCTTTGCTGTGTCTTCATTAAATGCTTATAACACTACGCTTTACTGGCAATATAGGGAAGGGCAGGGGGTGCATATCACTATCCACATCCTGTGTTTTACTTTATTTTTAGCCTGGAGGTTATTTAGAAGACAGTATTGTCACCAACCATTGTCATCTGCTCAGCAGAGCAGTCACAGGTCAAAATATATTGAGCATGGGAGAGTTATGCCTGCCTATCATCAGTGCTGTTTGAAAGAATTACATGACTCATCGAGTCTTCAATCAGGAACCTATTTTAAGCCTCACTGTCATTAATTGTGACTGATTTTCCTATGCAAAACAGCAGACTTCTGCAAGTGCTCAGAAAACACTGCAAGATGCCGTTGGTCACTCAGAAGGCACATACAGTGAGATAAGCCTGACCGTACTAAAATATAATAGGCCAGGCTTGACCTTTGCTGGAACAAAGCTACTCTTTTTTTCGAAGCTGTTAATGCTTTTTAATCAGGCCTAAGTCTGTTACAGACTCTAGCAATGATAGGAAGTAAAATGAAAAATCCAGGCCAATTTCTCTACTTTGCAGACAAAGTCTGCTTCCTTGGGCAGCAAAAACAAGGCCTCTTCAGACTTATACAAGAAAAGATCCATAACACTCATTTTCTGGACTTGAAGATCACCATGACAACATAAAGGAAGATTTTTGAGGAGTAAGAGTTGAGGAATTACTGATCTAAATAAGAAATGACATAGAAATACTTGACTAACAGTTTTAATACAAAAAGTCTATCACTTGTGAGTTTTTTTTGAAGGAACTGGACTGAGCAGTTGAAATACGTTGTAGTAAAAATCTTGCTGTAAGGATTAATGAAGACACCTTCACAAAAGGTCTTTAATGTTGGAAAAGTTCTGAAAGATACTAGATGTTCAAGATTTTTTCCTCTTACTTTTTTCCCCTGTAACTGCATAAAGAATTGACGTTCTACAAGCTTGAAGAGTGTTAGATTCCATTTTGTATCCTACAGAAAAAAGGATTAAAACTATTTCCCTATATGATTACATGGTTTATATGCACTGAATTTTTATCATTAAAACCAGTGAAGCAGAGGTACGGGGAAAGGGTTCCTTAATTACATCTCTATTAATTTCATATCTGATAAAATTGTTATTTAAAATACCTTTCAAAATAACATTAAGTGTAAACATAGAGCTATATCAAGACATTTTCATTATAACACATGCACTAGGACTATCGGAAAAAGGTAGTATTTGTATTATATTTATAAACATTAAGGATACACAATTGTTATTACAGTGAAGAGACTGTTACTACTTATTCAGAAAAACATTTAATTTGGTTGAAAATTAGAACTGGAAGATTTTCTACTTAAGTACATTTTATGTTTATTAAAAAATCTTAATTGCTCATTGCTATTTTAAATACTATCATGACTTCCCATACATAAATAAAATTCACCACCACCTTGGTTTACCAAAGGTTGCTCTTGGCAACAATCAGGAAAAGTTAAAACGTTGCTGTTATTTCATGCAGTGATGCTGATTTACCATAGGTACTAATAAGGTGGTGTGATCAGAATCTGTTTGTGTTCCCATGAGGAAAAAATAAATACATGTTGCGAATTAAGTAGTATGTCCTGAATTGCTATGGTATTTGCCTAAGAAAAGTGAAATGCATTTTTAAAGGAATTAGTGCTTAAGTACTCTTAAATAATACTGAATAATTTTGTTTGTTTGTTTGTTTGTTTTTTAATATGTGTGATAACCCAATAAACACTTTCCATATTTGGTTAATTCATGCAAAGCTCTCCATGAACAGTAGCCTTTCCTTATTTCTATAACACAGGAAAAAATAGGAGTTTGAATGAACTTGGTTCTTGTATGGACTGATGAGGCAAATTTGGAAGCAGCAAAAAGTATCATAGTTTCAATCTGATCTCATGCACAAATTTCCTTTGATTGGAATTACTACTACCAGATAAAGGTACCTAACTCAACTGCTTTGTCAGGTTTATTGCAATTCAGACAACTTACAGGTCGATAATAATTACACCTAACAATGGAAAGCTTTTTGACCAAATTTTGTATTTGGGAAAGAAAAGCTCTCCTTTCAATAACCAGTTGAAGCAGTTATTGCTTTAAAACAGAAAAAAAGTACTGTGTCAAATAAGCACATAGTTATTTTAGTTTTGAAACCTTTTATTTCAGATAAAGCATGCTGCTATATACAGAAAAAAATGTGAGCCAAAGCAAGAGCAATACAGAATGGGCAACATATTCCTTAAAACTTACAAGATGCTTTTAAAAGCTTCAGTGCACCAGCAGTATGATATATTCTTCTCACTCCTAAACCACCTCTAGCAAAATGTTATTTCCCTGCAGATACTAAGCAACCCCAGCTATCTCTCACTTTCATATAATGATAAATTAAAGTTTCCAAYACCAAACTTAACAGCAATGGTTTCAGTAAATTACTTCTGCCAGTATAATATATTGAAATATAACTTCCATATTGCTAATATCTTATTTCAAACAGCATCATTCAACTATGCAAACTAAGAATGTTATACATTTAGCAAAGTCTAGGCCAATTACTTTTCCTTTTCMACTTTCTTTCTCCTACTTCATTATCTTAACATCAGTAAAACTCAGTGAAAGTCTCATTTTTGTTGCTCCTAAAGAAATACTCTCAATAATTTCCCWCTCATTTTCTTCTAGAACTGAAGTCAAGAGACTGCAATAGTGTTGTTTTGCTGAAGTTTGAGACAGTAAAGGAAAAAAAGCTAAACTACTTTATCATGAAGAACTTGACCTGGGTTGTAGCATCATTTCACTTTTGGTGCCAGTGAATGGCTAACAGGCTAACAGCAGAACGCTACTGCCTAGCAGTACATGTTTGCATGTGTGACACACTCAGGACAGCGAGTTAATGTGTTACTGTAACTCTGTCTCGGCTGTTTGCCCTCTGCCTGGGGCCTTTTAGCTTTTAACATTAAGGAGCTGCGCGGACAGGCCGTGATGCCAGTTGCGCAATTTGGCAAAGCGTGGGCTGTTACGTTCCGTTTCAAACCTCTCCCTGTGGCATGAAGAAAGAGAGAGAGAGAGACAGAGAGAGACACACATACACAAAAGAAAGAAAGGAGGGAGAAAGAAAGGGGTTAGGGACCATGGCTACCACTCCCCTGCCTTACAAATAGGGCAATGGCAATTTATTTGGATTTTTTTTCCTCAGCTTTCAAATCAGGCTGGGTGATGCTTTTTGGACCGTGTGTGAAAGATTTTGCAGTTGTTTATTTCTGAGAAGTAACTTGATATAACTTCTTTGACTTGTGCTTGGTATTACAGGGCTGCTTTTGCTAGAAATGCAGTGTAATCCCATTGTTTTCCTCCCAGCAGTTTCTCTTGGCTTTTCCCACCCTCTCACACAACTGAGCAGTCAGTAAAAGTTAACTCACACAAGTGCAAAATGAATGCAAATATTTTCCATTCTCTAGCACCTAGGTCAGCCCATATATAACCTGCTGTCCTTCCAGCAAGGACCATCAACCCCAGGTTTCAGCAGTACTTTTCTACAGCTTCCTCAGAATTAGTGAATGTTAGTGTTAGATATTTCTGGTCATTTGTGTCACAAAGCAGAACAAGAGGGGATTTTCAAAGCAGAGCCCTGCGAAGTATTGGCCACCTCCTGCCCACCCTGACTGCAGACTGGGGAGCTTGAGCCATGTTCAGCATTTCTCAGGATTTAATCTTTCCTAGACATTCTATAGTTTAAATTCAGCTTTTGTATATAAAAAGGGGAAGAAGAAGGATGTGAGATGAGAGCACAGTCAAGGAGGAGTATATTAAACAGAATGAAAAATAAAATGTTCTCATTATTTGCAAAACTTCTTTGAGTCATTGCAAACAAGGTCATTTTTTCCTCATTATTTACACTGAAAACACAAGACAATTAATTGTGTTAATGCAGTGGAACTTGGGAGGTGAAACCAGCCAAACAGATAGGAGCAGACTGAGCTGGTTTTATTTCTCAGGATGCGGACAGCACAAAACAATAAACAGACTAAATGCCAACAAATTCACTGATATTTCTAATTTTTTTGTTCTTAATAACACAGCGTCATGCAAGTAGCACTCCTAAAGGAGGAATCTTGTATGATTTCTCAGACTATTTTTTATACTTTTAGGTAATTAAGAGATAAAAAGTAATTCTAGCTAAAATTTCATGATGGCATTTTTTTTCTCAGCTACACCAGAATGTACTAGCTACAATGGGTCTGACATGTAATTTAAGAACTCTCTTACTGTTTTCAAGATATTAGCCCTCCTCAAGGAAATGGTATTCAGAAACATCTTTGGCTTGAAATGAATCCCATCTCTCCAGAAAATATTCAATAACAATCACCACACCAGCAAAGAAAAGTTCTCATGATGTTATACCTTATGTGTGCCTTCAAAATTGCAGAAGCATAAGCAAAGGACAGTCATGCAACCCACTCATTAATGTTAATCAAAAGAAATATTCTGCCACCCGAAAATTGCGTAGTTTATGGGTTTTGTTTAGAACATATGTCATGAAGTTGGAAGGAGCAATCCAAAAGCAACTATTTTTATGTAAAACAGTTCTGCCAAAAATAAGCTACATCTTTCCTCCCCCCACTCAGGAGWGTTTGGAAGATACTTGATCACCAATCTGTGCAACTCCTGCTGGCTACACTGAGGAGACAAGAGAAAGCACCAGAGAGAGATCGCTCCCAGCCTGCCTGAGGCCACAGCCATGGATGGAGGGTGTGCAATGTTTGAGGTGGGTATCAAAGTCAGTGKGGTAGGAAGGAGATCCCATTTCATTCCTAGCACCAAAACTCACAGCAGTTGCACTGCACCTGTGTAACTATTTATACATGCTCCCTTATGCCTCTGCCATCAATGCATACCTTAAACCTGCTCAGCTGTGCCTAAACRTAACCACAACTGTCCTTGGGGAAAAAAGCCTGGTAACACAGTGATACCTAAAAGCTGCATGGTGTATACACTCATGTACTTGGAGTTACACTAGACAGAATGTGCAATTTATATATGTYGATGTGCTAACAGATAATTATTGTCAACATATCGAAATCCATGTAAAGTTTCCAATATCTAGTATTTCCCAAAGCCACAGCCTGCACCTAGAAAGAATATTATTCTAAAACAAAATATTACTCTCAGATTTGAATGGGGCATAGTTAAGTTCAGCACAATGCTTTAAATCCCATCATAATAAGGATTTGGACATGTGCTATTACATCAAAACAGATAATGCACAATACATGTAATGAGAATTAGGCTTGCACATTTGAGGGAAGAAATAAAGCCCTGAGGGCTATAGTATCAAGTCTGATGTTCGGGCAGCCAGCCATGAACTTGGGTGAACTGCAGCGGAAGGTTTATAGCAAACACCAACTGAAAGCATTCTTGTATTCTCACAGGGAAGATAGCAGATACCTTTCTCACTGATTCAACATTTGCAACCTACACTGTGATCAAAAGTTCAGAACCTTTAAAGAGGCCACATGACAATTAAAAATAAAATAGAAAAAGAAAAAGAAGAGGAGGTGGATTGAGTACCAAACACATCAGAAACTCAGCTGGCAGCTTAGAGCAGCTAATGTGAAACAGGGATTTGAAGTATGCAAAGAGAAAGTAAGGCTTGCATGCAGGATGCTCCTGATTCAACTGCAGTTTTTAAGCTCAACATAAGAATCTTTAATACATCTATTTCCTGGCTATGCAGGATGAYRATAAATCTTTAATTCCATATTATACCTCCAAACATATCCACCTTTTCAATGTTTTTGATGCATCATATGAAACAAATACATTTATCCATTAGCAAAAGCAGTCCTGTGCTTCCATATTCTACAAATTTAGGTCATATTTATTCCAAACAAAACATAAGCTAATGATTATGGGTATGCATGGAAATAAYTCCTTTACTGTATCATTTAAGAAGAATCAAAAGTCAATCAGAGGGTCATCCAAATAAATTGCTCACRAATTTCAGTGCTATCACAACATTATATTTTTTAATCCACTTGCACAATCAAGTAGTTACACAGGGCTTGGAACTCATTGCATTCACACACCCAGCAAAGTACAGGAAAGTTGCATGAAYAGAGAGTGTTCAGATTTGAACATAMAATTCAGGAATTTTGCAYCATTTTTCCTAAAAACATGYTAATTTGTTATCCTTCTYATTCAAATGCCTCTCAATGATAGCGTTTTAATTTTAGTGATTTTTAAGTAAATGTATTAGAATATTTTAGGACAAAAATATGATAAAAGAAGTTCATATTAATGCCATTTTAAAACATTATTGGGTTATTAGGAAGAAGAAAGCTGTATTTTTCACAGGGGGTTGCCTACCTTGACCTCCTCAGGGCTTCTTCATCTGGATCTTGCACTGTAGAAAAAAATGTTTCAGTTCAAAAACAGAAAGGAAGGAATTGGCTTTATGACAYTATAAATTCGTTAGAAACTTATCAAAAGCTAAAGGTGCATTCACACTGACTTTGCAGCAGTGGAATTTGTAAGAACATTATGAAGAGGAGTGATTCCCTAGGGACAGGAAGGAGGACATTTGGAGCAAATAGCTATTACAACTCCTTTCCCATTCATTATTAGCAAAGTTTCACAGCTGCAGGCAATGATTCTACAGAGAGCTCCTGCTTTTTTGTATGAAAGCAGGAGAGGCAGCAGCAGCAGAGTAATGGAAGAAGAAAATACTAAATACTTTTCCCTGATACRGGAAAAGGCCCTGACCTTCCTTCTCTCTAGATCAGAAACCAACTGTGAGCTTAGTACCAGGTGGTAAAACATAAAAACATCCATAAAAACATCTCCATAGGCAACAAGCAACAAAGTTAAAGCTCTGTGGCATTCATATCAGCTCTAGTTTTAGATAACAGGGCTGATAGAACCATAGATTCTGTACAAATGGTGATCCATGTTTGTTTTTTTTTTTAACCTCCAGAAGTCACTTCTATAAAAGACTRTTACAGGAGGCATGACTTGTTTATCATTTTTGTCTAAAGAATGGGCAGCTCTATATGTCTAGGCTGCAGGAAACCCAAAGCTTGCCCTGCAGAGACTTATTTGCAAGTAGGAATAACTATGGGGTCCCAAATGCTTGTTTACTGTGCAGTCTATTATACTTGGATCGTGAGACCCTTGGCAGATCACAGAATTTTCTTCATAGAGAAAGTGTAAGGTGAGATTGCTCACTTTGATTGCTGAGTTCCCTCAAGTTACACGCAGGATCTTCACCCTCACTGACAACTACATGAGCCTGGATGTGAGTCTTCCCTTACTATGAGGGGCCAATACCAGGGCAATAAAGAAAGGCATGAATCTAAAATCAAGGTTGGGGGAATGTTTTGTCATTCAACTTACTGTACTCAGTTCCAGTCATCTGGGCAAGGATGCGGAAGGACTTGGACTGCAGGTTGGCAGAGCGGCGGCTCCAGTCCTCGCTCTCATCCTCAGGCTTGCTCTGAGTTTTAAGCACAGCCTGATACACAGGAGAGGCACTGTCTACGTGAGGATCCTTAATAGGGAGGGTACTGCAATTCAGAAAGRGAAATGTTGGAAGCAGCTCTCTGGTCTCAGTTTCTCACCCGGCCATCCCCAACATGGCTTTGAAATGATCCCTTTTTAAAAAGATACATGGATCAATTTTATATTATGGCTCATTCTATCCCTGAAAGGGCCTGTTATCATTCAAATCTGCTTGGAAATACCTGTTTGTGATTCCTCTGCCAATGCAGGCACACAAGCTGGTTAGAATGACGTGTGGTGATAATAACTCGATGTTGATACTATTTTATGTTATATCTTTAAATTATTGTGTTGGGCCAGTGTACCTTAAGGTTGCAATTAGAAATAAAAACCATATTTCACTATAAAAATAGCTTTTTCTGGGGATGACTCTTTTTCAAACAGAGTTAAACTTCCATCTGCTATAAGTCTGGTTTCATTGTCTACTAAACATGTGAAGCACAAGAAGTCTAGACTTGTACTCAAAACTTGCATATGTAAGTAGTATCTGAAATCTTTAATGACAGAGTATATCTGAAGGTCTTACAACATATTTAATCACCTAGGAAAGGGATATATTCAGTTGAGCACACCTAAAATCAAAGCTACAAAGGTCTGTAGCACAAGTGAGGTAATCTCTCTTTGATTTATGATGCAGGCTAGAAACAGACTTAGTAACTTAATAGCTTTTTTTCCCCCCCCCCCTTTTTTTTTTTTTTTTTCCCCAGTGAAAATAACTTCTGCATAGCAGAATTAACATTCACAGAGCTGCAGAAATATACACTGAGGGGATGACGTGTGCTTGGAGCAACTGGGGTCCATGGCTGCTCTAAATACAAAGTCTATTTCTGAAACAAGTGATTTATTGTGACAGCTTTATGCTATTCCATATAGAGCTTTGCAGGCAGCGAGATCAACTTCATGAAAACTGAGAAACAGTTCTGTTAAAAGTTAAGGGCCATTTGGTTGAACAGTTCCTTCCTTGGTTCAGGCTCAAAGTTAGTGCTCTCCAGGATACCACTGTGCAGAGAAAATCTRCAGAGAGGTTGGGTCTGTGATTTGAAATCCTGAGAAGAATCATGAAAAAGCYAGGAAGTACATCTGACATCTTACACAGAGTGGTGAAAAATGTTGCCAGGTAGTGCTTTAAAGATCAGCATTTCCCAGCTGAAACACACCTTCAGCACTGTGCAATATACACTGGTTTGATGAATCTGTACATCAGAGCACATATTTATGTTCTTCATAAGTCCAATACACGCAAATTTCTCATTTTCTTGAGGGCCCACCAAAGTACAAACCACAGTTAATTTTCTWTGTGTGTTTCAGTGCAATCAGTTGCGGGATGGAGCACAGCTTACAAAGGTGGATGTAGAGAAAAACTTGACTCTTCAGTTCAAGCTCTGCCAYAAAACATCAAATTTATGTAAAAAAATCTCCCTGTGTGAAAGATGGCCTGTAGGAGGAAGAAGCAATTTCCAGCTCCTTTTTAAGCTCATGTTTCCTAGACCACAATCCTTAACAATATCCAAACACTAGCAGGTACAGAAGGCGTAATGCAGACATTTATTTTGGGGAAGGTGTGACATCAGTGGCTTCCATTAATGTTGCTCCTGTGTGCACCAGTGGACAAAGTGGTGCCAYAGCCTTCTTTAGATGGAAGATGGGACAGAGAGCAGTAGTCCTTCCCTTCTGGCCCCTCACATGGCTGAATGGCYTGCTGAGGCAAGAAAGCGAACTAGTGAGTTCTGCCCTCTGCTGCCTCCATGCAGAAATAATCTTCTCATGGAAAAGAGATTCTCCGTAATACCAACAGCAAGTCAGCAACACCCTCCAGACTGTTCTGCTGCTGCTTCTGACACCTGGCCATGCTGAACGTTTTGTCACTGTAAAGGGTCTTGTTAATGTCCCCCAAAAGGGGACCGTTTTCATGTCCCCAGAGGCACTTGAGGGTGCTTCAGGCCCAGAACCTGGCCCTGCATTACTGCCAGAAGTGACTGCCTGATTTGGGCCAACAGGTAACTTTATACTCCCACACTGACTTTTTAATCTTGTGGAAGCTTAAAAACCTGCTGAATGKGACAGCAAATTTCCCAGCTTAAGCTGGATAATAAACCACTGCATAGACAGTGCTGCTGATTTTAACCACAAACTACAGTGTGCAAGCCACCAACAGTTCAAATTCCTCTGCTTAAATCCTCTAGCTGAAATGTTTTCTTCTTATATTATGACCAATGCACAAGGTTATGTATAGATATGCCATTAACTCAAGTATTGTTAAAAACCCAGAGCTGGAGGCTGGACCACAAATTTCACAGTAGAGATGTGCAGCATTAATATGATATATTAATATCCTTATGGTAGATGATTAAGGCAGGAAATGGAGCTTGGTGAATTAACCTCCCCAGCAGAGTAAAACATGCTCATATAAATGGAACTAAATTAATGCAATAYATTGGAGTATTTCCAACTTTGTCTTTAATTCAACAGGCCTTTTTCTTTTTATAAAATCATAATTATATTGTGGATGAGTAACTAGGACATATGAGCCACTCAGCATGGAAGTGTAAAATAGAGTGCATTGCTGATTATGAGCATTTTGTAAGCCTAAATGTGACAGTTGATTCTTACAGACAGCCTAAAGATGTACATAACCATGTTAATACCTCTGTTATACCTCTTTGTAATTTAATTTCTTTCCATCTGGGTGTGGATGTGCAGAAATATCATGCATCTTTAAGCATATTACTTTAAATGGATGCTACTGAAAAAAAATTCTTCCCAGGTGGATTAGAGCTGTTGGGGGTTTTCATACTGGAGCCYAAGGTATTTTGGTAAGAGTCAATAAAAATTATTTTCCTTTTCACATCATCATCTAAGTCACGCATTTTAACATTAAAACAAGCTTTAAAGACAAACCTGTCTTGAATAAGTGGCAATGGAATTTTATTTTTCCGGAGTTCATTGTAAACTATGGTTTACTATGTGAATCATTCTCGGGAGTCATTATTTAGATTTAATTTAAGTAGATATTAAGTAAAAACTTAAGAACTCTGTAGCATTCTACCCCTGTAGACATACAAGATATTATGACATCAGATATTAGGCTAATCCCAGCTATTTAAAAAAAGTTCTGAGAGGTGAAAACCCCACAAACCAACAAACGAAAGTTCATGCAGACTGGCAAATAATCAGCCAAGTTGACTTATTGTAGAGGACACACAAGACTGTAGTTGGTACAATCACATTATTGATTCTGCTACGTTAACTGTCAGATCTTATTCCTGATAAAGGTGCTGGATTTATGTCYTTATACAACTTGGGAATTTGGCTAAAACTGCATAATGGAGTTTAGAAGTGCTTTGACAGGAATGTACTCATAATGGACTGTCCATATGGTTTTACTGCAGTCAACTAACTCTTAGTTCTTGGTTTAGTAAGATCAATTAAAACAAAACAAAACAAAACAAAACAAAAAACAGAGTAGGAAAAGATCTAAAGCCAGGTCACTAAAAATTTTCCACCTCAAAGTTTCAGCATGGAGTCTGAGTAATTGCAGTATGAATAATTCTGTTCTTCCCTTTCTGTTTTCCATGGTGATCCCAAAAGCGTGGCTTATTTTCTAAGTGACAAGAGCCTGACTCTGATCTCATGAAGTTACAGTACTGATTTCAAATGGTCAGACTAGAAAACRAATTCTTAAGYCTGTCTGWCCTTCATCATTGACAAAATAAGTAAACAGTGTTTCCAACTACCATCTGCCCTTTAGACGTGCAGTCTGAGTGTGCTTACCATTATATAGATTTGTGGACAAATGAAAAGCACAGAGATTATTATTTAAGAACTGAGACMAAACTATAGGCTGATAATTGAGACAAAATGAATCAGCACTGCATTAATCAGAATTTAGTCTGCTTTTATATTAAAAACTTCTTATACAAGTATTTCTGCATTAAGCATAATTTTAKCTCAGATTTGATTGATTAAGCAAGCTAAAGAACATCTTGGTTTCCACTACAAATTAAAGTTCAGAATATCACAGAGGAAATTAAAGGAAATTTATAAGATGAAAAGGACCCATGTATTCAGCACTAACTTTTAAATCACTTGATCATTTAAATAGGTAAACCTCTTAAACATTACTATTTACATCATATAATACCACAGCATTTAGTAGAAAGCTCCAATGTATCATAAAATGTCTTATATAATCCATGCCTATGAAGGTTGTAAACCTTTTTAAAGAACTTAAAGGAACTTTCTTTGTACTTGACTGATTGGAAATATGAGTCCACTCAACACCTGTGGAGACACACCAAGTCATGGCCAAAAACAACTAAAGATACTGCTTGTGATCCACCATGAAGGAGAGCTGGGATGAACAACAATATTGGTGCAAAAAGTCAGTGGAAAAGAAAAATTGTTATAAAAAAAAAAGAGAGGGAAATGGACAGTAAAAGAAAGCACAAGCAAATACTTAAACTATCCTCATTTTTAATAAGCCTGAGGCTAACATCTGGAAAAGAAACTRYGTTAAAGTTTCTATGTTGCTTTACCTGTGTTTTGGTGTTATATGAAARGAAGACAAGCTCTATTTTGGGTAGAAAGACACCCAGTAGGAGAGAAACCTGGCTACATTCATTGCACAAATAACTTCAGTTAAGTTATTACAACTTTGGATGTTAATTAGGTAAGATTTCTAGAAACGTGCATTGGAAAAGCAGAGTTACTAAAGGTCAATGGATTTTGCCATAGTCTAAAGGATATGCATAAAACACATTTATGTAAACTAAGAACAGGGAAAATACTCCGAAAAATAAACCAGTAGCCAGTGCCAAATAAAAATTTTGCATTCTTCACATCTCAATAAAAATTCCACCRTCCTCTTCTGTCCTTTCTGAGCTATGCATAAAATAATGCTATTATAAATCATGGTCATCAGAAATGAAAAGCCATCCAATGGCAGAACACTATTATATATACATTATAATAAAATATATACAGAATATATAGAACATTAGATGGATTTTTGCAGGGTTTACCAGCTCYAGGAGGAATACCAAAAAAGCGAGGTTAGATTAAAATATCCCTGACCATGGCAGGGGGGTTGGAACTAGATGATCTTTAAGGTCCCTTCCAACAATGAACAATGCTATGATTTTCTAGCTACCTGCCCTTTTAACTTCAAAACATGGACATTCTTTTGAACGCCGTCTAGGATTGATATATATTTTTATGTGTAATATATGCCAGGAAAAAGAGCCCTGGAAGGACAAATGTGGCATGCAGGTAGGAATGTTACGAGTATCATGCAGAGAAAGAGCATTCCACAGAAGGAAATAACCTTACCCAGCGAATTCTCCACCCTGGGCTTGTGCCTGGCCTGCAATTGCATCCATGATAGCATCCTGGGAATACATGCTGATCGGGGTGTTATACTGGGCATGAATTATGGTAGCCTTGCCGCCAAGGCCCTTCACCTCAATGGGTTTGTGTGTAGACAGRGCAGAGTCCTTCAGGACATTGGGGTTGAAACGCTCCGTGAAGTCCGTGCTGGGTTATGCAAGAGTGAGGTTCCACAGGGAAAGGAGGGCAAGAAAGGAGAGAGGCGTGAGAGTTAAGTGAGGGAAGCACCACCAAGACAGGGATGTGAATGTCTGTTCATGGCATCTCACCACCAAAGCTTCTTATCAGAGAAGAGCAGACAACGTAAGTACCAACGCACAACTAAAAGATGGCTGTGCTGATGGATGGCTTACAATAYGTAAAAAGGAAAAAAAGGTGAAATAGCTGTCATTGTATTAAAACATCATACCTAAGTACAAAATGAAAAATACCTAAGTATTTATGTGATACTTCTGTATATTAAAAGTTCTTTGTACATGCATATATACATCTAAGGGTATACAAACATGCACATGTATATATGCATGCCCATGGGATTTACATACACACTGCAAAGAATTCCCACTCTTTTCCTTCATCCATTCATGTTTTCAGAAGRGTCTTATAAAGGTCTAGAAAGTGCAGTGGAGTGAACAGATATCAGGTTGTCTATTTTATTACCTTCTGTCAGGATTATTAATCACAGTGAAATTTAGTACTTGTGCCTTTTAATCTTCACGGCTTTCCTCCCAAAATCTCTGTACAGCCACACTGAAGTGCTRCTACAGCATGATGAATGCTCAGTCCCAGATCAAAATATCCTATATTGCAACCAACAGGACAACTGCAGCTGGAAGAGTTGCTGCCTTAGTTTCCAGTGACTCCATTTCTGAGGAAGGATTTTATATTTGATAGAGTCCCAAACACATGTTACCTGAAGCTGCCATTACACCAGAATGAGCCAGTTTGATGTCAGACTGCAGCCAAAGAGCAGCTGGTTTTCTTGTAGGGCTGAGCTGTACACAGTTCTAGTCCTAGAGCTAGCACTGAGCACTGCCCAGWGCTCCAAGGAACAAGCTGAACCTCAACTGTCAGCCACTGAAGTCGCTGGTCTTCTTCAGCCTCTGGCAGATCAGGTGAATCTCTAGCAGCAGGCAGATGCCAGCAGGAGAGATTCCATACACTCACCAAACTGGAAAAAACTGGGAATTCTGTCCTTTGAGAAATAATGGTTATTTTATAAATGTTTCATTTAGAACTGAACCCAAAAGTTGGAAATGTTTGTATCCCCCTGCAGAAGAAATTTAATCCTGTTTGACTGGAACAATTTTCCTTTTCAGTTTAAGATATTAGACGGTAAGTTTACTGGCTAATACTAAGTTTTTTCTCTTTTCACACACAGCAGTGTGCCTGTTTACCATGGGCAGCCCCAGAGGGTGAGAGTTAAAACTGAACTCTCAACCCAGCATGAAGGAAAAGGAAAAATCAGGCAAGGCTGGCAGCCATCTAACTTAATTATCTGCAGATTCTCACAGGTGCTGTGCCACCTCTGAAGCCAGCCAGAGGTGGGCTCTGCTATATTTTCAGCCTTTTGYTTGGTGGGATGCCCTGACCGATGGGCAGAGAGAGATACAGTCACATATCATTCCAAATCCTTGATAGAACATCGAGCCACATGCTCAAGGAACAGACACACAGGTGCACATGCTGCGTTACAGCCACAGCCTTCAGTTGCRATGTCAACATTTTAAGGGAGGGAAYTGGGAAGCTGCATTATGCATTCAAAAAGCAAAAACTATCTTTTTAACGAGATATTCTCCCATTTAAAATACATCTTYGTTAATTATTCATCAATCCTGTAATTACACTGACATCATCTGTGGAGGGGTAATGTGCAGGGACGTGCAGGATGCTGTACTGAGCATGCACATGCCTGACTTCAAGAACACTATCTCTTTTCTTTGTAATACCCTAAACAATCCCATGCTAATTACAAACACATCAGTCCTCAAGATATTTAATTTAGTTTTGTTTTCTTTCACACTATTGGAAGTATTGCAGAGATRCTAAACCCAAGATCTGAGAAAATTGTGTGAAGGAAAGGACAAAGGTTAAATATGCCACCTTTAAAGAATAACATTCTAAGCAATTGGTTTCCACAGTCAGTTACAGAAATCAAAGCTACTAATGTCAGAACATCGTAAACTTCCCTCATGGTAGCAGCAGGAGTCATTTGGGCTTTCACTTGTGGTATTTAAACAGTTTCAGTGATGTCTTTCAAGAGGTTTTAGTCACATTAYACATACCAAGGCAAAATGTCCACTGAAGTTAGCAGGATTCCCATAAAGCTAACAGRCAAAAAGTAAAGATTTTGAACTGCMAACTCTGGAAAATATTAGTGCTTKTTAGGGGTGCTCGGCTCTGGGACCAAGTGGCAGAGTTTGCAAAATGACTGGAATCTTTCTCCTAAACCAGAAAAGGATCAGGAAAAATAAATCCCAAAGCAAGKAAGATTACAAACACCCGAATAATGTGACTTCTGCTTTCTAAGACAATCCTATCAGAATAATTATCAATGTAAATTGGTGAGGGATTTTCACTCCAAAGGATTTACATCATCACACCAACACCTCATTGAAATCAACAGAGAATGCCAGATCAGTGTAAATTATATGCATTAAATACTATTTCAACTTTATGTATTCTACTACTTCAAACTTTGTATTGGCAGTTTGAATTTGACATTTACAATTAGAATTTTTTTATTCTATACTCAGTTTAATGCAATCTCCAGCAATGTATGCACATTCAGTTCAGAGGCAAAAACTGAGAGTTTAGAGAAAATCCTCTGCCCTTCAAAAACAAAAGATTAAAACTGAGGACTCTGTGAACTCTCCTAAATAACACAGATCAACCACATTTTCAAATCAATAGTTATTTCTTTTTTGGGCAATAGATTTATCACTGGAAATCACTTTGTAGATTTTTTTTCTGATACCAGTATCTCATTCAAACCTAAATTTGAATTTTAGCAGACTTTGGAAATTAATTTAATGTTGAAACTAGAAATGTTTTACTAATAATACACCAAAAAAGGCTCCGATAATGCTCAAACTGTGAAGGCATGAAGATGACTTAAACATTTAAGAGGACTTAAACCTGCCTGTAGAAGCAAAACCTGAGAGCTTTCAGAAGAGCTGAGCAAGCTGAGGTGACAGCTCCATTGGCAGCACTGGAGCATCACCAAGAAACGCCAAGTGGGAGCACTGCCAGCCAGCAGGGGCAGCACAGGCCCCCCGCCACGCCAAGCACGTTTCAAAAAATACTTGCACTGGCAAGCAGACACAGCAGGAGCACAGGGGATCATGCTACCCCAGAAAACACATCTTCACACATACAGCATCACACAAACATCTGGCACTACACAGAAGTGATACTAACTTGGCAGCRGTGTTGGTTATCACCTAGAAGAAGAGAAAGAGAACAAACAACATCAAAAACAACCACACAGAAAAAGTCAATAGTTTGTAGACTGCAAAGGGCAAGAGGTATTTACCAAAGATTACCACAGCTCTCCTCAGACCATCTACAAATAAGAACAAAAAGTAAATGTATGCCTGAAAACCCCAACATGATTAAGATGGGAAAAAATGCAGGGATTACAGTTGATCCACTAGGACTTAGTGGGGTACCATGGCATTTTGGCTGACCCTTGAACATGATTTTATTGCTGCGCATCCTTAAAAATACTACTACCAAATGGAGGGGATGAGAGAGCAGAGGAAAGAAAGAAGTATTTGCAGAGTGTATTCACATCTGAAAATAGCAAATGTGTGGTAGAGACTATATTTTTCTCTCAGATACTGAATATTCAGGGAYGAAGTCTGTTCTCCTCCGGCCACCCTCAGAGCTGGTTTTGCAAAACTGAATTTTAGGTCTTTTATATGCTGGAGAAGATCCAAAGAATATATTGGTAGATGTTTTAAATCTAAAACTAAGCAAAATGCCTTTCTACATGCCAAGGTATTGCCCTAGATATGACTGTACCTACATTATGCCAAGAGTGGTGTAAACCAATTAACTTCAGAATAGTAATTCTGAATTTATTCTACACGGAATGAAGCAAGCCATGCATTTTATGTTTTTCGGGATACCCATATCAGGATATTTTACTCCATCTGGTATGTATACAGTATGAAAAAAAAAAGGTATGTTCATTCTCCATTCCTGCTTCACTGCATAAAGTCTTGACCATGCTTGCACAGTAAATCCAAAGCAGAGTAACACAGGCTAAAGCTGGGAGTGCAGAGTGTGCTCAGTCTGAACCAGGGTGTTCTTCCTAATAACTCTTTAKGGTGGTTGCACAAATAGCAGTGATGGGCTATAACGTTTATTTTAACTTWTTTTTTTTCAAAGCTTAGAACCCTCACATTTTGCTCTTTTCTTGGTTGAAAACCACTGAATCATATTTTGTGTAAAATAAAGAGGAAGAGAKCCAGGGTCAGTTGATATACTTTTCTTCTTACTTGGCTGCATGGAATGCTGTTGACAGAAGGGGGCAATGAGCCTTCCAACTTGCTGCTGTGACATTTCTGTATCTGGGACTGATACAAAATACTGGACAGCAAAGTTATACTGTTAAGAGTGACACTCCAAGAGGATTTGGCTCCTCCTGCTTTTTCCTTACTGAACCTTTGATATTACTGCTTATTCCTACGTACAATCCTTTTGCCTGGGCTCATCCAACAGTTTTTTTCATGATCAAAAGCACTCTAATAAGGAAAAAGCTGTAGTAAAAGCTTTGCATTCCTGCATTTCCATGGTAAAGCAATCACAGATCACCCTTTGCAGCTACTGGTCACACTCTCRGATTTGAAAATATTCTTGTAGTTTTATAAACCCTATGTTAAGCCAAACATATCAGTCTGTTACAGGAACTAYAGAGATATATTAGGAACAAGCTGCAGCCTGTAAGCACATCAGTGATCCCATATCCATTTTAGGTGTATGCAGGACAGCTGGGCATTCATTTACAATGAAACTAAGTGTACTGGTATAATTTTCTGTTTCATCCAGGCATCTACCTTACATATAAAATAATATTTTAGAGGTTTTTTACCAAACCCCTAAAAATACCTAAATTAGAGGAATATGAAAGTATGTTCAAAGAAAAGAAACATTACGTGCACACACTAAGAACAGCTCAACAGTCATCTCTCAGTAAAGATTTTTGAGATGTGGAGAGGCTCCTATAGCTTCCTTCAAAAACAGTAAAGCTTTGCTTCTCCTTATGTTTGGTATGTGATGAGAAAATTCCTCCCAGTTCAGAGCTACACATTATTTTAGTTTGATTCTATATAGGGGCATGTCTGAACATCCAGCTTGCTGCTCACAGAGGTCACACAGTAAGAAGCCAGTAACCCAAACCACCTGGCACAGACTTTGGGACAGGTATTTATTGCCCTTGACCTACAATGTGAAAAATAACTTACACTGGAATGAAAAAGATGCACATGTTACAAACTATGACTCACTGTTCATATTTATTAATACTCCCCAGAGCTTTCAGCACATCACGTTCCACACTCCTAACAGGCTATCTTATTTTTCACCTCGGGCCAAAATGATAAATCTCTAATGTAAAATCTATCAGAGAATCAGATGCTTTGTTATTCTTCACAGATCAAGGAAATAATTTCAATAATCTTGATAGGTTTTTCAAAAGGGTTTGGCTAAACCTGTAACAGCAATTCACACAATTATGCCAAAATCATTTGGYGAAAAGGATGGAACTGAAACATACCTTAAGATCACTCCCTTGATCTTGAACTTTCTCACAACTTTTACCCTACAGCTAAGTGCATGTTTGTGAATGCACAGTGAATTCAGTTTTGGAGCACCACAGTATCACAATCATATTGTCTTATATGCTAAGAATGTTCATAACAAAGGCCACAGCTGATTTTGCAGCGCTCACAGTGCTTTCCTTGTGCGTTCTTTTCACACAGATCCACTGTGAGATTGAGATTATCATGAATGGCACCAAGTCCCAAGGCAGTTACAGGTTTCATGTTTTTCTCCACAGAGCAGGAGGCAAGATGCTTCTTACTTCATGGATAACAGTCAAGTGGGAGCAGGAATGACAGCACTGTTGAACTCTGATTTTTCTCTGCATGCCAACAGAGATGTRGAGTTCTCTAAATCTCAGAGAAGTTAGCTGAGAAGACACGTTGATTTAGTGCTTCTGAGCTCYTTCATCTTTTCAGAATGTTCCTGGGCTGCAGGATAAAGGTGTTTTTATTTTCTTGCTTGTTCATCRGTGTTACAGATGGTAAAGGCAGATAGACAGCAATTCCCTAAAATTTCAAACTGAATTAGAAAGGCTCACATTGACTTTGGTGAGTGATGGATGCAGGTGTGTTGTAATTCTGATAACAAAAAGTAATAATGCTGASCCATCCAAAATTCAGCTCAATCACCCTCACTCCTGCAAGTGTTAAGGAGGGTTATGAACATAGTAGGGAAAATGATAGCAATATATACTCCCAGGAAACTCTGCATGTTGAAATAAGACAAGAACTGGTATTCTTCAGGAAACTGCAAATTAAGAGAGAAGTGTTCTGAGGTTTGTTTTGCTGATCTTGCTTACTAACTGAAATGATTTTGTTTCAAACAGTATTTGCTTTACTTCATTATCCAGCATGAGAAAGGAGGATAGAATTTTTTCAGATAAGTTAATTAGGACTATTAATGCCAAGTGCTCAAGAGCGTTGCATTGAATCATCTGAAAGTGCTTGAATCATCTGGAACAGGTGTAGATGCTCTTTTAATAGGATAAAATATCCCTACGTTGCTTCAACTTAAAATCTCTCAGTTTTACTTCTGCAAAGAGCTTCTGCAAAGGGATATAAAGTACTYAAGGATATGTATTTGCTATCAGACCTTGAGTGGATTGTCAGAATTTTCTGGATTCCCTTATATGRCAAAGTCCCTAGTGTAGAAAATACACTCTTCCCCATATTCAGAAAAAGACATTTATCTTCATAAAAAAAAAACAAAACCAAACCCAAAACACAAATGAACAAACTAAAAAAAAACAGATTTGTCAATTTATATATGAAGGAAGAAAAATTAGGAAAACCTGATTCTCACTGCTTTTTCTCACGTACTGTAGTCCAAGTTCCTCCCTTCACAAACCTACTGATAAAACTGCTGCTCTGCAATACAGTAATATGGAAAACCTTGACAGCATGGGATCAAATTATGTGGGCAGTATCTGGAGAACATTCCCTGTTACAGCAAAGTAACATTAAAGCTAGCAGATGCAAGACAGTCTTCAAAGCAGAGGATTCAAAATATTGCAGTTCTGACTCATTTTGCACAGGAAAGCCAATATAGTAGGGCAGGAATTACAGYAGGACACTCCAGGGGCCAAGTATGTCAGATTTGCTGGTCCAAGACATTTCTCTTTAGTGAAGTACCAAAGATCAGATGTGGTTTACWGCAGCTGCCCTGGAGTCTGGCAGCAATACTTGGTTCTCTGAGACTCCATGCATTAGTCAGAACTCCTGAGTGCCACAACCCTGAGATGATCACAGTTCCTTCATCCTACTGTTCCCSCTCAAGCTCTGCTGACTATTGCCAAACAATGCTGCATTTCAGATACCAAAGACCAGGAGTTGCTCTTTAATGGCAGTGTGGCTATGTTTTGGGGSCTACTGCAAAATGTAATGATTGATCCAGACCTTAATCCTGATTGCCAGACAAATGCACGACAGGGTAAGTACCATTACATTCACTGATCAGCAAATTCATTACTTACTGAAATAATCAAAGAYGTTATTACCATGTTACCTACCCTCTAGGAAGTCCACCTTCCGAAGCCCTTCGGTTGAGACTCAATTTATGCATCTCAGCCATTTCCCTCAGGGTCTCTGCCGAGTAAAGGCCAATGGGGTTGTTATACTGCCTCGCAGGGCTCAGCTGCTGTGCAGGGCTACTGCCACCCGCCAAAGCAGGGCTGGCTTTGGAACCTAGAGTGCTCTTGGCAGGTGAAATGTCAGGAGTCACAGACTGAGAGGACATGGAAGATCTAACTGTGGTAGTCTTTAGGTAGGAAGAGCTATTTGAAAAGCTGATCTCTTGCTGGTTGAGGTAGCCTGAAAAGGTTCCATTGGTTGCTAAACCACTACCCATAGGCCCAGTCGCCGTGTTAGTTAGAGGGCTGAAGGTTGCTCTGTTGCCATTCATTTCCCAAGCAGGTTCCTGTAGTAGCAAACATGCAGGCCAAGAAAAGAAAAACAAAAAGAAAAGAGCAATCATAGAACACATGCAAAAATAACATATCTGCAATTAATGCTTTAAACATAGTCATAAACTAGCAGTAAATAGTTTGGGGCCAAAGCATTCAAACTTTCAGGGAAGATTTTCAACAAAGAAATGCATTGTTTCAAAATAAGGGAAGCAAAACAAACTCAGGCATTCTTTTACTGGGTTTTAGTCAAAATCAACAAATAAAGCTTAACATTAAGAGAGCACTTGCTACTTGTCAACCCCACAGCAATAATTTTATATTAAGACAACACTGTCCATTAATTTCTAGGATACTTAAGAAATCTTTAAGAAAACCTCTTGTGGTCAGAATAATTTTAGATAACATACAACCAACCATAAAAGTCAATGCCATCATTATAAAGACATAATGATTCTAAACCATACCGTTCTGTTTTCTATGAGTGCACTTGAAGTTACAAAAGTTATACACTGCTTTCCTGGGCTCTGGTTCATGCTGATCAGGCYGTGCAGCAGGGTTAGCAGARAGACCAACAGGACTTGCTTGAACARTTACTGCTCCRGAGAGGAGGCTCCTGTGCTGATCATTCTTGCATAATTTCCACTTGAGGGAGTGTATGCTTGATTTATATGAGTGTGTATGATCTTACAGTCCTGTCCCAGATAGCATTCCTAACTGGGASAGCAGCATATATTGTCTGAGTCAAAGGAGTCTCTCCTCCAATACCTATACCCATAGAAGTCTGGGCTGGTGCTCARATTCAAATCAATCTACCAAAAACCAATCCTGGACAAACACAGTCCAACACTTCCATTTCATWAAAGATTCACTATGAACACGCCTTAATGAAACCTAAGTACGGTGATATCAGAAAAGAAAAAAGCTCCCAGTTAAGAGGCCCAGTAATGCTGGTTACTCATTGCAGCCCAGCTCAGGGGAGAGGGACCGGCAGGGGACACCATCCTGAAGAAAGAGCCCACAGTCTGGCCTCAAGGAAAGCCAGTTTAAGAGCAGGTGGTGGCCTGCAGTGACATTTTGCCTCATTCAGYGGCAWTTCAATYATCATCTTTAACACTTTGCASTCATCTTGCCCACAGCTTTGCATGAAATATAGGCCTAACTTGGCTTCTAATTCCAAACTTTTGCTAGCATTGGTTATCATTAATGTAATTTACTAATTTTGATACTAAGATTCGCTAGAAAAGTACMTATKTCTATTGCTCTCTTGGATTATTCTCTATTGCATATATAGGTTTATRGAGCATACATTTGAAAAAAAACCTCAGATAATATGGCCTGATTAATTAAAATTTATTGGAAAAAACCCTCTAAAGTTCTAGGGATATAATTCATCGTAGCATTAAACACATTTAAGACATTTTGAATCAAAAATGTCAGGCAGATAAAATGAACTGAGGTAATTTTTCTTAGTGATAAACAGGAAGAGATTTTAGCTGRCATTAATAGCTGCCTGAGGTTGTGAAACAGATAATCCTAAAAGCRTTTTTCAGACTGTGCCTTTTAAAATAAATACATTTGCAATATGTACTTCAGTCATTATACCCTAACACTGAAAACAGSAAACAAAAATCCCTTTCAGTGCCTRCTGAAAGCTTCCAGATATCATTAAAGAAGCAGAAAAGAGGGGTTCTCTCTAAACATGTTCAAAAAGAGGCACAAATGTACAAGGCCATACTCAGAAATTAAGCCGACACTTGGGCAAACCATTTTTACATGCCAGCAGAGAGAGACAAAAAAGTACTTTTTACAAAAGAACAAACATAGAGGTAATGGAGAAGAAAAAGGATATGCCAGAGTTATATTTGTTTGTTACCCTGAAAACTCTGTGGYTTTTAGTCAACTGTGGGTTTCTCCTTACACCCCAAAATAAAAGGACATGCAAGGAGAACTGATTGCAAAGTATCAGTTTCAACTGGTAATGAGAGAAATGCCCCATATTTYCTTAACCCTAATGCATTTTCATAGTCTTGGTGTTACTGGACTGTAACAGTAGGCAAAAGGAAAATTCTAGGACAGCCATAAAGTGACAGCTGATGATTTTTCCTCCTTKTGACACAAATGGAATTCTGGTTTCACTCCTCAAACAATTTCTACCAGCATACTGGTAACTCAGTACTAGAATTCTTAAGAATACATCAGAGCCAGGTTAGCAACCTCCATCCTGAGCTCAAATTTTTTTTAGTTTTAAGGTCATTGTTTTCCATGCGTTGTCAGGGGGGRAATAGATGTAACAGGAAGTGTCTAAGAGAACAGCTGTATTACTTATTCTAAAGAATTACTGCCCAATCATCAGCATATTTAGCTCTTTCCTTCTGTGACTGACAAAAAAAAAAAATCTCTGATTCAGTTTATTCCTGGGATAATATTGTAGAATTTTTTTTTCTGGAGTTCAGTGTCAAAACCAGATCAATGCAGATTTTCTGAAACCATTTTTGACTGTGAGGGGTGAATGTCTAATACTGAGCAGCAGCACTGAGCTTTCAGCATTGCATCACATGAAATGCAGCCAACAGTAACAAACATTCCCCTGTTCMCCATCTCTCATCCCATTCTGTTTCAGTGGCTGGAAAAGCAAGCTGATATTTCCAGCTCTGGGAGTCGGATGCTACCCCTCYAGCCGACCAGAAGAGGAGGCTCTGACACTGAGCAATTGGCTTCCCTCGAGGAAGATGCTGGGATCATGCAGCAATCCCTCGCTGCGGGAGGAAAACTGCATCGTGTCAGGGAATGAGCTTAAACCTGATACATGTGGAGGAGTCTCAAACCTTTTGAAATAGAAAGAAGCTAGGAATCAGCTAAATTTCCATTCTGAAATATTGTTATTAGTATTTGTTTATAAAAATCTGGTTCGTATAAACAGCAAATGTTCCTTCTTATGTATCAGGGAAGTGAGAATCAAATTTATATTGGAGACACAATACCAAGTATGACAGGTCTTCTCCCCTTGAAAGCTCATTTTCTATTTATGTATTGCTATGACCCTACAGTCATTACCCCTTGCACTTGTGGGTGAAAATTTTAACAGTATACTAGTGAATTTGACAACCCAACATGCCCAAGAAGCAGTTGTAGCTTTAAACTGTTTTAAGTAAAAGGGAATGTAGGTACCATGGCACTGAATTACTCTGCTCAAAGACATGTTCAAACTGCTTTTGGCTGAGCTAGCTCTTCCATCCTATATTCTACTTAAAAAGTCTATCTCCATCTATTTCCTCTTAGACACACAGGCTCCCAAATTTGGCAGCAGACAAATCTTAAGTACAACAGAATCCTCACTGAGACTCCAAAATAAGTGTGTTCAGTAGTGTTTCACAAAAAATACAACACATATTATTACTATTATTATTATTATGATACAGGACTGTCAATACCTTCATGCAAAGGGATAAATGTTAAAGCCATGCTTAGCCCTAAAACTGCAGCTTTGAATTTCACTGAATTTCATAACACAGCTTCACCTGTGTTATGTCCCCTCCGAAGAGCAGCAGGAGCTCACTGACTGATTGACTGCTTGGTTTAAATCCTTGGTCTCAAGTTTACTCTTATTGTTTTGAATTCTATCAYCATTAGCTATGCTCTTTCTTGCAGCTATGCCCTACCTGTGCAAAAGACTTGACTAAATCAAAAAGATTTGACTAAACTAAGGAAAAATTGTTTCCAGTTTGAGATTAATGTCAGACAAAGATATAGTGAAACTGAAAATCAAACCAAACCTTATTTCCAGTAATACACTTATGGCTGCAGAACTTGCATCATCTGAAACATTGATCAGCTTTGTGAAATAATGATTGACCTTCGTGGAAAAAAAACTATGCTAGTTTCCCTAGAACAAACAAACAAAAAAGCAGTGAAAGGAGAAATGCATGCTTGAAAATTAGTGGAAGCTGCAATCAGATCAGCAATAAYGTACAAGAGGATTTATGGTTTTAACTAGACACTGAAGTTGCACATGCAAAGTGTTYAGCTAACACTGCCATGCCTTAACCTTAACCAGAGTAGGGTGAGAAAAGCTTCTCTTGATGTAGGATGACACTGTTGCGACTGTCTTGTAATGTAGTTTTTGGCTGATTTTTAAAAATCACAATCAAATTMATTTCATGTGAACCATCAATTTAAACACTGTCAAGCAGACATGTAGTGGTAACTTCTGCCTGTGTGTCACAGAATTCTTCATTTCTACAATGACTCTGTTACTGGAACCAATAAAGGAACAAGAAACCTTGGTTTTAAAGTGTATTTACTGTAACATGCCTTATGGCAACATCAGCATTAAATTTTTTCTAACAGAAAATTATTGTTATTCTGGATTTTGAGATTTCTCTGGGGGTTCAATGCCTTCTTTCCCTTTCAAACCACCCCCAGAGAGGAATTCTTCTTCACTTAAAACTTACTGTTATCTAGCAGTGTAGACACAAGCGTCACTCCTCTTGAYCTGCAAAGGGTCCCCACTCCAGCACTCTCCTGCTAGCTCTTCCCCCTGTGCTAAAGACCCTACACCTAAATCTTCCTGAATACTGCTTGATACCCTGTTTACCCTCATACCTTCCCCTGGATGCCAYCCTTTTCCTCCAGAAAAGTTCCAGTAGCTCTCTTTCCCAGCTGCTGGTACTGTCTGTAGCCTCAGAAAGGCTGCTTCCAGCAGCTCCCATAAACCTTCCCTAAGCATCCCACACAGAATTCTCAAGTGTGAGGCAGAAAGCTCCTGAAAACRGGTTGAGTCCTTTCATCCTTATCTCCCTCTGAAGGGTTAGAATAGGAAATATAAAGTGTCTTCATGGCTTTCATGCTAAGGGCTCTTTTAGGACCTTCAAGAAACCCCTAAAGTGTGTAAAGTTAACTTTTCTATACAGTAGATTGTTAAGAGAGAAAACTGCTTTCTGTGGTAAACACCTTTGAAGATCCATGGCAATAATTTGAAAACTAACACTTGTGAATGAAGAAATTCACCTAAAAGAGGGATAAAAATCCAATATATAAAAGGTCTATGTGCCTATGGAGGAAGCAGGSAAAATGTTCATAACTGTGCAGGTGCTATAAAGTCCCAAAAGGGATGTGTCAATCTTGTGTTGAGGCGTAACCGTGAAGAGACACATGTGCTCACTKCCTTGAACATTTAACAGCATTGTGTGAGTCTTGATGGAAAATGAGTCCTCCTTCCCCTTCCTGTCCCTGTTACTTTACTGGTGCAAACACCAGTTTAACCAAGAGAATGATTCATCACTTTTGTTCAAGGAATTTCACAGTATTGTTTGGTGAATCTTCCAGTAATTTCCTCCAAAATAACTTTTACAAAATCATGAAATAAGCAGAAACAACTCCGAGTAAGATAAATTCCTAATTTTACCTTCCCTTGCCAAAAACGCTTACAAGATTCTGTCT
The DNA here is from genome assembly GCF_030028575.1 of Malurus melanocephalus. NCBI lineage: Eukaryota > Metazoa > Chordata > Aves > Passeriformes > Maluridae > Malurus > Malurus melanocephalus. The sequence continues at coordinate 1,110,028 of NW_026623378.1, forward strand.
GAAATAACTTTATTTCTGTCTCAACTAATAAATGGCCAGTCAGGCTAATTTAAAGTTTCACAAAATAAAATTAAATCAAATTATTTCCCCCAGGTGCATCCTCTTCTGTTATTTTGAACCTATTTGCTGTGGTTTCAGGGATGATGTTACCATCTGTGCTCTGAATTTGGAAAGCATAGTGTTTACAAAAATTACTTAAAATTGATCTATGGAAGTTGGAACTGTCAAAAACAGCAGAACATCATCTAAWTCCCCATGTATTTTGATCTTCAATATTTTGAATTTATATGCTTGYTGGGGATAAAACTGGTACTGACAGAAGGAATAAGTTGCAGCAATGGAAACTTTACCTCCTCTTTATTTATCTTATCAAATGTATCAGTAATACAAATGTTCTACCCAGAGCCTGAGCCTAAGGATATACACACACCATCTTTCAGGTACCTTTGCTCCTTGGTGTCTCCAAAGATACAGAAGATGAGTTGTCAGCTACAGTCAGTGTTTATTCTAAATTGAACATTTGTTTTATGAAAGATTATRAGCTTTGACAACAGAAACCAAGCCATCCATTTCCTCTGCCACTTGCTGTTATTCATTAAATTGACTTATCCTCCTTATTTTTTATTCTCAGGGCTTCTGAATCCTATGGTAAGAACACTGTATGATGCAAGCTTTCAAATGCCCTCATGCCTTCTTTCCAAATCATGTCATGTCAGTTGCAGCCAGGATTTGGACAGACTGAGGCATAATCTAATGGTTTTCCCCAATAATCTATGAAAACAAATGTGTATTTTTGAGAAGCTTTAGTAGCTTCTGGTAGCCTAGATGAAAACAAGCTGCCCAGAAYTGGTTAGACCAAATCACATCAGAGGATAGCTGGATGGTTTGGTCCTGCTTATCAGAAATTAGCAAAATACAGATCACTAATATATTGCATTGCAGCAGTTTTGCTGCCTGTGCATTCATTCAACATTTAATTCTTTGGGACAGGCAAAAGCTATTTCCTGTAGTAGATATTTACCTTCACCACAGTAGATAAATATGGTATTCACTTYGGCTGAGGAGAAATGTGTCACTTACCTTCTGATGGGGAATTACAGCCCTGGGCGAGTCAATTCTGGGAGCTGTGGTTGAAACTGGCACTGGGCGTTTAGATCTGGTGATCAAAAAAAAAAAAAAAAAAAGAACAAGAAAAAAATTATGTGCAATTTTTCAGCTCTAACTTTATGCCAAAAAGCTGCTTCATCTAGACTGAAAGTTAAGCATAGCCTAAACGTTTCTCTATCAATAATCAGGCTTTTTCTACATCCTCATTTATAAAGGTATTAAATAAGAGAAAAAGTTTGAGAAAGTTTCTCTGATTTATGAAAACCCACCAGTTATAGAAGCAACCTCTGACTTGAGAGATCATCTGTTTCCTGATAGTTGAGACAAACTGCATTTTCATAGATGAAAGTCAGCCACAACTAGATAAATTCAAGTTTGGGTAGCACTATGGAAAAAGGGACTCAAACATGTTTTAAAATGCAGAGGATAAACTTTGGTGCTGAGGCATCTTGAGATCAACTCCTCAAAAGATTATTATTTAATAGCTTAAAATGTACAACTGTAACTACAATTAGTGAAACCTCTCTTCAGGAAGAAATACAAGCTTCAATTCAGACAACCGAGTTTCAGAATGAGCAGAACACTGCTGAATTAGCCACTCCATGTGCCTGTCTTTCACCCRTGTTTGACAATTACAGGTGTATTGATCATTGAAAAAGTTCAAAACAAACCCCACTAAAATGCTTCCAAAACACACAGCTTGTCATTTTGCTCATAAACAACAATGAAAGCACAGTGGTAAATGTTAACTGAAGCACTTCTAGGATAGTCCAGGTAAGTGAAGATATAATTGTGAGAGGTGTTGTGAGAATCTGCATAGCACTGGACATTCCTCTAAAATCGTTCCAGTACCCATGGGATCAACAGAGAAAATSAAATGAAAAACAAAAATAGTCAAAACAATCAGAATAATACAAGTGGTATCCCATTTCCTACCTACAAATCAGGATTAGGCCTCAAATTCTAATCTTTAAAAAGTATTTTTCAAAATTAAGATAGGTACAAAAATGAAATAAAAATACTTGAAAGCTTACAAATCAAGTAGAAGTGACTAAGATATTTGGGATTGTTTCCTTCAGACAGGAGATGAATAAGGGAAGACATTACAGAGGGATAGAAAATAATGAATGTTAGAAAAAGGGAAATAAAACCAGACTTGTGGACAGTGAGTGAAATTGAAAAGACAACACACAAAATTGATAAAGGCAAACATCTTTTTCTAGAGAGCTGGATTAACCTGAGGTGAAACTCATTGTTACAAGATATCATTGAGACTAGGAGAAGAGCAGAGTATCAGAAAGGATCAAACAGCTACACTTCCAACAAAAACCCCCTAGAGCTGSTTTAGACTGGGTATAATAAGTAAACATACAGACTCTCATTTTCCATGGCACAGCTTAAAAGACCTTCTGTGTTGGGTTCATTATTTCCTTACTGAGGGCTGTGTTGCACTTTCCCCTGAAATACTTACATGGGGCATCTATCAGAGGGGGAAAGMAGAGCTAAACAGAAATAGGGCTCATCCCCAGTGGCAGTCCCTGCATCAATACCCAGCTTCACGTTGAGCTCTGTTTAACTTTAGCACACATAGCATTTTTCCATGTGCAGATGTGAACATACAAAAAAAAATACTAGGAAAAAGCAACTTTTTACAGCAACTCTTTACAGCAACTGGAAGATTTACACTTAGAAGGTCTGGAAATTTTGCTACTTAAGAGACTGAAAACAAAGCTGATGTAATAGATGCCAAGGTCACAAGCAGGTACTATGAAAATGAACACAGTCTGAGGAGACAATGAAAACTGGCAYTTTGTTAAACAGCGTGCAATTAACCTGTGAAATTCACTGACAAAGTATTCCTGAAACAACAGGCTAGAAAATTGCAATTCATATTCACAGTTGAAATATATCACAATATAGTCCCTAACACATAATTATCTGTGTAACAGATACTTTCAATTTCTAAGAACAAGAGCTACTCACTGCCTAAAACAAACTGCCTAAAACAAACTTTCTTCAGGCAAGTTATCTTCCCTCAGGAACAAATGCCGTACTCTTCCTCCAACCATTTTAGCTTGAAAAAGAGAAATAATAAATCATATTTATGAGACATGCACACATATCATGAAAGACAGCAAAAAAGAAAAAATCAACTGCAGCTCATAACACACAGTAGCTGAAAACTGACAGYGACAGTTTATGAACACAAAGATTTAGGGGATGATTCTGCTCCTCTTCCATGACTGTAATTTCTGAGTACACCCAGTTATTTCTGTGAAGTGACATTGGTGGACCTGGGCACACCATGTTAAGTGTCCCCCTGCTCTGCTCACTGCTGATGAATTTAAATGCCACCACAGCTCAGCACTGTAAATATGATTTGCCAAGTACAGAGGTGTAGCAAACTACCACACATTGCATGGTTGATGCTTAACTGGAAACCAACTGTATTGCAGCAAAGGAATTTATTTACCACTATTCCATCACTTCTGATGTTTATTGTTTCCTCTCTCATTACCTGACCACAGAAGATGATGCTAAAAACTTACATTTYRTCCACATTACTGGTRAACTGCATCTGACATTCACAGTGTYAGCCAGGATTTGCATTTAACACCAGCTTGGAGGTTTCAAGATGCTACTTGAAAACARCGTTGTTCTTACACAACTCTGACTTGGATGTTTATAGCTTTGATATTTAAAAACAGAATAATGAGGCTTGCTAGATCCAGCAGAGGCYTGCACCAGAGAAAAGGGCAGAAGAGGTGAAATCAATTTGTGGAATGAAAGTGAATGCACTTGCAGAACAAAGTGGTTATTTACATAAGAGTCATTACTCCTCTGGAAAAAACATCTGCAAGTTCAGAACATTCTTTTTTTCCTCCCTCTTTTGCTAGATGGATCAAATCCTGCTGCAACAGAAGTTTGCTTTTCAAGTGATGAAGCTGTTGTAGCAAACATATGTGTCCAGGTTTACATTTTAATCCAAAATGATTTTATTCCAAACACTTGAGGGTGTACCTGCTCAGTTGGGCTATGAGAAGGATGAAAGCCCAAATTTCACAGATGATTGTGATAATTTTAGATTTGATGTTGAGATTTTTCCATCAAGATTTTTTTTCTTAGGCAATTAAATTTATTTCAAATTTTAGTCATTTTCTTCTACATTTTCCAAATTAAAGATGGAAACAAAAATCTCATTTYGGAATAAAATCTTGGAACAGTTCTTATGATGGCCAAATACATAATTCTGTTTTTTAAAAAATCTTTTCCTTTCCACAGATACACCTCTCCTCTGCCTCAATACCGGTTYTCTTTTTTAATTAAGTTCAAAACCAAGATGGATGTAGTTTTGCAATGCAATTCAATTTTGACAGTACTGCTGAAATGACTGCCAGATTTTCTACTTGTTCCCACCTCCCTAAATATATCTTTCATTGAAGAGTACTTGACYTCAATCCTGGTATTTTTGTACTCACAACTAAGGTTCATTAGGAGTCAACTACACTGAGGAACTGCCTAAGGAAGTGCTGCAAAGGAGTTCTGTGATGCRTTATCAGTTTAAATTGCATCCTCAGGGGAACACACTGTTGTACTTGCAGAGAGGTGACATGATCTAAGAGATAATAGCACTTTTTCATCTTCATGTGGCTTTTTTTCTGTTTCATATCTTCACCAGTCAGTGTTTATATTTTCTAATTCTTGGGACAACTGAAATCAACATTTCTTTCTTAGAGTATGCTTTTTTCATTTGTCATTTTATGACACATGAGCACTTATTTACAGCCTCTTGAATATCTTAATAATTGTATCCTACTATTTTAACTACTAGAAAATGAAAAGGCATGAAGTGCATGGAAAGATAATAATAATATTAGATTTGGGTTAGAAATGCTTAGAAAACATTTTACATACTTTAGAGCTATCACCTAACTGAAATGGAGCCACTGTGGAGTGGCGCGGGTGAGCACACAGCAGAAAGCAAACCAACAGAGCTTGTACAATTCGGCTTCTGATATCCATTTGTTTTAATGCATAAATATTCCTGACARCTTGGTGGGGATGGTGATGGGAGCATGGGGAAGAGATGTAAAAAGGACTGGTTAACTTTTTCTCGCTTATTGATTTGATATCAATAAGTGCTAGGGTAGTAATGTGCCAGTTAAATCTTCAGCTAACCTGTGAATTAGGCAGCCAAATAGAAGCTGCTACTTGTCTTGCACAGAAAATCTTGAGTCTCATGAAACCCTGCCTGGGACATCAGCAACCACTCTGGATGACTCCAATAAGAACCACAAAGCCCTGAATATTTCACAATACTCAAATACAAGTGCAATCACCCTGGGCCTAGGATCAGACCTAATTCCCTTCTCTCAGGACATCATCTGTGCCTGCAATAAAATTGAAAAATACTTCCATCAGCACTTTTGCTGTCTATATGTCAATGGCAAATGCAAATATTAGCATTTGGCTGGATGACTCACTCGTTAATTATTTCCCTGCATTGTGCTGCACTCAGATTGCAAGYTGGGCAATTACACTTTCCAGACCTAATGCTCATGCCCACAGCAACATAAAGAAAAAAGCTTTTTATGCATAGAGGGTATTCACCTAAAAAGGGAGCTGCTATCCAATAAAGAAGCTGTTTGGAAGTATGTAATACCCATTTTCCCTTAGAAGGAATCTGAGTCAGGGGCAAACACAAACTTTAAGGGACAGAAAGGGAAAGTAAAGGGAAGAGGCCTTGGAGATTTTTGTGAAAGGGAGGAAGGAAAGGAAACTGAAACTAGTATGTGAAAAGATGAGGTTTTTGTAAAGACTCCCCTCATCTCCCTTTGACCCTTTCAACTTCTCTGGCATCTGCACAGTACCTGCTGCATCCTCCTTATCCTCTCCCCTGCTATGGAAAATCCCTCCTTTCCTGAACTGCTCCACAGTCTACCTTCCAGCTCGTTCCCTCCTAATGGAGCCACTGGCTGTCGATGCCTCCACCTGCTCTTAATTGACTTGGTACGGACTCTAAAATTCCACCATCCCAGCGGACAGGGAGGCTGTGCCAGTATCCCTGCTGGATACCCCCAGCAGTATCCCTGCAGCTCTGCCCCGAGGGTGACAGTTATCCACAAAGTACCAAGTATGAACACTGAGTACATGCCTGGCACTCACTCACTACACATAGCAACCCCACACGTAAACTCCAGGGAGCATGGGCACCCCTACTCAGGCAGGTTATTTCTCTGTCTCCTTCTTCCTGTTTTTAAACCATTTCAAAAAATTTCCTCTACATATCATTACTGTAAACTTGGGTAAGCCATAAAGAAATGTGGGTTCCTACCAAGGAAATTTCATTCAGTTATAAAACTTGTTTATGATGTCATGGGTAGAATTTGTATGTATATGTGTATTGCCATTAACACTGTTGAAGAAATACATTCATTTATATCAAATTTATATGCAGCCCAGTGCAGACAAACCCATAGTACTCTTGAATTACTCAGAAATATGTAAACAGGTATTGATTATAAATAGCAAGCCACTATGCTCAGCAATAACAAATTAGCTAATTGCAGAATTTGATTGCATAGCTATACATAATGTTGGTTCAGAAAAAAAAAACAGGGGACTGAAATGCAATCAAATTTGTCAGAGACGGAGCAGGACTTAATGATACAAAAACTTCAGATATAGTGTCTCACTTGCAATGCTTAAGTTTGACATAATTATTTATTATTAATGATTAAATTATTAGACTGATTATTTATAATTACTGAGAGATGCGAAAAATCTATTTAAGATAAGTATATAAATAATAAAAAGATTTGTTAGTTTAAGAAGATCAGAAAAAAATGTTTGGGTTATGAAAGGGTATAATAGTGCAAAGCAAAGAATTAGTAATAACTAATAAAGAGCAGAAGAGGCACTGAATAAAGATTCAGTTCTTGGATGTAGCCTATCATACCCTGGTCTTAAGAAGTGATGCAACTCTCCCCAGTAAACATAATAAACACCAGTTTTGAAGAATTTAGTATCAAATATTTAAGCGAGTTCTTCAGTTGAAAAATACCTGAAGTGAAACAAAATTATTTCTTCTCTTTACTCTTCACCTCCATGCAAATAGCACACCAGAGCCTAAGAGATCTAATGGACCCCCATTCCAGTATTATCAGATTCTCCTGCAGTCCTGCAACTCTTAGCTTTTTAACAGCTTCCTTATGGGTGAAAATCATTCAGGGACAGATTTCAGAGCAGCAATGGAGACTGATGTAGAACATAGTTCTAAATAGCCAGCTCCAGAATCTGGAAATTACATCTAAACTTCAAAGATATGATGAGTCTCAAAATAATAACATAAGGCTTTGCAAATGCCTTCTGTTCCATCCGGAGGAGTTCAAGGCAAAAGCCAGGGACAGCACAAACACCAAGAGCTGCCCGAGAGCCAGGCAAAACAGACCTTGRTGTATCACTGCAAGAAACAAAGGGTTGCCAATAATTAGGAGTTTGTGGGAGAAAAAAAATTAGGCCAGACACCTTTTAGAGGCGTTGGTGGGCAAGAAACACCATGGTAAAAGGGATCCAAACCAAACCCAAAACCCCATAAGCACAGTGTTTACAAGACTGATGTAGTACAGCCTTAGTGTTTTACCTGCTGAGTAATTCTCATTCCACATCTAAAATATACTTTGTCATCCATTCCAATTAGCTTTAAACGTGTAATTTACATTTTTCCATGAACATGCTTAAGCAAATTAGCATTAAGAAGAAAAGGTCCCAGCCTGAATACACTGCGACCTTGCTGTGTGTTGTAACATTTTGGCTACCGTATCAATTTCCTCCTTGCAGAAAGGAACCAGGAACTATTTGCCTGRAAGAATACAACTGCCGTGTATATTTACTAAGCTATGTCACCCCACTGACTTTGGTGAGATGGGAGCATGGTACCCATCCTGACCCTTCCATGGTGAGTGAAATATAATATGTGAAAGAATTCACATGGAGATTATCTTTAGGGAATCCAGAAAATACTTCTCACATAAAATGATGAATTTTAATCTCACCTCTAAGCTGGTATTTGGGGGGGAAAAAAAAGTGATGTGCACTCTGAGAACAGTTCTAATCCCTAGGTAGAATCTTGTTGCAATGAAAACTTCACTGCCCTTTAAAGCCTTGGCACATATCCACAGTTTCCAGGCCCTTTTCTAAAACTAACAAGGACACTTTATGCAGTGAGTGTAAATAACAGTCCACTCAATTAAACTGCTCATGTAAGGAATATATYTGTATTTATTGCAGTGGCTGACATTGATACTTTATTTCATTTTCCATRGAAATAACTGCTCATTAACTTCAACAGCATTAAATGTTACTACCAAAAGACAGTAASTCACAGTCCTGTGCAAATGATAGGACTGCCTGACATCTGTAAACAAATCCTACAGTTCTCTCAYACCTGCAGAGACAACTGGACACACAATGGGAGCCACCTCTATTTCACACGGAGTGAGGGAGGACCATTCTCTCTCAGTAACACAAGGTAGCTTCCACTACTATTCCAGTAGTGGAATATCTTTTTAATGTTTTAAGCCTACAGAATCACCAGAAGGAAGGAAGAAACCTTGGCTATCAGTGACAGACGACTCTCAGAAGTTCCAGAGGCACATACCTAAGCAAAATTAACTAGTATGACATGTCATATCCACCATTAATGTACTTTTTTCTACTAATCTGCTAAACATTTTGAATAGTCCAACTAGTTCAGAGCATGCTTTCACCAATATGGTATATGTAGTTCCAATTTACCCTGAACTCGGACAGATACCATCTTCTAATTCTTCTGAGCATAAATGCAGCCCTACTCTGATTCTCATTTAAATGTGCCCATCAGCAGACCTAAAACATGCATAGAATTGGTTACTACTCACAGCTTCAGACAAAAGAAAGCAGTTTACAATAACCACTGAGCTCCCCTTGCTTGCAGTTTGCTGTCACCACATGCTTTATTTATAGTAGGCCTGAAATAAATACTGCAGGATCAACCRTCTTTTGGTGCTGCACAAAAAAGGAAATCTATAAAATATTTACTGTAAGGTTTATCAGAGGCCTTGCCTCTGACACTTTCAGTAGAGAAAAGGATTATTTAGCTCATGACTTTCCAGCCAAAGACAGTAAATTGTGACTTTCTGTAAGCAAAGGGTAGCATCACTGGCATGCCCTGGGAGGGGGAAGTTTGTCAATGTGCACCAGGCACAAAAGTCTCCACCTCCCCTGCTCCTCTCCAGCAGCACAGAGTGACGCCAAAGCGGAGCCTCAGAGTGACACAGGAATGTTTGTGCCAGCAGAATGAGGCACACTCATGTTACAGCACTTTCCAAAACTAAGCCAGCACATTTGGTGAATCCTTTCCAGGGAGGCTGATCAGATTTCTTGAGTTAAGATCAAATGAATGTTGTGGATGCTCCAGTGAAACATGTTGACAAATAATGCTGCTCTCTTGTGCATTGCACTTACTGTGCATTTAAAAAAGAAACCCATTTGTATGAAATAAAAATAGACTTTGCATGCATTTTGTTTTCCACTGTGAACTGAATACTGCAGGACTCAATGTTTATGGCCTAGTATCTGTGGGACAGACAGACAGTTAAAAATGAACTTTGACTGGCCTAGAATTAAAATGCCTGAGGGCAGCTGTGTAGCTCAAGTAACTGATTAGAAACTGATACTGAAAAATGACTGAGAACTGAACTCAAGGAGGTCACAAAAAGTCTAAAAGCAAAGCAATATCTTTTTCCACCCCAATCCAGGCCATTATAGAGTATGGTTACAGCCTTCCCTAGCATGGTCCAGCAGAACCAGCAGCAATCCCCCCCTCAGTACACCTAAAGCAATACAGATGACTAAGGAATAAGCTGCATCTATAGAGATATATAAAGCTTTAGAAAATCAGCCTAGTTTGCCTGAGGGCCTCATGGAGTTCTGCTGAGTAATAGTGCACAGTGCCAAAGACTTCCTTCACTTCTCGCTCCTGCTCTCTTTTCTTCAGCAAAAATGAGTTCACTTCCTAGATGCCCTTTGTCCTCTGAACTTAAGGAAGCAGTGCTAGTCGGGAGGGTCCCATACATTCCCACATCACTGGATCACAGATCCCTTTCTCCAGGCACGGTCCAAATACTTCAACTCCCTGGTACTTGGCTGTCTGCATCCTTTAACTCCCCAAAAGCAGCAAAGAAAGGCACGTTGCAGGCTCCAGAGAAACAGGCAGCCAGACAATGCAGCGTTGCACTCAAGCCACTAACAAGTTCTGGCTGCCTGATCAAACCTCTGGCATAGCTGGCAAGACTTACAGTCTAATATTGTAGGTTTATCTGAAAACATTGCATGGGTGAGGTGACAAGAACAAATTTAACAGGGACTTAGGGGAAGGAAGCTGTCAGAAAAAACTTGACATCTACAAATTCCTGAACCCATAAAGGGATATTCACATGACTGAAACATGGAGAACTCAATACAGGCCAGCACTGAGCACTCATGGAAGAGCCATGTGAGTACCTTGAATAGTGCAGATGGTGCTTGAATTAAAACTAAGTTAATGCAGACTGGGAATCATAGACTCCCACTGTTGAGGCACGCAAGCATGAATGAGCACTCTTACTCTTCCCTTTCTTCTTTGTTTGATGTCTTGCAACTGGATGTCCTGCATAAGTGCTGACACCATGTACAGCTTTTCTTGACAGCCAAATTAAAAAAATAACCAGCTGAAAAAAGCCCACAGGGAACCAAACTGTTACAATAAAAGTGAGTAGCAGCAAATACTGTCTGAATGCCACRTTATAAACAATGCTCCTGAAACCTTCACGGCCACGATCAATAAAGGGAAAGGCCATCACTCCTAAGAGCCAAGAGACATTAGAAAAATAAAATGCTTTCTATCTCGGAGCATTTAYGTTGAGAGTTCACATTCCACCGCTTCTTCCATGGCCTTACAGATGAAACAAACAAGATCAGTTCTACTTCCAGTGCTGCAACAGGGAAACCAAGCCACAGATTGCCTGGTGAGGCATTCCATGACCTTGAAACACATTCTGTAGAGCACAGTCACTCCTTCACATACATGTTAAATATCATCGCAATTTAGAGCTTAAGTTTTCCTGTCACAACAGTCAATCTCCTAATGCACACACGCATATTTTCAATTTTAAAGGATTTTCAGTGTTTCCAAACTTTTATACAAATAGGATAAGTGAGCACTTCCATCACTATGCTCTTTATTGCAACTAGGGCTATTTTTCCATAGCAGTAGAACAAACTGCTCCAGTTTCATTGCTGCAAGTCATGTCTAAAAAAAGTCAAAGTGATCGCATAGTCATTTTCCTGGTAACAAGTCCCAGGAGATTTTGCCTCTCTTCTGTCKTGTTCTTATTTGGTTGAAAGCTACTATCCCTTGTCACGGTTACCTTATCTTTCACGTCAACTGTTACTCTTTTCACCAATCCAACATCTGTAAATTTTTTTTGTTGTTGAAAAAAGTATATTGCACTGTAAATTTTGGGCAGATGACTTAACTGACAGTCTTTTTGTCCTTAGGTAAATTAACACATTTGTGTCCAGAAAAAAAAAGATTTTTCAAGGCAAGATTGATGTAACTTCCTGCATATAGTGGAGATGCCTTTTGTTCAAGATATTTGATCTTTAATAGGTTCTATACGTACAGCAGTAGGCTGAGATCACATGCTGCTAAGGTTTAGCTTATATAAATACTGAATTGTGCAAAGCAAAGCCAGCTTAAGCCTCTGAGAACAACTTTTTGAGTAGCCCTGAGTCATCTATTAAAAAAAATCATTWAAAAAAATTACTTTTTAGTCTTTGKCATTGTTTTTTCCCAGTGAGGCTGAATAGCTCACATCATAAAGCAGCTGAAGAGGAAAGTCCATTAATTGCATAAGTTCAGAGCAAAAATATGACCTGAGAAAGCTTCCATTTGCTAAAAAAGCAGGTTTATAGTCTGTTTATGTTTACTGGTATTTCATTGTACTTTATGCCATTTTCCTTCTTTTCAAAATGGATCATAGTTCATCTACATTTATTATTTATGCAAGCATATTTCAGTCTGTAAAAAAACACTCCATTACTCCTTTGTTTGGAGTTATTGATTATCCACACAACTCGAGTATCTGAATTATACATTATTGTTTTGGAACCAAGAGACAGAGTAAGACTCAAAAAAAATTAAAAAAAAGAAGAAACAACAAATAGAGCATGAAAACAATTAATAAAGTACTTCCACTAGCTTTCATTTTCTTAAAGATGTGGCCACTAGAGTTGCTGGTACTGTAATTCAGAAGTCAGCAAATAAAAAAGCACAATGATCACTCAAATGAAGTATCCCTGCCAACACTTGATCAAAATTACTGTTTTAAGTGACTCATATCTGTTATATGTATTTGGATAATCTGGATTTATTAGTCACAAATTTGGAAGCCCCTCTATGTGGAAGCAGAGCTGCTGGTTTGTAGCTTCAAATGTCAKGCCATAAAGGCAGACACTGGACAACTTTTCAGGTCCAATATTCAGAGAAATTAATACAAAAAGTGTGAACAACCCAAAGCACAGTAAGAAACATTTTCTCTCAATGCAGAACCACTAAGATCCAAGAGAAAAGCAGACAGAAGTTCTAAAATAATAAAAAAGGATTTTCCTTAACTTTCAAATATGAAATAACCCAGAACAATGTAAATATTTTAAAAAAATATATCATACATATATTTGTAAGAACACGAGCACTCAGAGTGAAGAAAAAAGAAGCTGAAGTGATAGGATGAGAATTTAACTACACATCAAGGCAGTGATTTTATACTCTATCTGGAACAAAGACAAACTTAAAGTAATGGGGGAAAATCAGCCATACATTTCRCTTTATAGTACTTTGTCCTGTCTTGGAAACCTCAGCAAAACTTACTCCTTTAGGGATTAATCTGTTCCTGACTGATGATCTCTACTGCATATTCATGTATGAGATTTTTTGGTATATTTTCAGAAATTTTACTTCCACATCACAATCTGCTTTCTATACTAATTTTTGCTCWGGGTAGGCAAAGACTATCTTCTTCACAATGCAATAAAATTAGCAGCTACTTGGCTTTCTAAAATTACAGAGCTTTAAATATTAATGCATTTATTACAGAAATGTGCCAGGTTATCTAACTTGAGAACAGGTTTCCTTGGAAGCAACATTAATCAGAAGAAAGTTAAAAGACCCATTAACTGCTTTCTTAATGGCAAGACAACTTTTCTCACATTTCTATGATAAAACCTGCCCTCTCCATGTTCTACTGCCTCCCTTTCCTGCACTCAGACTACACCTTTCTTATTCTGTCATATGCAGAGCAGACACTTTCAAACTCACAGGTGCTAGACAGTTATCACAAATTCCCAGTCCACTGTGACTATCCTTCCTGGGATTGACAGGTTCTTCCCATTCACTCATACAATTTATGTTTGTTGTTTCTAGAACAGTTGTTCATAAATTAACCAAACTAAACTRTGTTGCCCACATAAGAATAAACAAAATCCACCACCATTGGATTTATTTAACAGAAGCTTGAATGGATATAAGATTACACCTGCATTCAATAGGCTAAATCCCACACAGATGTATTCAACATAACCATTGGATTTCTGTAGGAATCCACACTGACCTCTACAAAAATCAGAGCAGATTTTGGCTTTCCATCTTGTATCTGTGCCATGAGCACCTCAAATAAATCTAACAGACAGATAYAAAACACTTGCAACCTTCAGGCACAAGTTTCATAGGTTGTCCTTAGGAATGCAGAGAGTTGAAGTTATACCAACATACTTCTGAAGAGTGAGGCTCAGGTTGTGGCTGGCTGATTTGATCTTGTTCTGGGCCTCCAGGTGGGTCATGCTGTCAGTGTTAACTCCATCAATGGCCACGACAAGGTCCCCCTGGTTCATCTGTGACTGTGCTGCCTTGCTGCCAGGGGTGATCTGTGTGGGAAAAGACAGAAGAAAAGGTTTTATCCTGATAAGTCATTCTGTATATAAAACAGTTGAAGAACTCACCCAGAATTATAGTACATAACAGATACAGCAAAATACACTAATTGATACAAGAGTAGTTGTATCCATCATTGTATGGGTGAAAAAACAAAATTAATGGAAATTAAACAAATCAAAGTTAACTCGCAATTCTGCAAAGGTCCAGGACAACAACTACTTCTTGTTACTTCCATTTTGAGAGGTTAAACCCAATGTAGTGGTTCCCTTACCATCTCTTATCTCTATCTCAAGGGGATAATTATCTCTATTTATATAGCAGCAGTATATAGAGATACTACTCAAAATCAGAAAACTAATGAACAACTCCACTGCATGATTTTATTGTATTTTTCCTCCTAAGAGCCATTTTCCCTGAATTAATTCAGTTTATTGAGGGGACATTAAATGAATACGTTTGAAGGGGCCTTGGGCATATTTTGTTTCTTTTACAGCAAGCTTTAGAGGAAATCATTCTGCTTAACCTTACCCATATACAACTACAGCTCCATTACCAACACAGACGGATGCATATTCAAGATGATCTCCTCAACCTGCTACACCTCACATTCCAAAGGCTGACCAGCACTCTTARAAGTAAGAAGCCACAATGCTGCAACCACAAACCCAGCTACTGACACAACAGTTCAGAGGTTCCATTCATTCACTATGGCAACACATTTTGTTAGCTCTAGGTACCCTGTGAACTACATCTTTTCTGAATGGACAATACCTGTTTCAATTTTCCACAGCCCTCTCATATTCCATATGGATGACACCAGTACAGTACTAAACCAGAAAAACCTTCACATATCATCAGCCAGAAAAAWTTTAATGATCACACCAGAGAGCTGTCCTCTGCTTTCAGCACCTGGTACATAAAGAGCTATAGGCCTTTGCTCTTATTTTCAGAGATTCCCTTACATTCCTTACTAAAAAAAMCCCAAATAATCTAAAACACTACAACAAAAGCTGCATTCAGAAACTGTTCCTTCAGTACAGTGAGCATAAAAGAAAGATGTGTTTATGAGCCAAAGCTACCATGTGAATTCAGCCAGGCTGAAACCATGAAGCTAAATTTCTAGGGAAACCAAAACCCAACACAAATTCAAACACTTTGAATTGTTAAGTGAAATTCCTTAACTTGCCTTYCTTAATAAAACCTCAAAACCCTAATAATATATACATATTAAAAAAAAAAACCTACTTCCAAAACAATTCTCTAGACTGCTTGTTTATGCTCTTTAATGGCAAAGACAAATAAGTAAAAAAAAAAGAAAAAAACAACCCTTTCTTAACACCCTATCAAAGGTGCTCAGTCCAATTGACAGTGTAGTCTGACAATGGGAGGTGTCAGTTTACTAGAACATTAGCTCTAGTATCAGTGCTAGAACACACAGTACCCTGGATACCCTGACTACTTTAAAATAAAGATTACTTTGTAATTATGCACTGTAAGTAATTTCCAGAACTGATTCAACTGGAAGAGATAAGTTTTAATACCTTTTCATTTGAGATGGAAGCAATGAGTTCTATATTTTCTGAGTGAAGGACAGCCGCAGATAGAATGTTCTTATGCAAGTAGAATCTACTGATAATGGCAGTACTGTTCCCCAATGTGCTTTCCTGATGTTAAGGAATTGAAGGATGGGGGAAAATACTTTATGATAGTTTTATTCTACAGTCTAATGCACCCTCACAGAAAAAAAAAAACCAAAAACACCCTAATTAAAACAGGAGATTCACATTACAAGCATAGTTTTTGTAACTTGTTATACAAACATTAGCTTCTATGCATCTTAGTGACTTGCATTGTGCCAAATACACAGAATCCAGAAACCTATAAAGAATATGGATTATTCGTTCACCCACATGTACTTGTATAGTTACTCAAAGATCCTTCCCTCTTAAGTCCCCCAAATACATTGAGAAACAAAATCTGCAACAGAAAAGAAGCAAAGAAAGGGCAAAAAGTGAACCAAAGCCAATCTCAGACAAATGAGTCAATCAGACTTGAATTTATCAAGTAGGACACTTCAGTCTTTCTCAGATTATCCTTTTTTTAACAAATAATCTTCACGCATCACTTTTCTAGGACACCACTTTTTACCTCCTCATGAAACATACAAGTTCACACCASGGAATATTAACTGTGAGATGCCAGTTCCAAATTCTGGGACACTCTCTCCCACGTACACCTCTCTCTTGTCAAGAACAAAGACTAGTTTTTGAACATCAATCCAGTTATTGAAAGTCATACATCTGCCCTAATCTGGTAGTCTTACTTAACACTTAACTTTCCTTCCATTCCCCAGTGATGCCTCAAACAAAACAAGCCCAGAGAAGCAGAGCTTCCACAGAAAGGATAAAGTATTCTAGATTTGGGTCTAGTTTAACACAGCTGTAACACACTGACTTCCCTCTCCTTTTCTCTGACCTCTGCTTTTAGCAGCCCCACACATAAATGATGTTTTAAAGTAAAAGTAAACATAAAATGATGTTTATTTTAAAGTTAAAATAAAGACACAGCAACTACAACTCTCCTAGAATTAGAGTCAATTTAGAGGCAGGGGATGATTGTAATACGTGACCTAATTTCACTTCTTCTAGYGAGGTATTTTCTGCCTAATACTTCTAGAAAACACTATCTAAATGAAAAAAATATTCATCCCAAGAACCTTGCAAACAAAAAGTTCTCAGTAACTCTGAATTTGTGATTTACATGACTTTCTAACTATGGCCATTGCAACACCATTTCTGAGGCAAAGAGCTCCAGCAGAACCATACTGTGAAAGACAAGGAAGCAATTGCTTCATAGCTCAGTCATCTTTAYCTAAAAAGCAAATGAAAGAGATTTGTAGTTGTCTCTTCAACTACATATAAGGGTAGCAAATTCTGGGCTGGATTCTTTTACATAACTCAACCTTTTCAATTCTCATTTCAGAGGACAGTGCTCTGCTGATGTCACTTTAAAACTCAGCTTATCCTTWCTTCATAGACTCACAAGTATAAAAGATAGATGTAGTTTATTATCTCTGCTACTTAGACAAATAGTAAATATCAGGAAAAAAATACTTCTTCCCCCGGTTTTCCCACTGGTTAAAAACATGCCAGAGTATTTGGTCCTGTAGAATTTAATACAGAAGGCATTATTAAAGACCAGATGGATAATCTGTATGAAGCATGCATATCAAAGCACAAAATTACACATATTTTAGTTAGAACCTGAGAAACATCTCTGTGAGAGTTCCAAGTGAAGCCACAGCATGTGTTTATAGCAGACATTGAGAACAGCCAGTAACTGTTGTGAACAAAATACCAGCATACAGATGGAGAYACAGGGCAGACAGATCTGAAGTGTCAAGGCACATTCAAGACTATCTTGTTCCCATTTTTAAATATCCAGATGAAAGGAATGGAATGCAAAGTGTTTATCTTTTATCTGTTGGTATTTTCCTTTGAAAATTCATCTCTGATGTACTAAAAAAATTACTAAATATAATCACAAACAGAGAAGAGCTCACTGTGTCTTTGCAAAATCTCCAGTAAATGTGTTCTATTTAAAAAGCTTTCTTGAAAATACTTTGGAAGGACAAATGTTAATTAACCCTTAGAAACAGACTGGAAATCCAGATTCTGTCTACACAGCAAATTCTAGTTTGCTCTTATCTCAGCTTCTCTTCTATTACAGAAGTAATAAAGGTAGAAAAATATAATACTGTCAAGGATAAATATAAATTTTTCAATTTGACCATTGATCTTTTTTTTCTTTTCTTTTTTTTTTTCCTAAAATAAATCTCTGGGCAAGATCTAGACACAATGATTTCAGAAAACCTTTTTAAGAGCCTTAACTCACTTGCTCTGGATTATAACATAGCTTTCAGTTGCTAGGTGCTGCAAATGCCTTTATTTAATGCTACAGTGAGACATTCMTCAGTTTCAGTGTACAGCTATTTATGTCTGTTGATTTACAAAATCCAATCCAGGGYACCACCAACAGATCTAATTTTAATAGTATTTCTCTAGCGCCTCAAGCCCAACCACARATTTCATCTTGAAAAGCCAAATCTCTTTCACCTCTCTCTCAGAAAACCAGAGGAATATGTGCTGCTCCAGAGATGGCAATTTKCAGCCCTCACAAATTTCCTACAAGACAGACATCTGACTTCCAACATCCCCAGCTTAAAGCAAGTTGGCAGGCTGGAAGTATCACATGTTACTTTCAACACACTACAGAGAATTCTTACTACGCTCTGTTGTGAGCAGATCTGTATGCTGGGTGAATATATAGTACCACAGCGACAGCTGTGCCCTAAAAAAGCTCGTCTGCACTGGGTTCACAGTAAATACTACTTAGCAGGAGCTCTGGGAGGCAGCATACAAAGAGCAGCTGCTGCACCACCTTGAGAATGGCACATGCTCCCAGCCAAGCCCCCCTGACTCCACTCCAAGGGGGAAGAGATAGGGATCAGGCAGAATTTGAGTGGATGAGTGCTCAAATACTAAAGAGAATGATCGTATAAACAGATGGATGGACACACTTTTCTATCTCCAAGGAGCTCCTMATTTACAAGGCAAATAAAAATACATAAGAAGGCCTATACAAATGAGAAGGTGTTAATAGAGTAGTCTRCAGCATTAGTCAGGGCCTCTTCTTTTTCCAGGACTTGAGCTATGCYTGACTCCATCCTGGCCTCATCTCAAAATCAACAATTTATATTTTTTGATTCTCATATAAGAATAACATTTTACAGAATCAGATATTCACTAGCACTAGAAATAGGCAAAAGCACAGGGAATGAATACCCCTCTCACCTTCAAGGTCTCTGGAAAAGAAGAAATAACTAAAAGACAGAGTACTTTTCCATGATCAGAAAATTAGAGATGATAATTGTTCTTACAAGAAAAGGATTGGAAAGAGACTAAGGAACACTAGAAAACACAATATGTTTCTCTATGCAGAAAACAGCATTTAAATCTACCTCCATTATATTTATGCAAGTGTTTTTTTTGCACAGAAGCTTCCAACAAACTTTCACAGTCTTTCTAATCTCTGAGGCTCTCAGTGCCTGCAAAACTTCCTTGCCTCATGCACAGGAGCATGACCTACTGAAACGAGAGACAGGCTTTGAAACCCCACTGCAACGCAGTTGCTGAATGCCCATGTGAATCCAAGTAGTTTTCTCTGGACTGGAGACATCAGTTCCTCTCCCATAGTAAAAAAGTTAATTGAGGAAATTTATATTATTGTTTCCTAAATGAGKCACTTCCCATCCCTGTCCCCACAATAAACATGTAACAGCTCCAAAGGGAAAACAATAGGCTTTCTTAGAAAACAGAAGTCCATTTGGGACAAGAAAAAAYTGCAAAGAAAATGAATGAAACCCACTGGGGTAAGTCATCAGGCAGAAGTTCACCATTTCATTTGACACATAGCCAGAAGGCACAAAACATAAACCAGGAAAGAAATAGCCTAGATAACCTATACCATAGAGCAAGCATCCCATAGCTTTTACACCTTTCTGGGAGAGCTAAGCAAGATTCATATGCAAGCTGAGCAATTAAATTTAAGACAAGTCTGTAGGAAGCCTGAAACTAAAGTCATTGCTGGCATCACTAACCAAACCTAAAGAAAATTCCCTTTTGCAGTTACCACTTGCCTGAATAATATATMTCATTGTTTTCAATACACTAATGGGCTTTAATGTTTTTTAACTCCTTTCTMTGGTGTATCTTTTGTTGCTTTGGTTTKTTTTTTTTYCCTCTTTGTTTTTAATAAGATAACAAGACCTGCCTTAAATGAATGCTCATGGCATCTGYAAAATATGCCACTGACACCTTGAAGAGATTCCATTTATACTAAACAGAGCAGAGCTGGCAAGCTGCAAAGACATTCTGAAGTGGCCTCTCAGGCTCTGCTTCATCTGTAGCTAGGAAGGGAGATTACAACACATGTGAGGCCACCCAAAATAGCTCTAATCTACCTCTCTYGGGTACCAGGAATCACAATACCACAGAAGCACAGAGATTTTGTGGGATGAACAGTTAAGCACTTACAACTCAGGAACACCGTGTGCTGAAATCTGTACTCCAACAGCGGGAGGGCTAGGGGCACTCAAGCTTTAAACTCATCCAGTTTAACTCAGTCTTTGGGAGTGCCAAACCAGGCTGGAATGATGCCACCTTGATAAACACCAAAAATTTCATTAACACCCCACAAATAGCTGCTTTTCATGCACAATATATAGTCTCTTCAAGGGAGAAGACAGACAGATAGCCCTTCCTGCCAAGCTAACTAGACCCAAGTGACGAAAATAAGCCAAATGTAAAAGACTTTCAGCTGCAAAATGAAAGGAAGCATACAGGCAATGCTTAGGAAATTGCCCTAGGCAAGCCTATGGGGCATGTTTTGAGAGTCAGTGTGAATACACCTGTTCCTACTTGGAAGATAATTTCATCCCCTGCCCCACCTCCATGTGGTCTGATGGAAAAATTGTCCATCCTCTATGTAAAAATTTAAAAAATAAACACTGTGGACTTTATGGATTAGCTTGTTAGAAGCATGACTACTCTATATACACCAGCTATACAGATGATAGTAAAAGTGTGGATGCGGCTCTTTATTGGATGTGTTGGCGTAACTAGAMGGTTCCACAGCTCTTTTCATTGTGTATGGTATGACTAATAGGAATATCTCTTCTCCCAATCTTTATCCAAATATAGCTCTTAGAGCTATTCAGTCTGTTCTCAGTCAGCATCACACACTAGGCCAAGGTAGTGTGTGCTGTGTATCTCACAGAAATTAAATGGAAGCAAAGAGGTGAGTCATGTAATTACAAATATTGGTTGTTTAGTTACAACAGGTTTTAAGAAACAAGTGATGGAGTTGTTATTTAAAATCAAGGAGTTTATTAACCTGAATGTGAATCAAAAACAAGAATATAACTGAGGTACTGATTCTTAATATTCTGGCAGCCCCTATGTGTGATCTGTCAACTTCCAAGGATAACCCCCTGCAGCAAACTTACACTCAGCAGCCAAGTGCCTGCAGGAGCAGAACTGCCAAGTTTCTTCAAAGGTTCCCCGTCCTCGTCCCTGCTTCTTTTTTTTTTTTTTTTTTTTTTTTTTTTTTTTTTTTTTTTTAAACTTGAATTCATTTTAAAGCAGTTGTATAAGGTTGGATGTTTCTTTGTGTTTCAAGCAGACAGGTCATCAATATTGCCTCCTACATTTTCACAGCTAGCAGCTTCTTGAATTCTACATGCTGTGGAGCTTTTTACCCTGCTCACAGAAACACAATTTTTCCTGTCTCTCCCTAAAACCATTAGCAATAAACTGAGGGGTTTACGTATTTTACTATTGGCCACTATGGTAAGATTTTCTTTTTTTCAAGGTCATTCTGCTTAATGTATCTCATTGTGTGTAACTAAGATCACAATGCTTTATAACTTTGAAGGGYCTTTAATTGGTTCAGAAACAATAAGACCAGACTAAAAGAGCTTTTGAGACAATACTGAGAGGTTTAGTTTGGCAGTTAGTGCCTGCAGCCACTTCTGATATTAAGCAACCTAAAATAGATTTGACTTTGAGTAAGTCCTGAGGTTCCAGCACAGATATGACTGATGTGTGACTCYTCTGCTCCTGTGTGTTTGTAAATTAGTATTTATTACATGGATGCCATGCATGCAAGCTTACATTGCATTTAAACTGTCCTTTAAATGCATTTGTTTGAGTTCTCTTTGTTTCTGGCCACCAGAGTACCAGGGGAGCAATTCTTCCTCTGCTCACTAAAATAYGGGCCTTGACATAGCAAACAGCAGTCCTGTCTCAAAACCTGATGTRTTTAGTACTCAGCTCTGTGCTTCAGAGTGTAGAACAGCACAGCACACACCAGCTGGCAGCTGTATGAAGGAAGATTAAATGTAACACATCCACAGTGACACACATCCTCAGGACTAAACTTGCARGAATTGCAGGAACTGCACTTGGTATCATGCCCTTACTTTTGCATCTAAGGTTTTGGGAGGTCATGTTGCCCAAGGTGAATCTGTTCCAAGTGGAGGGCCCAGCCAGCACACAGCATCCATGCCTCCYTAAACACTTTATCCAGAGCAGTAGCTGTTTTGTACCTGGAGCAGTCATCCAAGAAAATGAACAAAAGCACAGGCTAACTTCAGAGAGTGAAAAATTCTTTTTAAGATCAAAGTGAATAAAATAGGATAGAAGCAAAGTTACCCTGAGAAAATGCAATGCCAATTTCTTCTGTAATAGGCTGTATCAAGTTTAGTGCATAACATGACATCCTGCCAGGCATCCCAGCAGGATCCTTGGAAATTTAAAGATCTAGCAAAGAAAATAAAATCTTAACMCATTTAACAGGTACATAAACTGCTGGATGTTTCAGGAAACTACGAAGCTGTAGAGATTGAGGATGTTTCATTTTACCTGTTAAAATGTAATGACTAAAAGTTTGTTTTCTTAGCTGTATTCAGTCAAAYACAGAGAGGCCACTTCCCTTGGGAAGCCACAGGAACCACATTTGTTTAACAGGAAGCAATCTGAATGTATTGATACAATCTCAAATCTAAAGGGAAAATCTTGTTATGTTGAAAATCGTTATGTTACAGTAACACAGCCTCAACTTTTAAAAATGAAAGACCTTGTTTTTCTTAATTTTCCAAGGCGAAATGATTGCTGAGGACAAGCATATTTAAGACTCAAAAAAAACGAAGTCAAATTACTAAGATGGAAAAAATATCACCTACTGAGAAACACACAGTAATTTTTAGTTCAACTACTAATGCTTATTTAATTTCAGGTCCAAAGGAAGTCAGATCCACTGGCTGTGCTATACACAGAGGTAACCTAGACTGTCTTCTTCCTCCATAGAGTACTGCTTCACCAGCTCCCCTTCCCAAGCTGCACCATTTTCTAGGGACAATCTGAAGTAAACCTCTTTTACAAAAAATTACACAAAAGAAAAAAATGTTATGTGACGAAAATTCACAGAAAGTCTTCATTAAACATAMTTGTTTTTTATGAGTCATTACTTCCTGAAAAGTAGTGAAAATACTGCTAAATTAAGAAAATGTACTATCAAGAAGGTTTCGACAGGAAAATCCCATAAATTGAGAAGCCATAAGCAGATTCAGAAGAAGGTTATTTAAGAAGAGCTTCAAGAGATTAAAGACTTCAGCCAGTTAATATTTYCCTATGGAGAATGGTTCTTCATTTGAAGTGATCTTGAAATAGAAGATCCAAACAGTGCCGCTCACCTCCATTGCAACATGTCTTCTATTTTTATGCCCAACTTTTGGACTGAAACTTGATTCAAAAATTCCCAACAACTTGAAGAAAAGCTGTTCTTGGGGAGTTTTCATTCCAGAGAAAGGCAGGAATCTGTCATCTCATGACTCTTAATTCAGCAGAGTGCATAGATTGAGCAGCTTCAATTATCTTTGAGTTTTTATTTTCTGCAGCCTTGTTTGCGCTGACATGTTTTGAATTCCTCAAGGAGTTACCCAGCACAGGTGCATGGGGAAGGGGATTCCAGAGTGCAATGCCTATGATCAGTAAWGGCACTTGAAAGAAGGTGTTAAGGCAGGAAGAGAAGCCTGATCAGAGCTTCCTCTCCAGCTGGCATCCTGCTGTGGACAGCCCTTCCCCTTCTGTGTTGCCCATCCTGCTGATTAACAGGTGAGGGTTAGAAAGCTTTCAGGCTTGTTGGGAATACKAAGACATACCCCATTTTAATACATTCTTCAGCTTTATTTTGTACCACATTCCAGAAGCTCCAGTTGAAAACATCCGTTGTTTAAATTTCAGAGAGCGAAGTGGACACCCATCAATCGTGAATGAACACTCTGCCAAACCTTATAAATGGCGCCTGCAAAACACAGTCTGAAGAGTTGCCTGTGGTACTGATATTGCTGGTTAGTGATATTTTTACCCGTTAACTTGGGGACCAACATTTCTGCCAATTCCTTTTTGGGTATTCTGTGTCGTTCCTGTTTTATCTCGTGTAGATTTGGTGTTCACCACTTACCAGTGTAAACAGCAATAAGATAGGGCAGTGTTTTTCTTCCAGAGCATGCATATTTAAATGTAATGTTTCAGGAAAGGCCTTAAAGATGCTGTCTACATATGCTCCTCCAACTCTCACTCCTCTGCACATTCCTATTTCTTTCAGGTGATTACCTAYACTTGGAAATATCAAATATTTCTACCAGTTTGGCAGCATGATCAACACTTTAGGAAYCTAGTGTGGCTATTCTGAAATGGCTTAGACATTCGTATCTAATAAAYATTCTTAGGTAACAAAAGCTAGGTGCATGAATTGTGTGAAAATCATCATCAGCCTGCTTGGGATACTTAGCTAGGCTTCATAGACAAGAATAGGGTTCTGATTCTTAGTTTAAGATATTCATCCTCAGTTCAGAGCATAGCTGCTTAAGGATCACCAGACTGTGTAACTTGCGCAGAAGTAACAGAATTATTCTGCAGGGTGCCTCACTTTCATTTTGAAGTTGTACTTTTTTCTTTAATTTCTTTAATGATAAGTACAGAAATTTTTCTCTGCACTGCAAGCAGAGGCTGTAATGAGCTACATACCTAGTCACAATGAGATTCTAAACTCTGCTTCTCCAAATTAGGAACTTTCCTCTCCTGTTCCAGAGCAAGCACGTTAATTATGATAATCTGTTAGTGTATTTTGTTAAGGAATAAATGTTCACAGGACATCTATTTAAATCCATGGAAGGAATGCAATCAAGTTCAGAATTTGCCTTAACAGTATTTTCCTTGGCTGCAGTAGACAATAACTTCTGCAATGGAGCATGTCAAAATAATTGGTTTGGAAGACACAGTAGGAAAGATGTCATTTGACCAAGAAAGTATTTCAGGTCTAAGGTGGTCTGCCTTTTTGTGTCCAGTTTCTCTTTTTCCCTTCATCTGGCACCAAATGAACTGCTGAACAATGAATTGTATAGACGAAAAGATATGACAGTTACTTTAATAGGGATTCCTGCTGCTAGTGAAATCATTATTTGCCAGATACAAATGAGGAATGAAAGAAACACAGAAAAAATTTAACCCTCCACTTGATCTCAAATGAGGACTTAGTTGAACTGCAGGACAATGAGCTTCATCACTGTATTTTGCCATCAAGCAAACATCTGAATGGCTAAATTAAAGTGACATTTTGGACTACATAAAGAAAAAATGTCTTTAAAGAAGATTGATGTGTTCCCTAATAACAGCATGCAAATCTCAGATTCAGCCAGAATCRTGACTGATGGGATTATTAAAGTTCTCTGTTCTAGGCACTTATATTTACAGGGATATTTTTCAGAGCTTACACCCACATAGAAACAAAGTTTGTAGGCATTTCTGTGTTTTAATATGTTGCAAGAGATTGATCTTGGCCACCCTCTCTAGTTTTATTTTTCATGTTTTTTTTTCTCTTCTATCTTTCCTCCTCTCACAACATTTTGTTCAGTAACTTTGCTTAATTTCATTAATCATGTTTGCAGAGAAAATACTTTAAAATTGAGAGTGATGGAACTTTGATGTGACCAACATCAGGGCTGTCACAACTGCCATGACAACAGAACACATTTCTCAAATAAATACACACCTATTTAACAAACAGGAGGCTTTTACTTCAGATACCAGGAAGCGGAAATAAATGAAAATTAGGAATGCTTGGATGGTTATTGGACAGCTGGGGAGATTCCTGGGGCAGACAGAAGCGCCAAATGGAGCTGTATTAGTAATCTCTCTTTATCCTACAATGGGTCTTCTATTTATAGAATTATACAGCYCTTGAAGAAACTGTAAGATTGCATACGTCAATGATACAGGAGCAACATATGCATTTTACAGGAAACTGCCCAATAAAATCCAAAGATGCCCCCCAACTTTCAGTAGACCTATTTTAAATAGTACCACACATTATGTCCATCTGGTTCTCTCAGCTGGTGACAGGCACTTTCTTCTGAATGGCCTTCCCTCCTGCATTTTTGTATAATTTTCAGGATTGAAAGAAATACACCCTCTACTTTCTGCTTAGACTTTTCATCTATCTTCTTCATAAAAGCCTCATAAAAGAACTCCTTAATTCCAGATGATT
This sequence comes from Malurus melanocephalus, assembly GCF_030028575.1. Classification (NCBI taxonomy): domain Eukaryota; kingdom Metazoa; phylum Chordata; class Aves; order Passeriformes; family Maluridae; genus Malurus; species Malurus melanocephalus. The sequence continues at coordinate 1,136,315 of NW_026623378.1, forward strand.
GCTTGTACCAGTCTTTGGGGTCATATCCAGTCCAAYGTACATTCAAGTAAAAGGAATTTCTATTTTGCAGTTACATTAACCTCCTATGCCATATCTAGAAAGCAACTATGTCATGACATTATTCTTGAACAGCTATCCAAAGTAAGAACTAGAAAAAGATCCCTATTATCCTGTCTCACATTGAGTTAAGACTGCTTTCATGATAAATGTCATGATGTTCATGACTAAYATTCACTACTAGAATTTTGCATTTTAACCTGCAAAATTTTATTATCAAGTTGGAGAGACTCACAAGGCTGCAGAGAAAAATATGAATCATAAACAGTAACTGATATCAAAGCTATATGCATCACTCACACAGAAAAAARAGTAAGCCTAGATTCATCCAGCTGTCTTCTTTGATATGGGACACAMCAGTAATTGGAGGAAATTCTCTGGTTTTAAACAGGGAGGAATCAAAGGCTGTTCCACACATTTTGAGTGTTGAGCATAATGGCGCCGAGACCTTCCCTGGCTCTGTACTTCAGGGTAATACAGACATGGAAAATAAAGAATCAACATGTTTTACAGTGACAAACAAGACATCAAACAGTATTTTGGGCAAATGACACAGGAGACTGGTATAAACAAATCATCCAAGCATTTGMAGGAGTTGCTAATAAAAATGTAAATAAGAAAAAAAAGAGAAGCTGAGACATAAGAGAAAGGGAAAACTTATTTTTCAAGTTTCTGCCTATGTCAGAGAAGAACAAGATATTCTCCCCTTCAAAACATCTAAAATCATCTCGTCTGCTGCTCTGTATGAATACAAACAGAATTGTCACAAAAGTATGGATTTCAACCTCTACACTACTCTGCCCTGCAGTCTAGGTAATTCTAGCATCTGTTGCAGCCTCTGTGAAYAGATCTGCAGTGATAGTGCAGTGCTTAAAGCTCCACAGACAAAAAGGTTTTGGTCAAGTCGCTTTGAGAGCCCCTTATCCTTTTTTATCATGCATGACCCCATAAGAATGTGCAATGCAATCATCCAGAAGAAAAAAAAGCACTAGGCTGTCAAGCTAAGATTTTGCTGGCTGCAACTCAGATATGATACAAAGTCATGCCCATCTTATGTAAAAATTGATAAGAAAGCTGTGCACTGTTTATGGTATATCAGTGTGTAATTAGAAAGTCTTGTGCTTATATCAGTGGGTACATTGATAATCAACTCTCAGAAAAAAAAAAAAAAAAAAAAAAAAAAAGAAACCCAAACCAAAAAGAAAAACAGAATGGAGAACTAAAAGTTTGAATATCAAAAAAGGTGAAGTCCTTCTAAAGAAGGAAGGACAAAGAACAGAACTGCTCTAAGATTAATAGCTTTTGAAACWGCATCATTACAAGTACCTTCCCCAAGTAAGCTGTGAATCAAGCTGCTGTGAAAGTTAGTGAGTCAAAGAGTCTCACGCAGGAAATTAATTCCATCGTACACATTATTCCTGTGACCCTAGCCTGTTTGCTTTGCAGAACCAGAGAACTTTTTCTGTCCTGTCAACATATTCGAAATAAAACTTTAGCAGAGCAAAAATACTATGGTCCCAACTTCCCATTACTTTGCAAAAATTTATTCTCTTCAGTGCAAATGCAAGTATTTCAGTTTCTATCTTAATTGCTTTGCACTACAAATGCCTTCCTAACTGCCTGGCAATGGTAAATCAGAGCGTACATTTTCACCTCAGGCAAGGTATCAACGATTTTGTTTTAAATCACGTTTGGAAAATATAACTTTAATTTACAATAAAGTTCTAAAAGCTCTTCTATTCCCTCTATAGTTTTATGCTCATGTTGGTTTTATGAGTTTGGAAGTAAAAATAAGGATGGTAGGCAGCCTAGTACTTCTGTCCCAAAAAGCAATCTCCCTGCTCTTATCAAAAATAAGAACTTGTTAGTCCATCTCACCCTTACATCCGGAAACCCTCTCTAATGACTACGGCCAGGGCCAGAGCAGACACTTCACAAGAGACTCACATATAACTTGCCATTTTGCAAAGTCAACATGTAACCACCTTCCTCTTTGTACCAGAGTCATCTTTTGCTCCAGTGCAGGCACTCAAAGCATATCATCTTTGCAACTCTGGAATGACATGTAAGCTTAAATCACAGAAATTAAAGTTCGAAGTTGCCTGTATTGGCAGAATGCASACAAACAGCCCAGGTTAGTGGTGGAAAGTCAGAAGAATGGTCCACAGGATCAAAAGGATCTACCTAATTTATCTGTTGGTCAATTAAGCAATTCTTTGTGATGACAAACCTATGGAGCATAGAGACCCATTTAAAAAATACATACATATGATAGAGGTAGGAGAGACTGGATTTCAGAGTTGTACACTTTTCTCACTGGGAAGAAAGGATGACTACAGAACCTTCTGAAGTAAACATGATTCAGTACTAAGAAAGTAACTTTTTTGCCCCTTAGAGTATTTTGCTTCCTTTTCTAACTTTCTGTAATAGACAGAACAATCAACCAGGAAACATCATCCATGTRTAGATAGTGCACACCCTCAAATCCATGTCATAACATGCTAATATGCCAAAAAGTTTGATGGATCTGTATGTTTTTGAATAAGCTAYAGACAAAGCGTTTATCAGTGTATAGTGCAGGTACTTCCATAGTGGACAGCAATAKTACAATATACCATTTTGTTAACCCATTATCTCAACTATGTTGGTATTGATAATGGAAAAGGTTTTTTATAATATAAACTTGTAATTTAAGCTACGATAGTATTTTCAATGTTTAGTAATACAGATTGATGTTGTTGAAGCCTTACTTCAGAGTATACAGTACAACAGCACTTACCAGTATATTGACTGTCGTAAGTATTTTTTTAGAAGTGTAGTTTATTTGTCACAGAAATTGTTTTGCCTTGCTAAAAAGTACTCCTCAAGGTGGCCTATACTTTGATACATGGCCCTGTTGATGAAGGGCACTAATCCATATTAAAACATGTACTAAATGCCAATTAATTTTCCCTTCTGAGTTATGATAAATGGTTATTTTAGGGTGGAGTTATACATTTTCCAAAGGGTCTTTATCACAACTATGTTGACAGGACTTTAAGTACAGTGGTATGCTTAGTACTCCCCTGAAGTATGTGACACAGCAGGTGCCACAAGTAGAACATAGATTTGCTTTGACATTAAAACATAGGGCACAGAAAGAGTGCAGGATTGTTTGATGGATTTCCAAAAGCATATGTTGTGAATGATTTGGAAAAGTGAAGGCTTCAGGGTATAGAATTTGAGTCAAAGCTAACAGAATTTGAAGAAATCCTGCCTCGTCATGGCAACAGTTCCTTGCACTTCATGATCRTCAGGGCATCTGTCATTAAAGAAACATTTTGACACCTCTAAGGAAAAGCTCACTGAAGTGTAACCTCTTGGGGACAGTAACCAAAGTATTAAAACATAATAAGACAAAGTATTAAAGCTCTCTGAGCTTTRAGAGATACATTTCTGCCAAAGGACTGCAAAAATTATACCTGCATCTGTTTTACAGAAAACACAGTTTAYATTTCTTCCCCATTTTTGACAATGCCCTCCTTGTAAAAACTTAAATTTCGAATTTTTACACCAACTCCCAGYATCACAGGATGTTGGTAATCAATATACTCCTAGTCCTTCAGGCACGAAGTGGCATAGAAGGTGCCAGCTTTTGCCAATCAAAGGATCTCTCTGCATCTGTGACTTTATGTCCCCAACATAGACTGACCAATTCACTCCAACAAAGCAGKAGATGCAAAGCCCCTCCTCATTAGCCAACCCCTCTGCCAACACACAAACATTTCTTGCATCCACAAGCTGACATTTGGTCCTCTGCTTTCCACAATCAATGTGAAAATGTCAATCTGGTTGTCATCTCTGCAAAGTTTTTCCCACAAAACTTTTTCACAGTACCTAGTGCTTTTGGCCTTTGCAATGTCATTCTACAAAGACATTGATTATTCCTTTACTACCAGCAACGGTATAGTATTTAGTTTTCTTTATCCATCTGCAAAATCAGTTTTTGGTTTCTGCATGAATTAAGGTCACAGACAACGTGCAAAAATTTTATGAAATATCTAATCTGCTTGATAGTGAGTTTATGGACTTCAGGTGTGCCAAAACTGTAGCTAAAATGAAAGATCTGTGAAAAATAATGGAATAATCCCAAATGTCACTACAAGAGCAGCCTAGGCAGTGCACACGTTTCCTAGATTAGTCCTAAAATATTTACAGAGCCAGAAAACCTCAACCTCAYCCATAAAGCCAGAGCTAGATTCCCAGATATTAGAAAAAAACCCCTACATTCTACAGTAGTCAGTCTCCTTAATGGAATTATATCAGCTTATTCCAGCTAGAACTATTGCTCTTAGTGAGTGTAGAATTTCTTATAGAATTTTTAAATTATGTTAAATAGTATTTTTTCCAAGCTCTTTTTATACATAGGTGATTGAGAACAGTATTATCCTTCAACTCATAAGGTTCTCTTGACAAGTATATTCCCCCTGTAACTTCATAGAACTAGTGGAATTATACCAGGAATAAATATGTTCCAGTATCTTCAGTTACTCTATTTGGAAAGCAGTCATTTGCCTGACCTTCAGTGCAATGCTAAAAACAGAGTTTGTCTGTCATCAAGAGCCAGTGAGATTTCAGATAAAACAGAAGTCATGGCTCCTGCAATGAAATTCCAGGAGTGTCCATCAAAGGCTTGCCAACAATAGCATCTCACTCAGTCAAGACTTTCATACTTTGATAAAACTGGGGGAGAGGGGGAAGAGGAGATTTGACTTTGAGAATTGGGCATGTCACAGCAACTTAGTGCTCAGTCTGAGGTACACAAATGCAAAAGAATTCTTTAATTATAGTCTACCAAAATTTTTATGAGTTGAATAGCTTTGGTCCTTAAAAGGTGCAAAAATTTATCACTCTATTGACAATTTACTTTTGGGGGGGTTTTAGTTGTCTATGGGGTTTTTCTTACCCCTCCAGGGTAACATTCCTTTCAACTACTAGCACCACAATGTATTTAAAACCACATACAGAAARACACAAAATGAATCAGGCCTGTTCTAAACATCAGTGTAAATATTGCAAGCAAGCACTGAAGTGGAAGCAGGATTATTTATTCTCCAACTTCCTTGTTTAAATTACAATAGATTAGTCTTGTGTTTGTTACAGAAGAACAATTGCCAGGCAAGATTTCAAACGTCTTCCTTATGGTCCCACGCCAGTATGTAGGCTTACAGTGCTCTCTCTTCTGTGAGACTTGACACTGGCATTTCTCTTGACATTACTTAATTCAACCTTAAATCTCAAAAACCCATCATAATCCTGTCAGAATATTGCCCAATGTTTTGACAGTGAGAGGCAGTGACAACAAAAATGATGAATAATTTCCACATGCAGCTTAGATGTCCATCAGTACATACAACCTCACTATCCTGGAATATATGCTCACATTCCTAGTATTTGCACAGTTTTTTCAGTCTTATGGCTCCTTTGGCTCCTATGTGGAGGATATAAACAGTTACATATATGCTGACACTATGGGTAACAGTGGGTTGAAGCTAACAAAAAGGATACCATGGTCTTGTCATCTCACAAGTGACAATGTATAATTCAATCAAAAAATAAAGCCCTGTCCTAGTCTCTCTCACTGGTCTTCGCAATGAAAATTAGCCATAAAAACCAGATTATGGAGGTGTCAGATGTAAGAATAGAAAGGAAAAAGACACTTCAAGACAATATCAAGGATCTCAGCAAATGAAAGATGTATTTCATAGTTAAGAGGATGTTAAAATTAATATTATCAATTTTTAAGTGCAACTTACAGACAGTTCTCCTTGAACATGAGGCCATGGAACTCTCTTTGTTACATTATCTAATTAAATTGAGKACTGTCACAGTGCAACCTACTCACACTACAAAGTGATACAAGTCACTAGAGGAACAGAGGAAAGCGCCAAGAGGCAGAGCCAACCAATGGCTATTTGTCCTTGGAATGAAGCTGCACAAAAAGCAAAAAAAAATGCCATTAAAACAGCCAGGATTTTATTTATTCTGGTATCAAAACAAGATAAACTGAGCAAAAAGTAAGTAATGGTGTGACAAATGACAGAGAAAAGATACATATATTGTTATATACATATATGTAATCAATAAYATCTGTTCATCACAGGTATTAAAAAAAAATAAAAAAAGAAAGAGAGAAATTTTTCTTTAGGCAATTTGCACCCAAAGATAAATACACAGGTCCCAGGCAGTGCACACTCAGTAGGGAAAATAGGRAGAACAAGGCTCTAGGGACTGTCTTTTTGATCTGTTATCAGGACTTGATAACTTTCTATAAAAACATGCTTTTACTTGATTTTGTAGTTGTTGTTAACAGATAAACCTAGGAATTTGGAGCTTTTATTCATTCTGACTTCACCCAACAAATATATGAAAATATTCAAATAAATACTTAGAAACAATTAGATGTTTCAACTTTACCTCTTCAAGGGTAAAGAGGGTACCATCATCTCTTTTAAGATGTTAGAATTTGGCCAGAAAAATGCTTCTCTCATGACACACTAAGAAGATTCATTTTTACTGMGTATCACATTGTCATTGCTGCAATAGTGAGAAGATACAAACAGCTTCAGAAGAYGGCACATACCCTTTATTTTCAGGAAAGACTTTGGCAGTTTGGGGGTTTTTCTCAGTAGTTCCTGATCCCTATTTTGCTATTGCAAAATYGGCTTCTCTGCAGTGGAAAAAGATAATATTTTACAAAGTATTTTCTAAACATTTTTCTTTCCAGCATTAGTATGTCCAAGGGCAGTAGCACACTGGAGTGGATGTATGTGACAAGTAGTCTCTACTCAGACAGTAGCCAAGATGCTCTGTGGGAAGACTGAAACCAAAGACTTGTGGCATCCTGGCCAGAACTTTCACTGTGGATGTTTTAAAATTAAATGCCAAAAAGGAAAGTTTATTSCTACCTAAACCCTTTATCTACATGTTGAACAAAGAGGCTTAACAGTCAACTACATGGTAAGAGTTCTTCCTTTTCCTCCTTGGAAATGCACTTAATATTGGAATCCAATCCCATCTCTGCAAAACCACTGGAGGAGGATAAAAATTTAATGGAGACAAAAGAAGTAACATTGTTTACCAGTCTTCCTAGCAACATTTCCCTCAGATTGAATTAATTAAAAGCTCAGTTAATAAGACGAGTGTCAAATTATAATAAAACTACTTATTTTTGCTGTTTTCTAGTCTATAAAAATTAGAGACCAAATTAAGTATCTGASCTAAATATTCAGACTGGCAAGGGAAAAAGACATCTACCCATTCATCACATGGCATGAAACTCTGATCCAGCTTGGAATTCTTTCCCTATGAGAAAGATCAGCATCTCACACTGTACTTATAAAATATAATACTGTACTGTGTCCTGCCTTCTTTCCAGGTTGTCTTTAGGACACATGAACTCCAGGGAATCGTGGGTGGAATGTATAAAAGATCTTATTGCAGCTGCTGGTACTGCATCTGTTCAAGGGATAAATAAAGCAGCTAAGTTCTAGTTTTGGTTTCATACACTGCCAGTCCCTTGACATGCAAAGAAATGATATGCCACCTCCTCATCTTGTCAATCACACTGCAAATATGTYTTCAATATTGTGGAAGGGATGATCACTTTTGGCCAGGAATGCTCCSACAAGCTGGGATATCCGCCATGACAAGGCACACACATTGGAAAAAAAACAAAACTACTTTATATTCTTTCAGAGAGCAATGCTGTTCATGTAAATTATCAATCTTTAGATTTCTTCCCATTCTTCCGAGGAGAGAACTGGGTCTAGATTAAACTGATGTGAAATTAAAACCGAATTAATTCACAAATTATCTAGACCTTCAAGAAGGTTTATTCTGTTTTGCTTCCCCTCATCACCACTTAATCCCCATGTTTTGGCATGCAGAACTTATGGAAATTATCTCAATCACTATCTACTTGTATTTTTTATGTATTTCTTTAAGAAGATTAGTGAGTTTTTTGATCTATGCTCAGCACATTTTCTTCAGAGAAAAAGTTGGAGATTGCAATCTAAAATGACATTTTGCAGGGTGCGGAACCGCGGCTTGGCAGAAACCTAAACACAGATATGTAGGAAAARGGAATTGCTGCTGAGCAAATGTGGACCAAATGATGTGTGGTTGTAAAAGGAGGAAATTCTCTTCCAGGAATTCTCAATGAAGATGCACTCTACTGWCAATACAGAAGTTATGTTGGTATTAATTGCAACTTGGGTTCCTCAGCAGAGGCTAAAGAAGACTATTTAATACAGCAATATATACAATCAGAGAACAGGAAACCCCCCAGTTTCACACAGAGCAGTCACGAAGTGCCATAAGGTACCATATTTAGMGAGCTCCTTTCTGCACGTTCTTTCTCTTTCCCTTCATGGCTTTATAGGACATTATAACACCTCTTGGAGAGTCTAAAACTTTCCCATTCCAAATGCAGTCTTCATCTCTATGCTCCTCCACTCTAAGTGCACTTAATCTGAACAGCATCAAAAGCTGGGAGCAAAGAAAGGATAGCACCTTCTGGGGAGGCAGAAYGTGGGAATGGAGCAAGGAAAGGAGGCAGGGGAAGGAGGCTACATGAGCATTGCAGGCAGATGAAAGGAGGAGACAGCAGAGAACCATCTSACATGGACTGAGGATGAATGCCAAGAGCCAACAGAACTCATCCTTGCAGCTGGCTCCTACAGCCAAGGCACAGTTCTCACGGGTGGGATAATGCCTCCCTCRAAAGAGATGAGGCCTTTGTGGCTCCTCAGGGGTGAAACAGCCAAACAATTCTGGCACCTCAATAATCTGTTCACCCTCCCCATCACGCCCAAATCTGCTACCCACAACTCTGTGCACTCATCCAGAACTATTGCGAACTGTATGGCAAACCAGCACRTACTTCACTTTGAGAAGTGCTGCCCTGAAAAGAAGCAGTACCAAACAGTGGGCAATTAAACAGAGAAGAGATTGCAGTTCAAGTGCATTTGGTTTGTTGCTSCCCACACAACTGACTATGCTTATAGACTGCTGACCAGTTCTTGTCATCAAAACAGCAAAGCACATACATAATAGAGAGATCCTCATCCACCCCACCCCATACAGTTGGCAAAAAGATTTAATCTTGAATAATTTGTTAGATAAAATAAGCAAAACAGTAACAAAGGGATCTTTTAAAGAGGAAAGCAATTTTGACAGTAGGTTGGGGGGCTGCTGCATTTTGCAACTCTTATAAAAAATAGCAAAAAAACTATCCATTTATTTCCTACACTAGATAAACTTAGCCAACACTGATGAAAAAGACCATCTTGTTTCTACTATTTCTTTTTTAAACACCAGCCATAGTGACAATTGCCCTTAGCCATTTTTGAACCAGCTATGATTAGGTAAGGAGAGAATGCTGACATTCTCAAATAGAACAGGATGGTCCCAGTGACCCCCAGGATCAAGGAAAGCAGCCCAAATTCACCCTCATACCAGGGCATTCCGATTTGGCACTGTGTACCAGAATCTGGGGTTACATGAGTTTTGGATAAGATGTCCCATTCCAGAAGCTTGAGGTAAATGTAGCATTGRTTCCAATTCAAAATAGCTTCCTAAGTTACTGGATGCTTTAAATATAGCATGAGAGCCCCACAGAGGCTTCTCAAGAGTGTGCATGGCACCCTAACCAGGTATAGTAAGTACTACAATGAATGGCAAATACTTTTATTAAAGCCACAAAGACTAATTGTCACTAAAGCTAGCTTTAAACTGAGAACCCATKAATTGTTTAAAGTAAGCATATGCCCACAAACCTATTACTTTTAATAAGAATAAGGGTTTATGTCTGTATTAGGTATGGCTAAGCAAGAGGGGCATGGAGCCAAAATAGCCCAGAGTCTGGAATTTGTACTCTGAGCAAGGSAAAGGTGGGAATATGGAGAGAGCATGTGAAAGGCTGTGTTCTTCCTAATCCTCAGCTGCCATTGCTACAAATCAAGTGTATTTGGAAGGATTTTGGAGAAAGGTTAAAACCTATTTATGCGTCGTGTCCAGGACCCAAACACCTGTGGCACAGATGATCACAACACCAGCTAACGCAYGTGGGAGGTGCAGAAAGTAACTCTACCCTCATCAGGGGATTTGCATGCCCATAAGACATTTAGCCCATTTTATCTTCCTAAAAGAAGAGCAAGATCTCATTGACTTTTTGGGAAAATGGCTGCTAACCACCACTACCAAAGAGAAAAGTCACCCTGTATAAARCCCATTCAAGATGTCAGCTGGAGCCATTACAAGCTGAAAATTAATTTTTTCAGGGTACCTAATTCCAAGTTACTTCCCTCTATTTATTAAGTGCTCTTTCTCCTGAAAATTTCTTAGAAGAACACAGATGGCTTTACATTTGGGGAAAATATTATACTYTTCACGGATCTGAAAAACGGATGGTTTAGAACTGTTCCCAAACTAAGGCTGATCAAAGCTTGAGGGCCAGCTTCATATGACCAAGCTTTTATTACTTTTAGGACCTGAGTTTATGATAGTAGCTAAATAAAATACTTTAAAAAATCATTATCATCTATGCAACACATTTTGACAGGTGCTTGCTTTTAAATATATAACATAAATTATGGGTCAGAGTTTGCCTGAACAGCACATTTGTTGAGATCCTTCTCCTCACTCTGTACCTGCAAAAATGAAATTCTTTACAAATGCCATTTATTAAATATGTTAGCATACTTTAATCAAATAAGTATTTAGGAATTTAGGCAATTRTAACAAAAAGCCTTTTCTAGTATTTTGTTTTCAGATAAACTTTTTATTAAGGGTTTTTTTACACTAGTACAGAAGAAAACAGCCCTTTAACATGGTGTGTGTATATAGAAACCATTCTTTTCCAATTAGCATTATTCATTTCTACTARCACACTACTGCTGACACTGCCAGACAATGTTTTAAATTCACTTATTTCCTCAAAASTTGCAGGTGCAATTGATTTTTACCACATTCACCAGAAATTTCCATCCTTCCTCTCTCCTTTTCATGATCCTTCAATGGGGACTAATAATTTACCTGCACATTGATCATTTGGCTAACCTTGCAACAAAACTGGAAAAAAAGAAGAGCAGTATCTCATAYTACACTTAATGCTACATTATGCATTAAAATGGTGGCACCTCAGATACCCAAGAGCAGAAACTTTTAGTTACACATGAGATTGTCTTCTCAGCTAGCTCCAGGCCACTGTGAAGGCCAGATGAYAATGAAGATGATTGCATTTTGTGCACCATTTTCATACTTCCACATTGCTACTCAAGGTCGGTGTTATTTTGTTTTTAAATATCCATATTTTTGGTAGTTGCAGAATAACATACACTTTAKGCTACTAATTAGACAGCAAGATGTGAACTGCTGTTGCTGATAGAGAAAAGTTAATGATAACATATTTGCAGAGCTAATTTCTCTTTGTGTTCCACTGGCTGGAGAACATTTTCCAACAATGCATTCAGAATGGAGATAATGACAGAGTTATCTGCTGTATTATTAAGACAGTMATTTACAGAGTTGAGACATCAGACGCTAATAAAAAGTTTTCTTTGAAAAAAAGCTTATTGTGTTTTTTAATTATAAAGCACTAACTGTTCAGCAGCTTTAAATTCATAATTTAATGGTTACCTCCTGGTGTTTACTCATTCTAAAGGATCTACAAAATAATTAACTTAAATAATGATTATGTAAATCTGAGGACTTCCTGAAATGCTACATCAACTATTTCTCAAGTAAGGCTAGGTGTCAATCACTGAACAATGTGTCAGACYGCATTATCCAGTTGCCAGGGCACACTGTTAAAGGTTAAAATAAGGGGAAAAGGAATATAACTCATTTTGAATTGTGGATCTGTTTCCTTAAGGTAAGAAACCGTTTCCTCCCTCCTCCACAAAACCATAAGAGGTACCGTAATCCCCACTTCTAAACTCAGTTTTTCACCAATCTGGAGCCCAAGCTTCTCACAGCTTTCACTACATTGCCTCCTGTTAAAGGGAAGAGTTGCATTTCCCTTTCTTTTGCAGGAAAGAAAGCTGCAAAGTCACTTTATAACTGAGCTGGCAATTAYATAGATGTTTTTCAGCCCAGTTATTTCATACACTGAGCTCTTTTCACAGATAAAGCCWCGAGTATTGATGATTCAGCTACAGTCAGAGTCCAAATTAAAAGGATGCACTTAGGAGGTGAAATAAAGAAAGGGCTTTAAACCCATGGGTTATGTATTTTGTGTCAGAACAGTCAGAGCAGCAGGTTTGATGATATAACACCATTTAAACCAGAACCTCAGCTATTACAGGCCATTACTCACATTTATCTGGCCTATATCCTAACTGGGTTTTATGTTTCTCCTGAAATTCAAACCAGATAGAATTGAAGAACACAGCTTTAAATAGATGATTTCTGCACAGTATCTGTAGAGTACATAATACTCCTTCTATACCCCTGATGTTCAACAGTSGACTTAGTATTTAGTGATTACTTTAATCACACAAACAGGTAAGAGAGACTGCCATTGTGTTCCAATGATTTAAAGGAGAAACCATTTGATCAAGAGCTGCAGCTGGCTACATGGTCTTCCTGTAAGTTATTTTGTCAAGTACAATATATGCATTCAAATCACATTGCATTATCATGCTACAGTTTAAATAAAAATTGTAATAAAAGGACTCTYCAACAAATAAACCTGAATTTAAACTTATAACAACCAACTTCATGAATTTTTCAGAATATTTTCTGCTTGGACAGAAAACAAAAGCTTCTTACTTCTATCATGACTGTTTACCCAGAAGGGAAAAATAACCCATCTTGTGCTGGAACTGCTTTAGATAATAAAATCAGGTATTTGCTGAAATCAAATCTTCTCTCAGAAGGTTGATGAATACTCTGGAATGAATCCTCAGACCTTATAGGGTACTTTTGGTCAAGACAGGAAATGTTGTCTGCCTCAGAATAACTAATGCCTTACTTCTTAGAGCACCTGCATATCTAAAACTGTTTCATTCACTTGAACTCCCTCCCCAGTACCCAGGGATTTTTTGATCCTCAGGTACCAGAATCCATTTCTCTGGTCCAGCTAGTAGTATTTAAATGGAATGCAACTACAGAATTTGCTCCCTCTTTCCTTGTCTGACGTAGATATGACACTCGTGTTTGATGAGACATGCAACCGTATCAAACAAATGCCTTGTACACCGAACTGCCATTTATAGTACAGATGCTGTCTACTGGAACATCTCAAATAAATAATACTAAATCAGGAGTTGAGGAGTCACTTGTAGGGCTCAGGGTCACAAAACCACAGTCATTTCCAATGTAGCTGTAAACGTACCAGAACTGGCTTGAAAATAAGCTTGAAACAAACATGCCACCTCAAGTAACTAGTACTTTCCTATGATACTGACATATTTGCATATATAACAAATAATTACAGGTAATAAAATTCAGAATGCTGTAACTTCAGGTGAAGTGACAGTTACTCAAGAAGTAATCAACAAATTAAACAGATTATGCCAAAGGAATGCTGATGCCCACAGAATAGTTATTTTATAAAGAAAATAAATACTAATGCTTTGGAGTGTTTGGAAAAGCTGGAGGTATTTAATTTCTCACAAGGAATTATTTTGAGTTAAACTGGAAGAAGACTGGAAGAATGTGAAACTGCTCAGGCATAAGACARTCATTATATTAAACAGCTCACTCCCTTTTCAGAACTTGATTCAGTCATTTGAATTTTAAAGGAAAAAGGAAACATCTCTATTGAGTAAAGCTAAAGAGGAAGACTCCTGGACTTCTGGAGGATACCAGACTCAACTGTTAGTTTAGCAGAATATCAACTATTATAAATACTAATCCATAGCTTTTGGTATCTTGAAGGACTTTCTATTTGGAGATCTAAAAAAAAAAAAAATCTCTTTTTAGCTGTAGGACAGCTACTCAGCAGTCTGATTCACCAAAGGTGGATGCTTAACAGATGATGGGGGATCAACACTTCAAAAGAACTTGTTGAATTGTTTCATTTCAAATAATACACGTAAACTGCATTCTTCTGATTACAATTTATGTACAGCACCACATGGCCATTCAAAGGACAGCTGGAGAATGCACAGAGCCTGACCCAGATCATCTGAGGTTTCCCTGCATTCAAGAATAGAAGAAAAAAAGTGAAGARGGACTGCCTTCACTCCTCAGTTGTCTGTTGTAAGGCACTAATATAGCCCACAGGAAATGAATACTCTCACATAGCTCCTCTAAAGCAAAGGCAGTGACAACCAGAGGTTGGCATATGTATACTCAGCAGTGGGGGAGGGACAGGAAGCAATCAGGAAGAGATGCTGATTAAAGGAAAGAGCCTAACAACTGTGACAAAAAACCTTCCTGCTCCTGCAGAGACAGACTGCAAAATGCTAGACCAGGGTTTTCCCCCAGACYCAAAAAGCTGTTTTAGCCTGCTTGTACCAGAAAAAGCACACAGATCAGCTAATTTAATTCTTTTGTAGTAGTGTTTGCTGTTTTTCCTTCCTGCACTTACGTCATCACCAGATTTCAACCTTTTCATCACTTAATTGAACAAAGAAAAATAGTTCTTGAATGTTTTGGTTTTGTTTAAAGACTATCTCCTGTTTCAGGCTCTGGCTTTTGATTTGTAACTAAAAAAAACCTCTCTATTAGGAAATATAAAACTGTATGGAAAACCACAGAGTGAATGTATCAGTCATGAGTTACCACAGTGATTTAGGTAGTATTTCCACTACCTCAAATGATGATAGCACCTTCACACTTTTCAGCTCATTGTATCACCTGCAAGCCAGCCTGTCTCACTAGAAAAGTTTGCTGTTCAGAAACAAAGATTCAGAAACTTGTGGAGATGTTCTGTTTTTGCATTCAAGCATGTACAATTGTACCATCTTAGGTAACATGCAACCGAGCACTTAGATAATTAACGATGTCCAAAAGCCTTCTTACAGAGGATTAGGTCTATAAAATTAATGAATTCTGCTTGCTTCCAGACAGTGCAAGCAGCAGGAGAGAATAAACAGCTTTGCTGCCCAATTTGGAAAGACCAGATTTAAGTATATGATCACACCACTGGTGACGGCACTTAACACAGCCAACAACCTGCAAGATCATTCATTTCAGCAGGGCTGACAGATGCTCAGTTTTACTAAGTCTGTCAATACTGTTTTCCTACCTCTGCTACCTGCCCATGACATCTCATGACAGAATTTGACATCTCATGACAGAATTTTTCCAGTGGGTAGGATGGTTTGCAGGGTGGGGACTGGAAAAACAGTTTACAGATGATTTCCCAGTGCTATTGTTAAAGGAGTGTGAAAGCCAAAGAGTGACCTTAATTCTTCCCTACTTGTTTTTGTCTCCTCTTGTTCCCACCCACTATGTTAGTCAGGCATTTATTTTTAAATAAAGAACAKATAAGCAGAACAATCCATTTCAGGGGAACACATCTTCACCTGTCACCCAGCTGACTGACTGTGATTCCTGTGCATTCTGCTGTTGACTCTGAAGCAATGAGCTGATCACCTGGGCCTACCTGAATGGAAGAAAATATAGTGCCTCACACACCATTTTAAAGATTTCTCTAGAAGTGAACTGTTGTGCAAAACCACTCTGAGTTATTCCCTTCTTTGTCCACTCTGTTAAGAGCATTTTTCCTGATCAGAAGCTTTAGCAATCCCACAATCCCGTATTGTGCTTTTGTCAGAAAGTTTCAAAGACTTTCAGAATTTCTCCCCTGCTCTCCAGGTAAAGTGCAAGATGTATGGAAACTGGACAGGGCTGGCTGACAGACTGCAGGTCAACAGGTACCCACAGTATGGCTATGCATGGGCTAACTTTGCCATTGCACAATACTGGTATCCTCTTTTGGGGGGGTCCTTGAAAATGTGTTAGTCTAGTAGTACAGATGCGATGAACAATCCTGGTGTCTTAGATTCTTTCCATCATTTCTSTCAYRAGCTTAGAGGCAACTCTCTTGCAGYATGACAAGARGAGCACAGAGCCTTCATGRAAAAGGAGGAATCTTTCTCTTCTCTGTGGCCCACCTACAGTCTAATTAATTGGGAGCAGTSAGAGCACAATGAATGTGTCTGCATGCAAACTCTGTCTACAGGCTTAGAGGGACAATGCACACATGTAGCCAAAAGGGCCATGGAACACCTGGTATTAAAAGCAATTATAAGACCCTTTAAGTTGAAGTATTTGGGGTTTAGGACTCGTTCATAGAAAGTSTAATCTCATCTCASGGCAGCAGTGAATCAAAACCAGTCYATAAACTGGTGTACTGCATMCACTAGCAACATTTAGAGCTGCATGCCCTTTCCAAGGAGGAGAATTTCTGCACAGMAATTATATCCTCTCCCCTACTCCCCACCAGGAATATCTTAAAATTATAAGTACAGCTTCCCTTTTCCCCCACAGTAAGATCACAATTATAGCTGAGTTCATARGTCAACTCACTTATGACTGCAATTTTCTAATTAAGGGGAATATCTGATCTGTTTGGAGATATATTTATGTGATAGATGCTAAAGAAAAAAATAGATTAACATCAAAAGCCATTTATTACCCTGTGTTCCAAWTAAAAACATCACAACCAGCAGGCATAACTATCCCAGCTCCCTCTGAAAGAGGCTATGTTAATTCCTGTATGCCTGCTTCTGCCCTCATAAGGCAGGCTATAAAATCCAATCCCATCCCAAAGCAGTAGTCCCAACTAAAAWCTGGKCTTCACTGGGAAGGAGTTCAAAACATTTATCAGTGCTTTCTGACACTGCATTTTCTGCTGAAAATAAAGTCAACATTGTGAAGAGCTAATTCCTCCACACCTCTGGGAATTCAGCCATAGCAGTTTCACTTCTGTTCCTCCTGTGCTCTCAAAAACCCCATGAGAATCATACAGCCTTTGGGCATGGTCTTTATCATAGATTACAATCAGAGACAATGAGCTCTTTGGGCAACAATTGGCTTTTCATTACTGATTGTGCTATATACAGTGCAAGTGCAAAGGCCCTGGCCCTTGACTGACAGACTCTAGGTAGAATGACTGAATGACTAACAAGGAAATAATCARCACCACACTGCAAAGTGTCATGAAAATGCCTATACAAATATGATGGGACCTCTCTRTACTTATCCTGGCTGGGAGGAGCAAAGAAATACCAACACCATTTACMGGAGCAAAATTAATCTGAGTTTATGAAGAGAGTTTATTTTTGTGGGCAGAGGGTATTTGGGTTGTTTTTTTACTTGTTTGCTTTTAATAATAGTGCCAGAACAGCCTTCTTTGCAATTACTATGCTGCTTCTGCAAAAGGAGATATGAAACGTACCTCTCATCATCATAGGTCTTAGCGTTAAGATAAATGTGGTTCTGTTTTCCAAGAAAGGGATAATGTGCATAAGAACAAGGGAGATCAGATGATACAGTTTCACAGGATGAATATGAAATAGCACAGATAAGATTTCAGACGCTCACTGACTGACTTTGAATCACATTTGTYGCACAGAGATCAATTTTGTACCCACAACTTAACAGACTGTATTTTTTCATTATGAAAAAACCAGCATAGTTTTAAAAGCAGTGTAGGTGGCTTTTTAAATTATTGTTGCAGTGGAGCAGACTTCTTGTTTGAATTCTACTTGTTTGTCTGATAAAACGATTCTGTTTTTTCTCTTACTCACTGTTATGTAAGTAACCTCTCTTCTCACTGTACTGCAAAATAAACCTTCTGCAGGTGATTTGTGGAGGAACCAAGACCTCTCTAGAAAGATCTGTACATTCTGGAGCAGATTTGAGACTGTCAGAAACAGGAAAATAAAAGAAGGGAACTACCAGAAATTAAATACGGCTATTGGATAAGAGAGAAGTAGGTAAGGGAAACACAAATTTCCTGAAAACCATCCAATCTTTAAAAATAATACTTCAAGGGGAAGACARAAAAAAAGGGCAGCTAGGAAATAAATACACTAATCTGTAATTGACAGATACACCAGGTAATTAATTATTAAATCAAATGCTGTTTGTCAGCTGCAAATGGAAGGCTTCTGCATAATTCAAGACAGTATTTTAAGAACTATGGAGTCTTCTGCTTGCCATGTMTAATTTTTACCCAATTATTGCAACCCATCACAAAAGGGGACACATCCCTGTCTTAGTTCAGTTTTAATACCCAACCTCACACATTTACAAGAGTTTCATGTTTATTTTCTAAAAATATAATTATTTAGCCCCATTAATAGCTGTTCCACTCCCTTCCTCCCAAACAGCAGTAGTCCTATCAGCAGAGAAAGAGACAACACTGTACAAAACAGAACCAGAAGCTTATTTAAAAGAGACAGTATCTTCATTCATAAAAATATTCTAATCATAACTRTCTTCCTGAGGCATTATCAATGCCAGGTTGTACTTTGAACTGGTATATTTCACATACACATTATATTCTCTTCATTCACACCTAGGTGCAAAGATCCTCAATTCTGCTAGCCCAGGTCAAAGTGTACATATGACTGCTATCTTCCACCCCAAACAAACTCAACAAGGTTTTTTCACACACTTACTCTGGAGATGGTCAAGGGCATGTTGAAGTCCTTGCCCCCTTGCAGTCGGAAGCCCCACGGTCCAGGTCCATTCAGATTCACACTGTAAGCCATTTTGTACTGCTTTCACAAGGCAGCAACACGGCACTGCAGGACAGAAGGATGGGGCAGACAGAAAAAAGTGTGAAAAAACAGAATGAGAACAGGGAAGGGTTTTACATAACGGAAGCAATTCTCTTTCTGACTTGCCTGTTCAGTCGTGCTCTGACACCACCTAAGAATAGATGGGAGCTATAATGCAGATGCTGATATCCCAGCTGAGTAGGGCCCATAAAAGGTTTGTAACCAGACACCTACTATGCAAAGACTTCATGACTCAGAGGTCTAATATAGTCCCCAGAGAAGGGGACAGATCTTTCTAGGCTCCTCAAGCCCCTCATGCTGCTCAGTTACTTTATGGACAAAACATACATTGTAATAAAACAAGCAAACAAAATCCCATGCTGTAATCCCAAACACGCAACTCTCTTCACTAACCTGTTAACAACTATAAAGCTATTTTAAAAATCTGCTTCAGCACATAGGTTTATTGCACAGTGACATATAATACAAGTTCTTTCTACATGGAAACTCCCATATGTAGCTGGAAAAGCACCAAGAAAGTGTTTACCCTCTTTTGCAATGGTTTGTTAAACTAAAAAAAAGTACATACTACATATATTCATAATCAACAAAAAACCCTCTCCACAACTTCATSTTTGGCTCTTGGTTCCACAGCCCTTTCTTTGTCTAGGAAAAAATAACAATTATTCTTTCTGAATGCAGAAATCAGCATTTAATTTCTGTGACAAAAGCATGGTTTCATTACATACCTGTTTCATCATTTCAATACAAGTCTTCTAAAGGTGTGATGCCTTATTAAAAGGCTAAGAACACAAATAGTTTACAGCTTCCTTAATTAATTTCTTGGKTTTTTTTCATAGTTTACATTCCATTTCTTAAGAATAACCTGTATAGTTATAAAACTATAATTCTTGTTCAGTAATGCTGGATAGCATTTCTGCCTCAGATGGGAAATTGCTAAAATACAGAGGACATGAGGGTAGAGAAGAAGCTGTTGGCAGAACTATAGATACAAACAAAAGTTTCTRCTCTCAGGGTAAAGCTACGAACATTTAAAAATGCTCACCCCTTTCAAGTTATTGATTTGTGCAGGAGCTCCAGAACCCCTCTCCTATATCTTCCCAGAATTTATTCTCCTTTACACTCTGATTAGAGAGAAATTGCCATGATATTAAAAAGGGGGGGAAAGCCCCCCAAACAAGGGTTCTACTCTGATAATCAAAAAGACTGCAAATCAAAAAGCAAATACACTGCACTAGAGTGAGGTAGGTCAGTTTGAACATTGATAGCGGGTCACCCTGACAATACACCTACCTTAAAACATGACAAATATCTGATGACAAAAGAGCAGAGAGCAAACACTACCAGGACTTCAGYCTTTATCTGACAAGATGGTCGATAATTTTTCAAAACCATGAAGCAATAAAAGTTCTGTCCAGCATTCACAGTGCCAGAAAAGCCATTTGTGCAAGAGAATAAYTAATCTCTGCATAGGCACTAGACTAAACCATACAACCCTCTCTTTTAGCCAGAGGTCCACATTAATACACAGSAATTCACATGGATTTAAATAAAAATTACACTAAGCCAGTAGAACTGGCCCCAACCAAAACTAAAGCAAATAGCAAGACATAGCTTGAGAAGAAAATAGGGTTTTGATGTCTCACAAATACCTCTAAGGTATATTTACACTAAGAATATTTATAACCTGTACTCCATGAGTCCAGAACCAGTGATATTTGGATTAGGACTCTKAGGAGAGACAAAACTGACTTTCTGGACTTCAAATGGCAGAGTTTCCAGGCCTGCCAGTTTATCTAGTACAGACTTCTTTTTTTTCTTTCAAAAAGCCACATGCACACACAAAAGTTAGAAGGTAAATTCTCATTGTACTATTCTTTTCCTCTTCCTAGGAATTCATTGGTGTTCTTAGTGCCCTTTCTTGGCTCCATTTTAAGGGTTCAGGAGAACAGAATAAAACCATAAGCTAAACACAAGTCAATGCTTTACTACTGAAGACAGTATCATTTAAACAAGTATTAGAAAAAAGGTTTCAGTTTTATGGACTGTGAATTCTGTGCATGTTACCTTTCCACACCTAGATCTTCAGTCATTTGTGTAAAAAAAAARRRRARRGGGGGGGAAGCAAAACCCAGAATAAAATAGAACTGCACAACAAGCTGAACAGAGCTAAGCTTTAAGAAACAGAAATGTTTAATCAAACAGTATGTCCATCCATCTTACATTCACACCCGTGACATGCCATTTGCTTATCAGTTAGGACATCTGAAAGGACCTGAGAGATCCTTCAGGCTGGGTGGTATGCTAAGAAACCAGAGTGGGCATCTCATTAGGGGCTCTGTCATTTGAATGAAATGTTAAACTGAGGTCACTTGTTCCTACTCCTTTGGTTTCCATCCGTTCTGCACGAATGCTCAGCATAGCTTGGCATTTTTAAAAGGAAAGTGTAGAGGATATGCCAACGTCCTAGCCAACATTCTCCTTCAACACATCAGGACCATAGCTCTCACATGTGTCTKCTCAATCACTACAAGGAGCAATTTGGAGAAAGAATACTACACAGTTTTCACTCTCCATGCCTCCTTATGACCTTTCTTTTCTATGTCTGTATCTCCTCTGCCTGCTTGAAGAAAACTCTGCTCCTAATAATGAAGTTAAAAGGCTATAGGAGTTCCTATATGCCATAGTCAGAGCTCCACTTTTTAGGGACACCCTTAGCACAGGTCTCCCCTTCTACAGACTTTCAGTACAATCAGCCTCTAAATAAGAAAGCTGGTGATCCACCCAGATGGCTGTTTCAGCCCTGTTTCCAAAGTTGAGACATCAGTGCAGCAGGTACAGTGCCATCAGAGCTATCAGCACTAACCTCAGCAAAACCTTCTGGGAAAGCAGAGGCTGAAATAAACTATGTGTACATAACAGGCAATTTCCTTGTTTTTCAGAGGCTTGTGATGTTTAGATTAAGTTTTAAGTTGCTTTACATAACTAMCTCCTAGACTGCTCCAAAAATAATTTTTTGTTTGCCCAGATAACAGTATTTTGCTCCTTACAATGTGCCCTCTTCCCCACATTCTCTGGCTATGTCTGAATCTATGATTTGCTTAAAGCTCCCTCCCTTCAGAGAGAAGCTATGCTGAGTCAGATGAGGTCACTGATGTAAGGAGTGACATTTAAACAAAAAACATATTCCAGGAGCAGGGTGACATTTTCTCCACACATGTCAAATCAGAGGATTGAGCTCACCAGGCACCTCCCTCCCATCCCAAGCTATTCCCAGCTGACTGATGGGAACAGCTGGGAGGGAGCTGGATGGGTACCAGGCAGAGGAGAGTGCCACCACCTCCAGCAAATGCCTCTGAGTCTGAGCAGAGCTGTCCCTTCACAACTCCACCAGAGGTGTTACASCAGCGGAAACAATTCACACGTGTTAAGAGACCATGCCGAGCCTATTACAGTGAACTGACTTTAGCAGAGCTACAACTGCGGGCTCGGGAGACATTGAGTGAATGAAATAAAACCCACTACTGTCAGTGCTAAATTAAGGTGGAAAGAAACAAGTAATGGAAATTCCAAYTGTTAAAGTTGCTACTACTTCATGAAAATGGCCTCATTAGTCAGGGGTTATATTTTAGCTGCTGTGGTAGATGTGCGCACAGGGGAGACTTGAATTTCTGTTTACTGCAGCAACAAGGTTGTATCATTTGTATCATCAAGGATTTCCGAATGAGATTGCCTCAGAGTTTGACTTCTAAGCTGCTTCAGGCTATGCATCTCTGGCAAATAAGAAGAGCATACAAGGTCATGGTTTCAATGTTTTATGTTTAGGCAAGTGAACAATTTGTGCTGCACAGGTGTAAGCGATCATTTCTTCCTTAATAGAAAGATATTCAGCAAGCTGTACAGACCTCCCTTTAGAAGAAAAACCAGCAAAAAAAAAATTCAATTTCAAAGACCAATCAAACAAAAAACACAAACAAACAAACAAAATAAAGCAAAACAAAATAGGTAAAAAGATTGTGTCTTTCTTTCAGTCTCTCTYACCTGAGGGAGTGGCAGTACAAGAAGGCAGCATTCAGCTTTATGACAAACACACCCYTTTTGTCCCATGGATTCCTGCACTGTCCCCAGTCCAATTATCTACAGTCCTTCAGAAGAGTGGRAAAGCAAGGCGAATGGAGCCTTTGAAGAGACTACTCACTACACACATGCTTGAAGAAAACCCAGGCTTTGAACCAGCACTCCAATATATGCAATCCTAGAGTTTTCCAAAGTTTTGAATCAACCCAATGATAAGTATACTTCACATGAAATCAACAGCTGTATTTGGGGACTGATCTCTATTGTCATCCACAGGAMAAAATAGTAAATATTTACTGTATATTAGTTAAGCAGTGCTACAGAATTTGAAACTGACACATTACAGATGGAAAAAWTTTTAGCTCTGAATTTCTATCTTGCCCATGACAAACTGAATATAAAACTAATTACCAACAGCAAAGATATTTTCCCTTACAAGTTCAGCACACGTTCGATACTGCTTCCAAAATAAGACTCTATTTTGCAAAAGAGCTCATTACAATCTCCTTTCCTTTGCTGCTGAACTCTCAACTAAGTTAAGCTAATCCTACTTGTATTGCCATGTACAGCTTTGTTTTACCTATTTATTAAAAATCCTTCAATTCTCACAGACCTTAGGAGTTTTGAGTTCCTTTTAGCTCCTTTATCAAGTTGTCTAATTCCTGATCTTTCTCAAGAAACTAAATTTTCTAACACACTTAGCTTCACCACATTCTGCTTTGTCAATCCCTTACTAACGTGTGCTTTGTGGGGTGGAGAAAAAGCCCTTAATGCTGGGAAGATATGCTAGAGCAATATAATGATAAAATATTATCTTCTTTCTCTATAATACAATCCTTTCAGAAATGTAGCTCAAGTGTTTCCTGTTTGGCTGTTTGCTGCTKCCAGTATCACTTTACCAATTAACCCAATTTGCTACTTACCCCTCCCTCTAGATCCTTCACCAGGACTACTTTTACCTTTACAAAACAAAATTGTATTTCACACTCTTTTCCCCTGTTGCATGACCTTTATTTTCCTCCTGAACTGACCTCCTTTCACTGCCATAAAAGGTTTGGTATACCAAACAGTTTAGTCAGACTTAAACTTTAAAACATTTGAATATTTTTTGGTAAGTACGTTAAACTGGAAACCTGTGGGGAGACAGGTTCACTGTGAAAGGGAAGGGGAAGATAACCTCCAGACTGTTTGCAAAGACTTGAGTGTATGTTATTAAATTCTCATCTTACCAGCTTTTCAGTCCTTGTTTTTAAAGRCATTCACTACACCATGTAATAGTTAAGACTTCCACGGCACTTACCCTCCCATGATAACAAAAAAATTTCTTCTTTTAAGGTAAATAACACCTMAACACCGGTTGTTTTAACCATGCCCTGTTTATCAATGTAATCACAGCACTTAGGTTACCAGCTTTACGAGAGAAAAACAGTCAACAGCAGCAAATGGATTAAAACGCAGGTGTCACTAATACAGGTACTTGAAGCAGAAAAAGAAGTCTGCAAAATGTGTTGCTGTTCAGTTTTCATTGTTTGTCAGCTCTGCATTGAAACCTGGAAAGTTCACAGCAATCCTATGACTACTGTAATTTCTGCCTTGTTGTAGGGGAACCTAACTGACTGGTTATAGGAAAGAGAAAATGGTGAATGAAAAACAAACAAACCCAAAGACATCACCGTCAGCTCCACTCAGGGAGACTGAGCTCTGACATCGAGGTCACAGGGCGTCTTACAGCTCTGGCTTTGCCTCCAGGCAGCCTAAGGTCTGGCACAGCGCAGTGGGCACACAGCGAGGCTTACGAGAAGGATCCTGTGCCGTCAGTGTAATTTGGTCATCGCAGATTCCTCAGGGATCACCACAGCACGCTGATGTAGCGGTGCGCACACAGGCACAAGAGTGCATGATAACTAAGCAGCCTCCCAAAAGTTACGCTTCAGCCTCGCCTACTCWCTTCTGCCTTCCTAGTAATGGCTCYACGGGGTTTAATTTCCCGCTACAGACACGCTGTAGTCACGGAGGGACCCACCTTGCCCGCTCTCAGTGTCTCGCTCACCGGTACCTCCTCCGGGCCACCTCCGGCCGCGCAGCGCTGCCCGGGCCGCACCGGGCGGGTCCCGCCCCCGCGGGAGACGCGGCTGCCGCTCCCACGGACATCGCCCCCGCAGCCAGAGGGCGGCCGCAAACAGGGCTGAGGGGAGCGCTRAGGGGAGCGCTGAGACACCCGCCCACCCCTGCGGCGAGGGAAGAGCCGCTGCGCCCCAGGAGGAGCCTTTAACGCGGCCGGGCCGCCGGGAGCCCCGCGCTGAGGGAGGCGGCTGCTCCCCGTCCCGCCGCAAGGGGGCGCTGTGGGGACGAGGCGGCGCGGGAGGGGATTTGCCTCAGGCGGTGGCGCAGGGGCAGATCCGCGAGAAGCCGCTGCTGGCGGCTTGTAAATATCCGAGTTTGGGCCGCGATCACCTCGGGGCCRCGGTGGCAGAGCGGGAAGGTGACCCAAAGCTGTGGGGAGCGGTTCGGCCGAGCGCCGGGGCAGCAGGTATCCCGGGGGGCGGGCGTTCCGCGTCTGAGCCCTCAGGGAAGGATGCGAGGGATGAAATGGCGGCGGGAGCGGGGGGGCTGCGCCCGCGGGTGGGACCAGGAGCGCTCTGGAAGGCGGCGAGGGCGGCCGGGAGGGGCTGCTGTCCTGCCCGAGTTCAGCAAAAGCTCTCGAGCTTGTGTGTTAATGCTGTGCGGGCTTGGAGCCCCCAGCCCTCAGCCCCTTCACTCACTGCCTGCTGCCCTCAGCCCCTTTGCTCGCCGCCGGAACACGAGTGAAATCGGTTTCATACACTGCTCCGTAGGAAAAGTGGAAACGAGGTTGTTTCCCCCACTTATCACTGGTGTTGATAAGCAATGGTCGTTTTAATTAAGTGTAAAAGTTAAAACGACGTCCCGAGAGGAGACAAAGGGTTTGAAAGACAAAAAATGCATAGGGAACAATTTGCCCACGAGATACTGCTACTGAGATGATTTAAGATACTGAGCCTTGTTGTGCTTTCATATGGCTGCTGAATGCTGTCAAGGACCAGGCAATCCACTCCATACATCCCTCTATTCAGCAGTTCTKTTTGGTTTGCTTTTTTGGTACTTTTTTATGTTATGCTCCCCAAAGTGTCCTGCAGAGTTAGCTGTTTTCTCAGTGCAATGACGGAGACACTGCTTTATGAGTTTGTTAAAAATAAAAAAAATTTAAAAAAAAAGAAAACAACCAAAAACCAGAAAAGCCTGTTCCCGAGTGTTAAACCGCTGGAAACGTGCGCGGTGCCGTGTCGGAGCCCCCTGGATTTGCCCAGGAGAGCATTGCCCGGCTGGGAAGTGCCCGGGCAGGCGGSCACGGGCCGGGCTCCGCAGCGGAGCGGGCTGTGCTCCCGGTCAGCACCAGGGACAGGGCGGCGGCGCGGCCGGGATCCGCCCCAMTGCGCGGGGCCGGGGCAAAACCCCGCAGTGAGGGGCCGAAAGCGCCTCAACGGGCCGGGATAAACCCAGCAATGCAATCGCTGAAATACACAACCTTTTTGAGTACTTTCTCAGCTCCAGCCTACTTAAAAGGATCATCATTCARGCAGGGCTGGCGTTCCGGGAAAGCCTTCTAGTCAAGTGAAATTTTTCTGGGCGAGAACTCACTTTTTGCACTGTTGGAGCCTGAATGCAGCATACAGGGCGGTACGTTAGRGAAAGCATTTCTTGGAGAGATTCTGCTTGTAAAGTCTCTCTTTTGCTGCATCTTGCCAGCCTGAAAGCAGGGATAGGGCTGCCATTTCAGGATAGCCGTGTGCACAGGTGAAYGTGTTCTGAGTGAGAACTCACTTTTYGTRCTCTTTCAGCCYGAATGCAGRCTAATGGGCATGTAGCRCAGAGAAAGCGTTTCTTCGAGAGATTCCCTCTGTGAATGTGTTTCTTGTCTTATGGAACCTGAAGTGTCTTTACATACTGGCTGCATTATACACCAAGTGGGCTTTTTTGGCCCAGTACACAGGATGCACAGAAAGGCCAGGAAAATTTGATCTAAATATTTTCTKTATTTATATTTGGCCAAAATTCATATTCATATGGATTGTGACTTGATGGCAGTTGCAAAAATATTCCACTGACAAGTTTGCTTATATTTCCAAAGGAAACATTTTGCATCTTGTGATGAGGTGAGCAACCTCCTAAAGTAGCATACTTGGTGATTTAGGCTGGAAAACCTGATCCAGATGGTGGAAAATTATGTTCATTTCATGATGTTCTGTTAGATTATCCCATTCTCTCTGTGACAGAAAAAAATCATGTTTAGATTTAAGGACTTATACCTGAACCTTTCCAAGGCCTTCACTAACCTGATTTTCTGCTCCCTGGTAAAAGTWTCAGCAAGGATGACTTGGAATTGACTAATAATCTTGTTCTGAKAAGTGGTGGGTCAGTTTTGCTTCAGACTTTGTTTTTGTTTTTATTTGAAACAGGATGAAATACACTAGCKTGTATGTTGCTCATTCATTCACTAAAGGCCAGGGAATTTGAAAGTGTGGGAACTCCACCTGTTTAGCACTSTCTAAAAGAGCTGCAGGCTTCATTCCAGAAATTTGTGCCTGTCACTTGGAGGGACAAAATTCTCTGTCCTATTTTTCTGGAAAGCACTAGTGACATTTTTAAACTTGTGTTTTAAATGATGTTTCAGAAATATGTTGGTTACCCACCAATGGCCTTGGAATAGTTCCCTGAAAGACCTTCAGGGTCACCACTTTCTATGAAAAGCTGAGCATTGAGACTACGCWGGCTGGGCCATCTTGTGCAAACAATCCTATTTGCTTTCTGGCAAGTAGCTTACTGGTAGATTTAGCCGTCCATTTTCCTCAGTGACTCACTCACTGTGATTTGCGTTTGACCCATGAGTTTCATTCCAGCCTGGGCAATTTCCTTTGCTGGGAAAATCAGACAGTTCTTTCAAGAGCTAATTTTCTGCAAGTCTTTCTCCTGGTCTTTTATATTTTCTTCTAAYCACAGTCTGATCTCCCAGACTGTCTYATCAKCTGTTCAGCCTCAGATCAGTCTCASAAACATATTTTTCCTTGTAAATAGACCCCTGCTTYTTCATAAATTTCTGCAGCATGGCTTCATTAGGGGGAAGGACAGTCAGTGGCCTCTTCCTTCTGTCACTGACAAATGAATGAGTAATTTGCAAAACAACTCAGAGTTTTCACATCYCTTCTGACAAAAGACTGGAAGGAATTTCTTTAGAATTAGGACTATAGATGTGTCTATAKTTAACAGTCAGGTTAACAGTCTGATTCACATGGGATTGTGTTCTGGYATTGGCAAAAAACTGCCAAAGAAATCTAATATTTTGGATCTCCCAAATTATTTTCTGTGGCAGAAATTTTACAGAAAATCTTAGGAACATGTACCAAGCACAGCTCAGATGAGGATCACATTCACTCAGATGAGGATCACATTCACTACTTTAGTAATTTTACCCTTGTAAGAGTCATCATTCCCATTTTCAGTCTTATAGTAATAATTTTGCAGGGCTCCTCATGTTTCCCACATACAAGAACAAACAAACATGCAAACAAAATAATCAAAAGGTCAAGCTGTTACAGAGAGTTTAATAAAACATTTKGAATTGCAACTCTAGAGTGTTGCTCAAACATAAAAAAGAAGGCTGTCCACATGGTAACCTCCTTGGACTGTTGCTGTCATTTCCCTTGGCTATATTATTAGCACAGCATGCCTCAAACAGGATGAAAACAGAGTTATGACAGTAGGTAATTCAAGAGAAACTGTCAGCGGGATGAACCCAGCAATGCCACTTGATTTACAGCCCTTACCACTTTCATGCTAAATTTGGGCTAATCCAGCCCCTAAAAGTCAGCACAAAAATCTTGTTCATTGATTTCAGATGGAAGAAAAGCTGTAATTCTCTTAAAACTTAGTATTTTCAGTTAGTCTGGCTAAATAATTGTTGCCCTCTTAATTCTAACTCACTGTTTAACTGTAAATATTCAGTTTTAAGTGSAGGCTTTTTGTATAAAGGGAAGGGTGAATCTCTTCCCACTTGTTTCCTTGCTCAGATGAAGATTGATTAATCCATCATTGCATCTTTCTTAAAACAGGCAGTGCTAATCTGTTTGAGGATGCAAAACCTTCCTGATTTTGCCTTGYAGAACTCCAGGAGTAAATGATATGGCGTTTTCCAGATAATCTTGGGTTCTGCATGAAATTGAATTGCCTAAGTCACAGGAGTTAATGCCGTACTCTTGACTCAGAACTGACTRTCTTTGATACTTACCACAAAGCAGTGTCAGCTGAGTACCAGTCTTGATGAGTTTGGTTATTTGCTTCCTTGATCTGATGATTTGTTCAGCTGATCCCATTGATTTATTAAAACAATTTTCATTGTGATGTCTGAAGACCAGGATAAACTTTGCTGAGGAAACTGTGAGCTAAGTGTAACTCAGCTTCTGCTGGAGCCTGAGTGCTAGTATATGTTTTTCTTCAAAGGGTAGCACCTCAGTGCCCCACCTTGGAAGAAGATCAAGAATACCTTGATGGTCAGTTGCTAAATACACAACTCATTAGATGATAACTGAGCAAGCAKCTCTGTCCTTGCACAATGTTTTCACACAGTGAGCAGAATGAAGGACTAGTAAAGAAAGGCAAACCACGTAAAAAAAWAAGTTCTAGATCACATCTTACTTACTGTACAATCACAGTAAGTAAAATGAATTTATTTATTTTGTGGTTTTTATTGGCAGTTTCAGTAATATAAGGTTTGTTTAGGGTCAGTCAAGCTTTCCAAGTGAGTTTGTGGGCTATGGGAGGACAAGTGGGATACAAGTTGAAGATCCTATTGTATAAATAACCTGTTTCAATTCCCCATTGTTTAGCAGAGTGCATAAGTTAACAAGAACRGAGCTCCCAGACAAGTCAACAAGAATGTCTTATTCTTTATTCAATTTTTCTTATTTTGTTTCTCAGCCATTTTCTTTACATGCTGGATATCAGTTGTAGAGGGAAGGGAATAAAAGTTTCAGTGATGAGCTTTTTTCTTTTTATGAGCTCTTTCAAGTTGAGATCAAGTGAACTAGTAACAGTCAAATTTTACTGAAGTCAAATAATTCTGCTGGAACCAAGCCATTTGCCGTTGGAAGGAGGAAGCAGAGAAAAACAAGTGCTTGCAAGTTAGTCACATGTTGAAATAGAAACATTATGGGGTCCTCTTGACTTGTCAAATCAACCATCATTTGGAGTGKAATTTGGTGTAACTCTATATGTATATGTAATAGCTATGAGTGTTGCATTTGGGACTTCCAAAGATTTTCAGATGCTGAAATTTAATTGAATGTCCTTTGCACTACCAGAATCCTTTTTCAAATCTCTGTCTGCCATCCTGAGAGATACAAAACTGGAGAATAAATACTAGTGAAATAAATACTTGTGAAAATCTTAAGCAAGTAGTCACAAAGGCACATAGTGCTTAGTAGGGGATGTTGCTTTATTGCCACTGGATTTCTTGGGTTTTTAACTGAAAAATTCAGAACTGATTTACGATCCTCATGAAGTTGTTTAACCCAATGATTTTCTGTTCAGAGAATTCCCTTTAAGTAATAGATAAGAAACCCAGTTTCCATCAGGATCCATCCTTTATGGCTGAATTCTCTGAATTCTTTTGCTCCAATTCCTTACTGGTATCATGCCATTCCATGATAGTTGTATGGCTGGTCTGGTAGGACATCTGGCCTTGACCATCTTTTGGCTAAAGAAATGCCCTGATCCTAATCCCCAAATCATAGGTTTCCCAGAAGTGGCTTCCAGTGATGTTGGACAGTCAGCTGTGTTATTTTGAAAACTCCTGCAGTAATTTTATTTTAAAAAGCTAGAATTCACACAGCTTACACTGTTGCCGTGTACATGAACTGCTCTAATAAGCAATTGTCTTTGTACTGTGACCCAGTGAAAATGGAGCAGGCTTAGGTGTGATGGGACTCTTTCTATTTCAGGAAACAGCACAATGAAGGGAAGCTGCAAGATGCARCTCTGTAACACATGCTGAGGTCTCCTTAGCCCTGTCTGTGAAATCACTATGGTCTGGCTCCTGTACATGAGGAAAATTAARGAGTCAGTGAGAATAGTCAAGGAGAAATCTGCCAGAAGATGGTACTGTGAGTCCCTTTTCTGGCCCACAAATGGAAAGACAAGATGCCTGTTTCATATTAAGTTACTGTGTTTTCCAACACTTTTGGATTCCCTAATTTATTTTCAGTCAGTTTATTTTGTTGCAGTGCTAATGGGTGTCCTGATTGCGGTTTCTTATTTGCTTTCTTTGCCTTTGGCCATACTTTAGCATGACAGTTTGGGTTAAAACAAGAATTGAAGTGAGTGTTGTTTATCAAAATGGAATTTCACATCATGTTTCATGGAATTTACATTATTTTAATTCCTTCAGGTGAAATAAATGCTATYTACAGTGCCTAAAGAGAGCAGCTCTTTCTGTTTGAAACTTACTTCTCATCTAACTGAACATAATGGTCCTGAACCTGAAASACTGGTGTGGCTTTTTCTTTTTCAGAGGAATGATTTTCAAAAGGAATCCATGCAGTGAATGTGATGAACCATYGAGCTGCCCGATGCTACTACCCCAACTCTGTCCTTCATCAGATTAAGTTCTCTTCTTACTTCACTGAGCAGCAGCAGAAAGTGAGTTTTGTCAAGTGCGTCTGGAAAATAGCACTTTGAATAAGATCTATCAATACACATTAAGGGTTCTGCCATTTGCTTCTGTTACTCAGATGCTTCAGCTGAGGACAGCAGCATCAAAAGGATTCATATTTTTAAATCACAGTTGGAGGGTTATTATAAGCCCAGACTCCATCTGTTTACATGTTAAGGTGGAAGCATAAATAGTTTCTTCAAAAGCCAGGAGGGAGCTGTGTTTAATTAATGSTGGTTTTGCCACCTGAGGGCATTGGGGCTGCTTGGAAGAGGGTACTAGAAGTGTGAACTACTGACAACTAGAAGAAGATGGTGATACTGCTGGGAGGTATTATCTCTACTGCCAGGTAGAAGAGGGCTGAGTTGTGGGCTTACAGACACCCAAGAGATCAGGGCTTGAAAGGAAAGTGTGGTGAGCAACAGCTATTTCTTAGCAGGTTCATGGAAAAGGTAAGCAAGGGCCTTCCCTCTGGCCCTGTGGGTTAACTAGAGAAGGTTTGACTAGTCCCTCATTACTGGAAGTAGAGAAAATAAGAAAAATCGCTAAGAGATGTGGACTGATCTGAGCAGGATTTTTGAAGTCTGCACAACAGGATGAAGGTGAGCAGTCACACTGGGAAAGAACTTGTAAGTTCAGATCTGAAACTTTTTATCAAAAAAGAGAAAACCAATTTTTCTTAGCTTGTTTTTAAACCTCTCTTTCTTGTTTTCCTTTTTTCTTTAGAGGTGAACTTGCATAGCATATGTAATACAGACAAATGAGGGAAGAGGCATTACTGGAAATATTGTCATATGTTCTGTTCTATGGTTTTGTGTTTACAACTATGACCAATCTATGTTAACACTGCTTGGACTCTGATGAATACTGATTTCCTTGAAGTCACAGGTCAGCACTGGACAGTTACTTTAGAGAATCTGGCATGCTGTGATAATAGCTACGTGCTCCAGCCACTGGAAAGGCCTTTATGAGCTTTTAAGAGTACAGTCTTTTTCTTGTCTTCTTTCCTTCTTTTCATGACTGAGCCTCACTATATTCTTAACAGTTCTTGGAGTTCAAGCTTTGATGAATTGCCCTCTTCTAAATCCTTTGATATTAATGGAGTGCTTTCTGCATGAATGTAGAAGTTAGTCTTGAAAGTGTAGCTCWTGTCTGGACAGGGCAGAAACAACTGTCTGATATTCAGAGAGGGATAAACTAYAGTTTTCTCTAGTTTTCATTCTGGGCAGTATTCAGGAAAGGTCGTGGAAATTTTGTAGGTTTGGTTTTGTAGAGCTTCATCCTGTTTATGTTGCCCTTGTTGCCTGGATGACACGGCTGGTCAAGGATTTCATTCTTCCATAAAAATTTTTTGGCCCATTAATAGAAGAGAAAACTCTAAAAATGATTCTACCATCTGTTTGACTTTGTTGACTTCAGAGAACAAACATATATATTGCATACAGGGCTTTTGATAAAAAAAATGTACACAATTGCATGCTACATATTTTTGTTAGTTACAACTTATCCATAAAATGCTTGATTCTACTTCACTCATGTTACAGACTAAAATGTACCTGTGAACAGTAACTGAAGTCTGTGTGGTGGGTGTCTGTAAATGATTTTTATTGAGTAACTCTTGATGAAAAAAAGAATGACTATACATCCTTTATCCCCTTCRATATCACTGTCTTTCATTTGTAATAGTGTAGTTTAGATCTTTTGACAACTGCACAGTAAAGAAAGAAAATGTGAATAAAAKAAATAGAAAAAAAATTGTTTCCAGTTGTGAATCTTGGAAGAAACTGTAAAACCTAGTTGAGAGTAGCCACATGATGATGAAGAGCATATTATCTCTATTTCACAGGCAGAAATATTGARATATGGGAAGATTAAGTCATTTTCCCAAGGTCACACAGACAACATGGAAAAAAATAGGATCTTGAACTTCTGATTCCAACTTCTGTGCATTTTCTCAGCACTTTGCGGCTGAGCTCGCCTATCAGTATTGACCTTGGCTTTAAAAAATCTGAAAGTCAGAAAATTTATTAATGTACAGTGCCATGGAGTTAGCAAATACTAGTCTGGAAAAATATTTTAAAAATTCAGTAACTTATTAGTACTGACCTGACATACCCTTAACTACTTCATTTTCCTTGTGTGTCCTGAGGGGTTATGTGAATATTTATGCATATAATTGACTTTAGGCATCTGAAAAACTTCATAAAAAAAAGCAGTTTTACCAGTTTTACAGCAAAGGCTGCATCTGGGTGTGTGTAATACATTTGCTGAAATACTGAGGCTTTTGAAGGAGGTACAGTCACTTTCTTTGTAACTCTTCAGACATGGCACTATGTGCATGGGTATAGATTTTYCTTTCTATTTTTCCAGTCAGTGGAAAACATTGTAGCAACTGTAAATATGCCCACAGCCTATTCAGGAAATATCCTCTATGGAACTTTACATTGGAGAMTTTGTGCTATACAATGACATAGTCTCAGATTCTTGTATCCATTTCCAAACCATCTTCTTGTACACTTGTGGAACTCACAATGAAGTTTAAATGTTGAGGGAAATGAGCAATTGCTTTGCTTTTACATTGTGGGTAAAACATGCCCAGCAAAAATTCWCCTTAGCAAGTTATTTACATAGGTGTCATGTTTATTTTTTTAYGTGCATAATGAACTGTACTCTGAGGTTGTGCCTGTGCTCTGACGCAGGTTAATCAGAGCTGCAGCTCTCTCTGCTCTACAGCATATCTAAGGCTTGACTCAAGCCCTGATAAAGTTAAAAATTCTTATCTTCCCAATTACAGTCATCATCAGAAGATYTACTCAGGCCATTTTGCTGTAAATTTCTGTGCTTCTGTGCTTCTGCTTCACTGATTATGACTGAATATGGATTGCAGTAACCCCAATGAAAGGGGATCTTAAAAAGGTTCTCCCACATAAAGTCTCCTTGACAAGGGTTGGTTAAAATTTTCCTGAAAGTGATTGAAAATATCTTTGGTACTAAATCCACATTAATATTGGTGTTTGTGTAAGGTTAAACAATAAAAACAAAACAAAACAAACAACAACAACAACAAAAAGACAACGAAAAACCACAGACCTCAACAAAAAAACTAAACAGAAGGGAAGAAAAGTTCACTGTGAAGGGATGAATCCCTTTCCATTTTTTCACAGCTAGTGGGGTAGTCCTACAATTTACCTCCAGTTTTGGGTGAATCCTAATTTTGGGAGCCAATTTCATTGCCAAAAGAGTTTGTGAAGTAATATCAAACCTACCACTAGGAGTCCAGCTTTGCAGTCTAATATCATGAGATTCTTACATCTCTATATAGAGTGAGCAAGCATTTTCCTGCACAGATGTGACTCTTACAGCATTTTCTTTGCTCTGTGAGAAGGGTATAAAGAATTCAGAGCCCTGCTGCTGCCAGAACTACTGTAACTGTTTTCTTAAAAAAAAAAAAAAAAATCTTGTAACTGGCTTATATCAGAATGTTAAGGCTGGGTTTGCTGTAGAAAAATTTTTCTACCTTTATTAAKCTTAAAGTGGTGATCTACTCAGTCTGTTCTCCGTAGAAGGGAAGTAAATAGGATAGTTTGTAAATCTTTGTATAAGTCTGAAAATGAGCATTTAGGTTATAAATTGGAGAGGGCAAGGGAGGCACAGTAATAATTTTGTGTACAGGATCGTGGCCCATGTATAAAGTTGCTAGGAATTACGCTATTAWTAATTTATTTGTTTTAAGACTGCCTTTATATAAACCTATTTCTAACATTCCTATGACATTATCAACTGCAAGGCTACAAACACAAGTGTTTGAACAGAGATACTTCTTCAGCCACCGTTGTCTGATACTAACACTGCCTTGCAGGTGAGGGCTCTGTCTCAGTCGTGGTTTCAGCAACAGAGACGTGCCCTGYCACAGTTACTGAGATGGCAGTGCCCTTCACGGAGGGATCAGAGGATGAGGGGCASATGGCAGCACTTCTTGAGATGGCCTGAGTAAAAAGTGGCACCAACCACCTCAAGGAAAATGGGCACATGTGGGAATGGTGACTTACCCATGTTATGCCCTGGAGCTCTAGAAACACCCCAAAAAGCATTGCAGGTGTCTTTGTTTATGTCTGAATGTCAAGCTTGCTGTTAGTTTTGCAGATGACTCCAAGAAAAATACTGTTTGGTATTCTGTCTTATCAGAAAATGTGTGAAATGTCAATACTCAATGTCACATTATATGATGCYGCTTTTTAGTTCAGTAATGGGTGTAAAAAAAAAGTTTCCAACAGTATGAAATGTGAATGTAACCAGGAAAACACAGGGAGTAAGCCTGGTGGTATGTTAAAATTGAAAAGATCAGCAACTTGTGGCTGCTGCCTTATGCAGTCCTTCAGTCTTGGCTTGCAGAAGCCATTCATTACACTGGCTCTTGGCATCATCTTTGCAGCTCCAGCAGTGGTGACCAATGGCTCAGCAGTTTTGCAGAATTGCTTGAATGCTCAGACCAAACATTTTCACTGGTGACCCAAGGCTGAGTTTGTGCCCCTGTGAAGGGGCAGAGCTTGTGTGTTAACTCCCAACACTGCTTGCCATTGCCTTTGCCAGCAGCCTGSTCTGTGAACAGCTGCTGGAGTACAAAAGGCCAAAGGGAAGTCTCAGTTTTGCCCTAGTCCTGTCACACTCCAAGTCACTGGAACATATCCAAGTGCATGGCAAACCACAGGCAGTCTCTGCAGAACAGCCTGTACAGTTGACTTTAAGTGAAACGTGAATCATCTCAGTCCTAAATTATTTTAATCCAATCAGTCATCTGTGTTGAAGGGTGTAAAGAGACAGCGAACCCGAGAGAATGGCTGCCAAGTGGAGGATACAGGACACAAATAAATCTGCTAGGATGAGATGAAATATGAACTAATAATGATTTATTCCAAATGCCGCAGGGGTTACACTTGTGAGCCACTTGTAGAGATATTCAGATGAGATGAATTTTGTAGGCTTTCCCCTGTATGATTTTTATAGACACAGCAGAGGTGAAGGAAGGCAAAGCTGTTAGCTACAGAGAGAGTACACACAAGGGTTTTGAAGTGCTCACAAACAAATTCTCCCTAATTAATATATGCTTTACAAGTCTCTTGTAAGTAGATGAGCATGAACAGCTGTAGTTCTTTTTATAGATACAAACTAATCTCTAATACATGTTGGAGTTGAAGGATACAGAGAACAACATGCTGTGGATTCATAAAGCTCTTCTAGCCATGGAAGTATTCTTTTTATACCCTCTAAAAGTGGAAGGGAATGCAGAAGAGTGCAGAGTGTAGTCTYGATGAATATTGCTTGGTAACAAAGTCATGACTGGAGTAAAGACACATATCATACACTTCTTGTTAATACATCAAATGGCTCGTGTGAGTTAGACCTATTTTGTTGACAGGTTCAGTCTTTTGTGACCCATATGAAACAGACAGCATTTGCTAACGTTTCTTCCCATCTTTTACTTGTGTCAATGGCCTTAATGACAAAGGAAGAATTACAAATTTTCCATTTTTAAATATTTTTAAAAGCCTAAGCAGTAAATCATAATAGAACTCCTTAGACTTTATAAATATCCTTGAACATGCTTCCTGTTTTAAGATGTTTTCTTTCTCCTTATTGCTTAGCTGTATATATTATCAGTTTAATATTGTCATCTGCTGGGAGACAATATCCTGTTGTGGTAGGTGARGGCAGAAACTGTAATAGCTTTCCATCTCCAGTGCCTATGATTTTATTWACATAAACCACTGGATTTTGAACAATGTGTTTCTTTGGTGGTTTATTACCAGCCTGAATGCCTCACTTTTTTCATGATCTAACATTTGTTCTGGTGCAGAAGTAATTATCACCTCATTTATAGTTTTAATAACGTTCCTTTTCATAAACCTCAGCTTGACCAAAGTTTCCAGAAGTTTGCTTCAAAACAATGCCCCAGATCTTCTGGAACCCACTGATTTTTCCCCTCAAAGTAATAAGCTTGTTTCATTTTTATTGATTTTAAGGCTTTTATGCTTTTTATGATGTGACACAGAGAAGAATTGATTTACTTAGGACAAAATGCCTTGCTGGGTTCCCTCCATTATTGCAGCCAAAGGGTGAACTGCTGGAAGGCCTGTAGGGAAGAGCTGTTTCAATAGCTCTTTGTGCCCTGTTCTTTTGGGCTCAGCCCCAGTATGGACTGACTAGTGGCAAAGACTGCTATGAATTGAAAATTATTTTTTTCTATTTATTCTTATGGACTAGGAGAGACACAAGGGAAAAGCTGAAAATCACTATTGATGGAACTCTTTACCTTTCAGGGGAAATAAGTAAGTGGATGTAGTGGCTGTGGAAGAAAACCCTCAGCTATGCAAATGCTGCTGTTTAGAGAAGAGGAAAATGGAAATGACAAAGTGGGGATGGTGTGGATTCTAACATCTCTAGAAGAACTATTTTTGGGGAATTAACCCTTTTCTCCCAATATTTACTTTAGAAAAGCACATCAAAGGGTAGACAACTTTGAAGTATCAGAAAGCAGATGTATTGACTTATGCATAAGACATTTCAGTACAAACATTGCTTTGTATTCTGCATTCTTCTCATGAAACCTGCTAAAGGAAAGTCAGAAGGAATTTCATAATAATCTCTTATAGCTCTGGGGAAGTTAGCTGAGAATGGGTTAAAATCATGTCTTAAGCCACTATTAGAAAAGAGGCTAAGTATGGAAAGGAGCATAGCCTCGTCCTCAAGTGTTATTCCTTTCTCTTCCCACAGTCTCAGAAATTAAAGATCTGAGACTTCAAATTACTGCTGAAGTGCATTGCCTTTCATGGGGTTGTAGAAGAAAATGGGAAAAAACATGTCGTTAATGAAAGAAGGGAGCACTGACTGTGTAATTAAGTTTACATTTGGTCGAGAAACTTCACAATAATGAAGAAACAATCCCCAGGAAGTAATGTACATCTCCACCCAAATTTCTCAGCTTTAGCTCCGTAATAGCTTTGAAGTTAATACACTAAGTRAACAAAGCCAGTTTGGAATATCGTACTTCCCTTCCCTCTCAGGTTAATCTTAGGAGRCTTCTTGGTTGAGGTCTGTATAGTGGTAGGAATATATATAAGCAGAGTAAAATCCAAACAAAAGAAATTGTTTCATGAGTTGCATGAAGAAGAACTATTAAAATTACAATGAGACTCAGATCAAGATGTGATCCACTGGAGAGAGTTCTGATGTTGAAAAGATCACTCCTCATGCTTCTATCCTTGCTTGTCTTGTGCTGAGTCTTTGTAGGAGCRTTTCAGACCAGTCAAGAAAGGTATTCTGGATTCAGCCAGTCCACAGCTGATCCAGAGCTGTTGACTAAGATGATATTCTGGCACCACTCATTTAASTGCTGGACTTCTTGTTCTGCTTGTGACTGTTGGATTTAGGGTACAGGAAACCAGAGTTGTATCTAGAAGGCAGCTCTACTCCTTGGACATTGCTGCATGTTATTRTAATACTGGGTATCTGGGCTGAAGCTGGTCCCTGGTGAGACTCTCCTTTTCTTTGTCCAATACTGTTCAGGCTSTCACCTTTCTAAAGGATGCAAAAATTTACAAGAAATGGACAACACAAACATCTACAAGGAGATCACATTGAATCATCTATTAAAAATGGCATATATTTAGATAAGCACTTTACTGCTCCCCATCACTGACTCCAAAGCAAACTTAAATGATGGAGACAAAAGGAGAATTTTTTTTAAATTTCATGAAAAACTTACGAAAATAATTCCCAGCTGTTAAACAAGTTAATGTTTAACTAATGGTTAACTAAAGTATTAAATACTTTAAATACATTAAATACATTTGCTACTTAAGAGCTGATCTACTTTGAAGAAAGGCCAGACTAATAACAGCACATTCAACTCTGAACAGAATTACTGTGAATATGCTCAGACAGCCTATGAATTMAATTGAGTAAGGAGTTTCTCCATGAAGAGGGAGTGTTTAGGGTCATTGGGCAAGAAAGAGGTAATGTAAAATGCAGTGACAACAGCATGGAAAGTTTGAAGGGGGGAGCAAATTACATAATGAGGTAAAAATTGAAGGAAAAATTAATTAGCTTTTTTTGACAATAAGCAATGTTAGCTGTCACTTGAACAGGATGAAAAAATCAGTTMGGATGAGGCTCTCAATAAATCAAAAGGATCACTTCTAACAATAAGGAGACAGTTTGAGGTGGTTGTATTACACTGAGGTTAATGCTGAAAAGATAAAACTGCTTTGTTTTCAACCTGTCGACTCTTTGGTTCCATTTTCATGTCTGTTGAGAATTAAGGCAAGTTGACTGTCTTGTGAGAAATGTCAAATATTTTTACCCATATGCTGTAGCTGTGTGAGATGAAGAAGAAACACACACTATCRCATCTTACTGAATAGGTGACATGGCACATTTCAAAAACTGACCTTGATTTCCTCCAAGATGCATGTTTTAGATGTTTGCTGCAACCCAAAACAGAGAACATTAAATAGGTAACAGCRTCACTTTGTACAGCAGTACTTATCACAGGACTAAGACTGTCTCAGATTAGTGTATACATCATTAATATAAAGATGGTACAAAATTAATGCTTCCATGATCCACCAAGGAAATCACAGACCTCATCAGAGGAATTACTAAATTCAAGAAAATACTCAGATAGCTTAAGGAAGTTTGGCTTCAGGAGAACGCTGTGTTTTCCTTCTGCCTAGTTTCAGCAATGGTCTACCCTTTGTGGTTATGTTTTCTGCATTGAGCTGGGAGTATTGTATAAGTTTTGCATCTCAAAAACAACTTAATTTGTGCTCAGGGACTGGGATTGTCATTAGTTCTTATTCCCTCWGTTAGATGCATGCCAAATATTAAARTAATAGTTCTTACAGTAGATGTAGCCATGCACTCTGTGACATTCAATTCCACCATCAATATATCATCAGCATCTACAGCTGTCTGAAAAATGAACACAGATAAGAAAGACATAAATGGTATATAGGTATGTCACAATATCTAGCATATGCAAAATGCATAGGGAAAAGGAGAGCAGAGGACTGACTGAAAAGCAGTGATATGCTAAATATAGCCTTGGTTTTTTACATCTTAGCATATGTGTTCATTTGGTAACAAATGGTGAGACAACAGAAAGATTGACCAAGTAATTTGGACAGTGAAAGACAAGTATTATTGAATACACACTTAAAACCAAACACAAGGCAACACATYATTCAGATGCTAAGGTCTCTAAAACAGCAGCAGAAATGCAACAAAGACAGCTGAATRATGAACCAGGGTGGGAATAAAAAGCTGATGACCTTTTACAGCCTCTAAGTCATTACTCATTGTGTTAACTCATAGTTATCCGCATCTTCTTGGCAGGAACCTTCATGATAAATTATGGTACAATGTGAAGATTTGTTAACTTGCCAGTTGTCAGAGAATTTAGGTATTACACAGTCTATTACCTTCTCACAATTCCCAGAATCCTGGCTTGTCAGTTTGGCTCCTATATCACTAGTCTGAGTTGTGTCTTTATCCGTTTCATAGGAAATTTGTCTTCTGGCAAGTCTGGAGACCATACTGGGAGTATCAGTTTCTATTTCAGTACAGCCCTAAAATTAATACAACAAAAACATTCACTCTAGGTCCCTTAGACTTTAATCCAATTTGCCCCAGTTTCACCAAGACAGAAATTGCAGAAGAGACAGGCATTGTATAGAAGACATTTCACAAAAATTCTGCCATATACAAGTTCATAGAATGTTTGCTTATAAGAAYTATCAGTCTGTTGCATCTAAAATTTGGCTTACGTTTTTTTTCCTCCACAGGATGCACTGCAAAATTTGAAAGAAAATAGTGTTTTGTTACAATCTATTATTGAAACTTTTCTGATGCATCTCATAACTCCATGGAGACAGTGTTTCCACAATACTACCCACTCAGGAAGCATAGGTTTTTGGAGGAATCAGAGCCAAAGTTTCCAAAGTGGTTTGGGTGGAAGCAGAAATAAATAGAAGGAAATGTCTCAGGACTGCAGAATTGGTGCTTTAGAAATATTTTGTTTCAGGAGGGAGTTGTAKGTTTATAAACTTTGTTCCAATTAATGGGAAAACAAAACCTTGTTAGTGATGGAGTCTGTTTTTCTTTTAAGACACAAGATTTGCAGTGTAAGAGATGCAATATCAAAATGTTCCTTTTCTATTAGCCAGTTTTAAACTTTCCACCTGACTGGAGGCTACCAGCCAGAAGAATTTCATTTTGTTTGGACTGAGAAGTCAAAAGAACAGGGCAAAGAAATTGAAATGTCACTGTTAAAAACAACTGTCAGAATTCAGCACTTGGCTGGATTAGATACAATTATTATCCTGACTGTGAAGAGGAATTGCCAAGAAAATTTTGTCTTTTCAGTTATTTGGAAATTTTGTTTTATATGATTGCAATGAASTAACTAATATGCTTATTTAGTTAGTAATATAGCTTTGAGTTACAAGAGAGAGCSTGAGTGCCAAATACTTGCCCTGTTTTCAGCTGCTGTGCAAAACATATTTTTCCACTTAGACTGGCAGCAGCCAGCTGTTGAGGTCTTCTGTGAGAAAGATGCTGTAATGGATTTACTGATTTGTCTAGATCTGATGAATGTGTTTCCAAATACATCCTACTTTCAGAAAGCATTATCTATTTCATTGCAATCTTGCTTTCACTAGAGAAATATTAAGTGACTAGCAGTTTCTTTTTTCTGTGTCCTGGCTGCAAATCTGTGGTCTGACAAGCACAGCCTATAAGTATGATCAGACTTTCAATGGAGCTCAGACTCTCTGCTTCCTTTACTTTCTAAAATTCCTGTTATTCCATCTTTCCAGTCTTCCTKTAGTGCCACCAACCATCAAGAAGAAAATTATCTACACTCTACTTTTACACTTCAGCCTTCTGTCTTTAATTTTGCTTTGCCCCTCCACTTTCTCTGGAGCTTTTATRACAAGCACCATAATTCATTTCATCTAAAGAATCTACCACTTGGAAGGACTCTATATGAAAATGAATTACTTTGAAAATAAAAATGGCTGTATGGGAAGTGTCTCCCTTACTGATTCACTGTCAGAGAGAGAAGATAGTCTCCTTTTTCCTTTGTGCAGCCCACTTATGTCAGAAGACTGGCTGGTTACGGTTGCTCGTCTGGAGGAGTGGTAACTGCTGAAGGACCGTGAGTCTTTAGGAGAAACTCTCAGTAGCGATCCAAGGCAAGGAACATGTGTTGCAATGGCTCTTCTAATGGATAAGAGGTAGAACCAGTTAGATTTTTTTTCTGTTAGCACAAAAATCCAATCATTATAAACAATGCATTTAGTCAGAGAGATGAACTAATGCTGCATGGACTGGAAAATTACTGGGTACATAAAGAGTTTTCCAGATATCAGATATCTCATATACAATTGCCCTGCAAGATCACTTATTCGCAGTGTTCTGCAGAACTCAAATTTATTGCTTGGCAGGGATAAGGGCATTAAAATACAAGTCTTGGAACTGAAGGGAGCTATTAAAACTATGTTTTATCTGCTTTCAGCTTAATCAGGGCAAAAATAAAATTCTGTCCCTTTAAACTGAACCCCACAGAAGTACTACATAATGAATTATTTTAATCTTCCCCTAAGCAGCTATTCTAGCTCATCTTACACATCTGTTTGCTGGCTATCTGCAGAGTTGTACAGAGTGTGCATTTATATTACTGCATTACTTTGCTCATATGCAGCGTTAGGAAACTCTGGCCTACCTTCCCTCTTCCTGCCAGCCTTCCCCACTTAGGTGTTCCTGCCCACCTCTTCTCTATCCAGTTTCTCAGCAGGTCTTTGTAAGTGGTGAAACAACAGCCTATCTGTGGTTTTGCTGCCATCTGTCAAATCTCACTGCCTGCMTCTAAACTTGGAATGGTAATGACCCTCCATGTTACCAGTCAGA
The DNA here is from genome assembly GCF_030028575.1 of Malurus melanocephalus. Taxonomy (NCBI): domain Eukaryota; kingdom Metazoa; phylum Chordata; class Aves; order Passeriformes; family Maluridae; genus Malurus; species Malurus melanocephalus. The sequence continues at coordinate 1,179,884 of NW_026623378.1, forward strand.
GGAAATACTATCTGAAATATGAAAGCCTGGAGAAACGTGATGAGGATGCACCAAATAGGGAAGAGGTGACATGGCCATCTCTCACAGGCTTGGGTAATGTACCAGTGCTGTTTGCAACACTGCCCAATGTCTGCCTCTCTCATGAAGACAGTCAAAAATCTATAGTGCTTTCCTTTGAAATAGAAAGGTTTCCATCTTTTATCATGCAGTAGGTRAATACAGATCAGTATCCATAAGCATCTCTAACTACCATCTGCTTAGTAGTTTGTTCCAAGTACAAATTCCACTGACATTTCTATGGCACTGAGAAGTGTTCCTGTGGAGGGCAAGGCTGTCCTGCAGAGTTAAAATGAGCAGGTGAAGAAGAGGTCAGGTACTAGACCTAAAAGTAACAAAGTTACTCTCAGATTTTCTTTGCTATATTAAACATAACTTGCAAGAGTGAACTTACCTGTATTTGGGGTGAGTGATGGCATAAATGATGGGGTTATGGATGACAGAAGCTTTGGCAATCACAGCTGGTATGGAGTTCATGRAGGGTGTTAGGACGTGGGAATATCTAGAGCAATGCAAACACATTATATGTTTACTGTTAAGATCTGCATTATCTATGCAGTTATAGGTGGCAAGACAATACTTCATTAAGGCTGAAGAGAGAATTAAAGCAGAGTTCTATACCAAAACAGTGAGAGAACAAATTCTACACCCTTTGCCTGTAAATATCAACATCAATCTAATTGCATTTCTGAAAAATACTATTTTCTTGCRGCTTCTCTTGYAGCACTGCACTAGTATGACTCAGGWTGATGGTAATTCCAATGTTGTTTAGCCKAGGGACAATGTCAGCCTTTAAGAAGCCTGTCACCATCCTGGTGAGGAAGTTTTTCATCATACTGTGGGAATTTTTATGCTCCATGTAGAGGTAGAAATGGTTTGCCAATTGCAGTACAGGAACCATTTTGTCAGCTGACTGAATGTTGAGATGCCATTTCACCTTAATTTAAGGTTTTTCTCTGCTAAGAGCGTTCTCCATGTGCAATTTTTAGCATAGTTTCTCCTGATCATACTTCAAAAGAATTGCTTAGAGAGATAAATCTCCACAGCTTCTGGATAACACACAACAGCATGACCTTACTGGAATGGAGTTTTTGACCCTGAGCTGTGAGAGTGCTTTGGTAAGGCTGATGRAGAGTTGAGCTAGGAGAAACAAACAATGGCAAAGCCTTGTCTCTTAAGCTAACCATTGCCAGAAAATGCAACCTATAGACCAACAATATTAGTGAGCACGATTTGTGCTGGCTCACCATTCCCCATTCAAAGTATTATCTAAAGGAATGAAAGTTCTTCCTTCCTTTTTCATATGTTGCTCTTTCAGATGATTTGTCTTTAGTCCAAGACTGTAGCCGCAGGCTCAATGTCTGCCTCCCATATGTCGCATACAGTGATTTTATCTGAGTCCATTGCAATAAAAGTTCACAGAAGATATCCAGACTTAGTCTAATAATCACTCAAAAATCCCAGAAATATTGCCTAAAAGATGTAGTTCAGAAATGGAAGAAAAACTGAATGAAGCTATGTTGCTCTCCAGATATCTTCACGAGCAAAATTTGCAAATGCCCATTTGTGACATACTGCAGTTATAAAATTGTCCATTTGTTCAGATTTTTTTGAGTGTGAAACATGGAGTAGAAGYCAAGTTCAGTAGGTACTTGATTCTCCTGAGGCAGATGCAGAATCGTGCAGGACAGCCCAACAGTTTTATGCAGCTGAAATGGTCAGCTTAAAGCACACCCTGTTTTCTTTTAGTTCTCTTACAGTACTGCAAGATGGCTGTTTTGCATCTCTTTGTCTCCTTGCTCCTCCTCTGTGTCTAACCGGTCACATGTCACCAATGGTGGCTGTCCTGTACCTAAGCTCCCCCTCTGACAGGAAATGGGACACTAGGACACGAATCTGAAGGATTCGTATTTCTGAGAGAGGAATTTGTTTACCTTCGTGGAGAAAATATTCGCTGCAGCTTGGAATTACCTCTCTACWTACAAAGGGAGAGAATTCACTTCCCTGAGTATTTTTTCTTCTTAAACCTAAGATTTCGAAGTGCTGTGTTAGGACACTGCCTGCCTAAGCTGCATTTGAGATGAGTCCCTATGGTGGCCTCTTCCTTGGGTGTGTAACAAAAATCACCCTTGTCTCCCAAAATGCTCCATCATAAGTAAATTTGGACTGTCTGTCAATTTTAGGAGCACCTCCTTTTTATTTCTAACTTGAAAAATACAAAGAGAAGTATTTTGTACTGTCATAAGAATCTTCCACTTGAGGCTTTGCAGGTGACAAGCCTTCCTAAAGCAGATAGTCACACACATTTTAGAGAAGCTTAGCAGAAACACAGGAAAATTCACATCTTAAAGTGGGAGAAATAACCATATAGAGCTAAGGCATCTGGGCTCCCAGTTCATTACTTGTGCCTGGATTCTATCAGCTGTAGGCTGGTGTCAAGCTGTGTGCAGATACTGTTTCAGTACTATCACACTTCTGTTGAAATTACTGTATAAAATGCTGGCAATTACACAGATGAACATGCTTTGATGTTTTATATTTATGACCTTTTATATCCAGCATCAAAAAGCTCTCAATGCATGTATGTACTAATTTTGAGCTTGCTTATACATGTAAGGAATTGCAGCCATTTGATGAAACATGAGGAAATGAATAGACTTTTGTAAGTTAAAGAAGTGGAGAAAGAAAAGAGAATCAACCCCTGGATGGATCTTTTTGTGTCCTTTATTTAGCATTTTAGTACTAAATAAAGTTCAGATTGTTCAAGTATCCTAGCATAGAGAATGTGTTCAGAAATCTTCAGCATGGCAGTTGCCAGTAATAATATTCTTTTTTTTTTTTTAGTTTTCTTAAAGTGAAACTAAGTCATCATGTRCCCCATTTGTTAAATATCAGTCCTAAATATATGAATGTTTTAGACACACTTCAGACATTAAACTTGACAAGTAGCTGTGACTTTCATCTCTCTTTTACAATTTCACATCTTTTGCTCTTACTGAATATTCCTTTGCTAATACATTTATAATTACCCAGCAAAAGCTACCAGAGCAACAACAGAGTATGGTGACCAGGAAATAACAAAAAACAAGATGACAATCAGTGCAATTTTGGCCATCTTCCACTCATTTTTCATCCTCTGATACTGTTTCTGGAACTCTTTATTTCCAYGTTTGCATCCAAATGTCTGAATAGACCTAGAGAAAATAAACATACAACAGCAAAAAACAAAGGTAGAAAAATGAGCAAAGAGCTTTATGAAGTGGAGCAACAATTACTCTTCTGCTACTTTAGGTTAGAACTCATGCATGTTTTTTGCATCTTAATGCAAGTATGTGACCCATCCTTCACAGTTCGATGTACTTTTGCTGCACTAATCAGTGGCAAGATCCACATTGTGCTTCAGTGAARAAAATAGCCCTGTACCAAAAGAATTTCCACATAAATCAGATATTTAAGCGAATTGAATAATGCTGTGTAAAAGACAGTTAGAGGAGTCTTTACTGCCGTAGAACCAGTTTTACCACCTTGCTGTCACTTTGTACTTTTGAGCTAAGTGACCAGATCTGCTGGGATCTACAGGACTGGTACACACAGATGGTACAAGCAGTGGTGGGCTGGCCTTTATTTTTAAAGCAATAGCTTTTTGTTTCAGAGTCCTGTGATTAAATCTTTAATCTCCTTTTCACCCTTTTTTTAAAAAAKAGTAGTTCAATTCCATCTATTTTTCTGTGAAATAGCTACTGATACACTGCCATGAGGTGTTTCTGAGGCCTCTTTTGTATTTATTCTGGTTGGTTAATTTCTGTACCCTTTTCCATGTCATTAGATAATACACTGATCAGCTCTGGCCTAAAGTCAGGAGTGGCCCTTCTAAGAATCATGTTTCATACCAGGTTGACTATTGACAGAATTCTTATTTGGTTTYCTGTCTCAGTTGTGCTTACAAAATAAATAAGAGAAACATCCCATTTTTTTTTGTTTTGTTTTTTGTTTTTGTTTTTGTTTTAAGAAAACAGTCACTTAAACACAAGGATGAAAATATAGGACAGTTCGCAGCTTACTTGTTGGCCTTCCTGATAGCTTCAAATATAAAGACATAGCTGTATATGATGGCAATCAAAGGAATGAAAAAGACAAAGCAGAAAAGCAACATCGTGTAGGCACGGACTGATGGTGTGAAAGTCATGTAGTCCCAGGAGCAGGAAGTCAGCAAACCCTCAGGAACATATGCACCTAGAAAGAAGGACAGGAGAAAGCGTAAACCACAAAGTGATTGCTATTCTGAGAGCAGAAGTTGAATAAGTTACTTAGAATAACAGGATTTAGTCCTATTTCTCTGAAAGGGAAAAAAGGTTTTAAGAGGATAAATAATTCTTCACGTAAGCACTTTTCAATTTTCTTTTATTTTGTTTCCCTATTGTATTCATGTTTAGCAGTCTAAGCATTCAGAAAATTGAGTAATTTTGCTTCAGCCTTGAATATTGTTTAAAACTCATCATAGTCAAAGGGAATCTCTCCAAATTCTTATTTGGATCTTGGACAAGACTTGYATAGTTTTTAAATATCTCCATTTCCTGTCAAATTGCTTTCTTCCTATGAAGTCAAACCAATTGCTCTAGATACCACTTCTCTAAGCATGTGCAGATAAGAAAAATTGACTGGGCAAAGGAGAAAGATTAATTGTTTAGACCAAAATATTTTGTCATGAAGTAAAACTGAGTAGAAGTAAAAAAAAATACATACTTAATGTTCTGCCTGAAATAAAATATATTCTCTTTAAAGGAACTGTTTCAAACTGTTAAATAAATAAATTGGCAATAGCAATGTCTTTTTACTTTTGAATTTTAACTGCTTATGCTGATATTTTCTGTTCAGCTCTTAAAAATATTGCAACAGATGTTCTCAAATGCATTAATTACAGGGTCAGAGTTCATACTGTGGACACTATTACAATCTAATCTAAGATAATAACACCCTTCAAGCAATTATTCCACTTTCTTCAACTGAAAATCTATAATCTAAGGTTATATGGTCATTTTGTTATTTTAACAGCTCCTCACTCAACTAAAGACTGCTTCTGCCAGTATTGCACTTTGCCTGCTTAAACACGCTTCATGTTAATGGGGGACCACAATGGCAATAATAYGACAATAACAAAACTCTGCTGAAATTCTACTCAGTACCTGAGTTGGTTGTTGCATCCTTTAATAGTCAAACATGTCTATGTTCTCACCTCAGGTGCCAGATACATTGACTTCTGGAATTAGGGAGCATAATGAYGAACTGGGGTTTTGAATGATGAGTTCATTCTAACTTAGTGACTGAAACTGGTGACTCACAGGAAATAATGGTAGTGAGGCAAATTCAAATGAGGACAGAAACTCTCTTTGCTACAAATTGCAGCAATCGAGGTGCTGTATGAATGTTCCAATTMCCATGTGCAAAATTCACATTTACAAAAGCATTTTAGTTACTACTAAATGCCATCCTTATTGGAAGCCAGYGACAACACCAATGACTGAATGGAGAATGTGGACATGACACTTGAGTGCAATTTGTCCATCCAGAACACAGTCAAGGGTTTCTGAAGATCTGCTTGCACAAATGCTCAGACTCTTTTATGTGAATAAAAAGAATTAAATTGGTGCTGCTGTCTTAGCACCTTTGGGGGAAAAAATTAATCAGGAATAAGACAAATACATTTATTTAACTTTTATATTGTTGAATTTGGTTCAATAGAAGTAGACATGGGATAATGAGCAGGCGTATTCTTCATAAATTTTGGGCATGAATTTATGTACTGCTTTTTATGCAGTTAGTAACGTGCTTAAGGAAAAGCACTACTGTCATATAATATGCTGTAATGCATGCTGTGTTTTTTTCTTTTGATTAGAGMTCTTCAGTTTCAATATGCATTTAATCTTTTTTTTTCAAATTGGTTTACTCAAGCCTGGCATACGAGCTATTGATTCAACCCTCTTCTGTACTGGTTTTAATCCAATACTATGAGAGCAAAAAAGTTTTATTCCATTTCACTTACTCCATCCAAAGAAGGGTGGGAGACTCCAAGCCAAAGAATACAGCCAGACTCCTATCAGGATTATTAGGGCCTTCTTCTTAGATGTCACTCCAACAGAAGCCAGAGGTTTTGTGATGACAAAATATCTGTCCAAGGCAATCACCATCAAAGTGATCATAGATGTAATGCCAAAAAGAGCTCCGCAGAAGGCATACAGCTCACAGCCTTGCAATGAAGATGACAGAAGTAGCAGTGAAATTAATCTACCCATACTAATTAATTTCTAGGAGAGTTCATAATGTCTTCTGGAATTTGTAAAGCAATGAAACTTGAGTTTTCCTGAAGTTATAATGCTACTTCAAAGCTGCTGTCTGTCTTGCTAATTACATTATCCATGGAGATAAACTTCAAAGATTTTGTTTGCTTCAATTGCTGGAGACAGTGATACTTAACATATTTTCACCCATTGATTTCTGATGTTTCTAGTAGGGTAATTTCAGCAGTCCATTAATATCTCGTTTTACTCCAGTTTTACTGCAGGTCYCATAGAAGCAGCTGTTTTCCTTAACAATGGGATATATTTACCTTGGTATCATGGAGCTGTTCATATCTCAAGGGCAGCAAAACTGAAGTAAATATGAATATATTAATAATTTAGCTGAAGTAAATATTCAGACTATGAATACATTAATGAGTGATTTTAATTGTTCAAACAACATAATGAGKAAAAGCAGTGGTTTGCATTAGTTTTATCATGTATGCAAATGAACACTTAATGGAAGTAAAATATAATATGCTTTTGGTCATCAGAGATCAAAATAGCAATTTTACTTCTCTGAGTTTCCTCTTTGTCAGTACCTGTTCAAGAGGCAAAAACTAGTATTCCTCTTACAACAGTTATAGTGGAAGAATGAAAACACTTTCATTTCACATTTTCTCACTACACAGGAAGTCTTAGCATTTCAGTTGTGAAAAATKAGGTTTTCCAGGCTTTCTTGCCTCACTTTGCAAGGTTCAAGTCCCAGACCAGGTTATTTAGAAGGGCTTTTAAGCTGGTCTGCTGAGGGGCAGTGCTTCTTTGTCAAAGGACTCCAACAGTAGCTAAGTCATGAGGTGACTGGGGAAGAGCAGAAACAAGAAGATGAGTGCTGTGCCTCATGTTGCCARTGGTGCCTCTGTATCTGTCTCATGAATGTAATTTTCGTCTCCTGGTGGCAGTGTATTTATTGCACACAGACACAAATGTTCAAAGAAATGTTTGTGTCAACACTGAAACAGTGTTGAAAAATGCTCCCAATATTGCAAGAGTACCTGAGGGTAGGGAAATGGTAGATTAGCTGCCACTACGGTAAGAACATAGATAGCGATATTTTAAAAAGAATATATACAGACCTTTCTCACCAAAAATCCAGCGTTTGTAGAGGCTGTTGGTGAAAAAAACTGGAGACTGTGTAATGGACATCAGGAAGTCACTAATAGCTAGATTGATGATGAGTATGTTGGCTGGAGTCTGAAGGCTCCTACTCCTACAGAGATCAGAAGAAATTTTGCTAAACACTGCTGCACTGTTAATTCTGCTGTTACTCATTCCTGTGAGTTCACAATACCAAGGAACACTAYGTGGTAAACTAAAGCAGAGTGCTTCTCATTTTTCTCATGACGAAACATGAGCAAGGCTCAGKTTTACACCTTTACACTCCTGTGCATTTTACAGGATTGTTTTGATAACGAGCTCTGTGATGGAGATACATCACACAGTTCTTTAAATATTCTAACCCAGTGCACTTCATGTCCACGATTAACAGGAAATTAAAGTTGATGTACACTATGGATTTCTGGATCTGGATTTTGTTAAGCAGAAGGGACATACATTTTCCACTGCTGATAAGATAAGTTCGGTGACTTCCGAACACAGGGATTAAGCAAACTCACTATGTATCACATGAAGCACTTTCTTCTCTGTGATACTCATTTCACCGGCCCAGACTCTGTCCTTAAAAGAACAATAAGCAGCCTTCAGTGTATTCTGCCTGCTTTGGTTATTCACAGTATTACAGCACAATGTTTTAAAGGTYACACATTAAAATTCAACCAAGAGCTCTTGAGTTTCAGGTTCAGTGTAACTATGTGGCTCCTTTCTCAATTTCAATCTTAAACATAATTGAAAAATACATGAATAAATAGTTTTTTTGCACTGTCCCAGAATCAATCACTAAGATCACCGTCCCCTGGCTGTCAATTTGGGAACAAAGAGATATTACTAGGTGTTCATAGGTTGTGTGTATTTGTTTGTAGTCTGTAAAGTTATTGAACACCTTTCTGTTTCAGGCAGCTGGTTGTCTTATGGTTTGCCATTATCCGAGGCTGCTTTGTAAGCACCTAAACTGTTCTGAATTTCTGATGTGCTCATTATTTAGCTATCAGTATCCCTTTCTGTCTTCATATCACCTTCAAATGAAGACAAGCTGTGCCTCCAGTGGAAGTGTAAGTGCCGTCACTGGATTTCCTGTATAGGACCAGCCAATGAGCTAAGCCGGCTCATGTACTTCACCCTCACATATCTGATCTGCATGCCAACACCTTTTCTCTTCTTAAGGTCACTGTCATTCTCACTTAAGTTATAGTATCTTCTCTAAATAAATGTACTGAAACCTACTCCTTAATGCACCCCATAAATATAGGCTTGAGGCCAAGAAAATTTTTGTCCACACTCCAGTGATGTCAGTTAACATGGCCAAATGATCACATAATTGCTGTTATTTTGGTTTATTACTTTAGTGCCTAAAGACTAATCACACAGTAGAAGCTCACTGGCTTGGACGTCATGTCAATGCTTCCCCAGTGTGACAAATCAGACACAGAATGAGGAGTGAACAGGAATGGTGAACAGATGACATTGTTGTCAGAGATCCTATTTCTGTCAGATATAAAAGTTGGAATGTGGCTTTAGTTGAAAGGAAACAAACCAAGTGTAGGAAAATGTGAAAAAAAAAAGGGACATGGCCACTAAGGAACAGGGGGGAAGAAGGAAATTGAGTGGTAAGAAACATGAGGAAGGAAACATCTAAAATGGAGCAGATTTGTGGGATMCAGCAGGACAAACCAGTCCATCAGTCCAGTGCAGACACTGTTCAGCCAGTAGAAGGACAATCACTGTAACATTTCTACTTTGACTTCCTATTGCTTGGCATATCTGGGTGGTTCTTTACAATTTTGATAGCAATTTTGCTATGGCTGCGGTTAATAGGAAGAAGTCAGAAGGAAATGGCAACTTGTTCCTTTTTTCCTACACCAATGTCTCTCAGTGCATTTTACTCCATAAAATAGTCTGATAGTATTCCTGGAATGTGTTTGCAGAGCAYAGGATATAATTCAAATTCATAAATTTGAGTATTTTAAAGGACATTTGAAAGGAAAGTACCTGCAGAAAGCATAGAAGACCAGGAAATTACCCAGAGTTCCTGTGATCCCCACTATAAGAATGACTACTCCAATYGTATAATGAGCGTGATCTGGGACATCCACTGTAGGAAAGACACCAGGAACATCTTGCACTGTCATCTTCTGTGGAGCAAAYAAGAATAAGGCATGTGCTTCTCTAGAAGAGGAAACAGTCAAGAATGCAAAAAGACAACAAGCAAAAAAAGTCAGAATAAGCTAATTGCTTTTAAAATACATTTCCTGTTGATCGTCTTTGGGGGAAAAATATGCCATCAGCAGTGCAAAGGGCAAAGGACAAAGGACAGTTTGTGTGTTTACTGTTGATTTAGGAGTCTGGTGAAGAAAAGCAACATATTCTTTCCCAAAAGAAAAATAAGGATATGGAGGACAAAAAGAGACAAGAAGGAACCTGTTTCATTGCATCTAATATCAGATAATGCAGCCTTTAACAACAAGTAAGCTTCCTATAGATTTAATTTCAGGTGAATTTCTGTACCTGTGAAGTAAAATTTCTTGTACTCTGACATCAGTGTCTAGATTTCTCTCACTAAGTAGAAACAAGCTATGGATAAATAGGCATTTACTCCTTTGGCAGATGGCAATTTCATTTTTCCCACCGATTAACACTGAATTGTGAGCTGCCCTCAAGAGCTGATTACCAAAAGCGTTGCAGCTTGAACAAGAGTCTTTTGGAAATTAAATTAAGGATCAGAAAAAACTAAACCACAAATCTTTTATACYTTATGCCTCATTTCCACACCAGTTTTGGTTTTGGTCTGCCTGAATCAAGGTATTTTGCTTTCTGTGAAGTGTTTCATGAACCACTTGATTGAAGCATTTSTATTTTAACCTTTTAATAACTCACTGCGAAATTCAGTAGCCAAGTCTGCAGTATTGGAAATGGGTATTTTTTGACAACAGAGGTGGACATTACACTTGAATGCATCTGTGAGGTTAGGCTGAGATTATTACAGGCAGTGTGTATTTAAAACCAATGTGCCAGTAGCAAGAGGTGAACCCCAGGAGTGCCTGGAATTCTGGAAGAGATTGCTCTGTATGCTGAAGATCTGCCTACAGCAATCCTCAACAACCAGAGCGCACTCCCTGCGTTTCTACATTAGCAGCAATGAAATGCTGGACAAATACTCTGATTTTAGAGAAAGAAAACGTAGCTCTAGCTGTTATTGTAATTGCAGCAAAATGTTAAGGTTGATATTCTCACTGAAGGATGGTATCACAGCATTTATTATTCAGATTCCTGCAGCAAAGTGGAAGTTGGTATAACTAATAGCACCAACGGGCATCTTGCCCAGGTAGAAATTGCCATGCTCAATCCACTGCCAGTAAACTAACAAAAATAATCCCATAAAATCCATAGCAAGTGGACAGGGAGAKTCTGAGATAAAACTCTTTCAAGTAAATGAGATCAGGTGTTCTTTGGTTTGGGTTGGTTTTATTTCTCCTTAGCCTTTTGGCTAGAGCGTTTTGAAACTGCTGTTCTGTAGAAAGTTAATTATGAATGTTAGTGGAATGGAGTTTTCTGATGTTTTCCCCTGTAGCTATCCATTTAATCAGAACTGGATCAATGTAATAGAAATGAGGCAACTAAAGGAGCTTGTTTTGGCTACAAAGAACAGATTAAAGGGGCTTTAATTTGAATTAAATTTGTGGAAGACTAAGGACRAGGAAAAATTTAAAAGATAAATATAAATACACAAAAACCTTGAGAAATCACAAGGGAGGCAAGGTTATTTAAGGGAAAGTAGAAGACCTTCAAATTACTTATTCACAGATTAAACAAGTTCAGAGTAATAAAAAAGTCAAGTGTGAGAAAAATAAAGGAAYAATATTTATACTTGAGCAGTGATAGGGCATAAATTATAATACTACATATATGATCAAGAAAAGGTATGTGGCAAAAGGAATAAATCAGCATTTTAGTGTGGACTTCTGTAGGCCTTGGATTTTTAACCAAGGGTAGAACTGTGGCTGTTCTCTAAGAGAAAAAAAAACAATTATTAAAAACAAAAATTAGTTTTATTGTTTTCATTGGAAATACAATTGTTATTCTTTAAGTCAAAGAAAGGTACTAGTTGATCAAGAAGGCATTAAATCAGCCCTAAGCACTTCAAATCTATCACTAAGTTGCCCACATACAGCTTCTTTACTAGAAGACAAAAATAGTGCCTGTATCAAGTTCAGCTCTGTGTCTTCTACAGAAATTGTGCATCAAAAGAAAGGATAGGGAGAAAAAGAGTGCTTTGAGAAAATCAGGTCAGCAGGATAATGAAGAAATCAGGTAATTCCCGAAGCTTTTCTCTATTCAGTCTCTCCAGTGCATTAGCCTTGTTTATTCTGTCTTCTGTTGTCATCCCACAGTACAAGTGGGCAAGGGAGACTAAAAAAATCCCCTGTTGCAATCTCTRTTGTAGCACTTGTCCTTTGAGAATACCCTGAACAACTATTTCAATTGCAGTGATATTACACAACTGTATTGCCTTGCATGTTTTTCTGTTCGACCTTATTCCTATAAACACCTTGTAATGAAGATATTGGTACTGGGACTGGCACAATTTAACATTTTGCTGGCAACATGGGCAGTGGGATTGAGGGCACTCTCAGCAGGTTTGCCAATGACACTGAGCTGTGTAAGTGCTTCTCTAGTTCCAGCACCCCTGCCATGGGCAGGGATGCCTTCCACTAGATGTCATCCAGCCTGGCCTTGAATACTTCCAGAGACAGGGCATCCACAGCTTCTTTGGGCAACATACTCAGAGCCTCACATCCCCACAGTAAGGAGTCTCTTCCTAATATCTAATCTAAACCTACCCTCTGCTTGTCCTAACCACTGTGACCTTGTAAAATTTGCCCCCTCCAAGTTTCTTGTAGTCTCTTTAGGTAGTCAGGCTGCTCTATGGTTTCCTTAAAGCCATCTCTTCCTCAGGTTCAACAAGTCCAGTTGTCTCTTTAGTCAAGATTATAACTTGTATATTATAGCACTCAAGTTCTGTAACTTTGTTTGGGTGTGTATGAAAACAGGCCTTTTACTAGAGCTGTGTAAGAATCTACATTTTTAATTTCTGACAGGCATATAATTTATTATTTATTTTTACTGTAGTTTTGCAGAATCAGTTTGAGAAGTGCCACGCTGGTTCAGACAAGCATTCCTGACAAAACACCAGCCTGCCTTTAGCCAGGACCAGGTATTTCATAGAGGTGCCAAATGTGTGTAATGAATAGTGATGTGGGAATTTAAGTAGAGTCTTAGTAATTGGTTTCTAYCCTAAACCAGTGTTATTATCCCTTGGAAAGGAAAATCTTAGTTCTCCATAAATTTTAATCCTCCATATATAGGTGTAATCCTTTGCTAAATCCTACTCTGTCATTTGCCTCAATAGATGCAGCACGAAGAAATTATGAAGCTGGTCTATGCCAGTGTGTTTCCTGCGAGCAGGTTTAAGTGCATCCTTGTGGAAGCACTAGAGCTGAGGGGAAGAGATAGGTTTAATGCAGTTTGCCTTCTTAAAATGTTCACTRTCTTCCTTAAAGGAATGTTTGTCTACTGCCCACAACAAAACAGCTAAAACAGAACTGTGTTTGCAATTGTCTTTCAGTAAACTTGACTGAGACTTTTAAACTTGAGATGCTTTCTGCGAGTTTGGAGAAAAGCAAATGTTTTATAGATAAATATGCCTAAATCCGTGCCGAGGCACAATATGGAGCCTCATTATTCTATATTTATGGCCTGCTGCTACAGCTGCTTACAAARGAAGCACAATTCTTCCTTGAGGGACAATCCGAGGAGCCAGGTTGCTTCTTTAGGAAGAGACAGACTAAGGCTTGGTGCAAGCAGAGAAGGGAGTAAAAATGAATCAGCCACAGAGCAGATTCATTAGGGTACATAGGGCAAAACTTGTATTTCCCCATGAAGTTTGTCAAGAACCTAATCTGAAGACAGTTGAAAGGATAAAAGACCTCCTTTGCAATCCAAACAAAAATTACAATTCCTAAGTGATTTATCCAGGTAACAAGGAAGTCTAGATCAGATGTTAAATCCAGGAATATTTGATGCCTGCATCTGTTTTGTGTTGATTATCTGTTTATCATACGGTTTCCTAAAGAGAACTTTTAAAAGTTATTTATTAAGTATTTTAATAGTTACTAATAATTCAGTTAATAAATTTAAAAACTCAAACTGCTGAATAACTTCTAGCAGAAGATACACCATTTTTGAACATCCAACACACATCCCTGTATCATGAGAAAAATACTTGTGTAAAACTTACAAAAGGACAAAATGCAAAAATACAATTCAGCTATTACTGAGGAAAAAACATCTTCTTTTTTCAGAGTGAGGAAATAAAATCATCACTTAATTACCATTCACTTGGAGATGATTATTACTGAAGTCCTTCTAAGGCTAACAGTTATGATGGTAGGAGCAAGGCCATGCAAGCAAATACTCRTACTAAATATAAATCATATCTGATATAGCCCACTCCTCACAGTCTCACAATGGCAAGAATATAAGATCAGGTTTAGTTATAATTACAGAGAAAGAGGAAATCCTCATAAGGTCATTTGGGCATTTGAATATATTTCAGTGTTGATTCTGATTGATTGATTTATTTGTATGACATCAATTCCAAAGTCAGCAGTAGAAAAAACTATGTCAAGGACAATTTTTCAGCTACTTCTGCCTGAACATGGCAGATGGATTGTATCTAACTTGGTTGATACGAGACAACGAAAGGAAAAAGAATATAGGGAGTGTTTTGTGGTTGCGTTTATGAATTCACCTAACTTCAAACCATAGGCACTGGGTTTGCGAAATGAATGTTATAATGGAATAGAGYCCAGTTCCAAAACACTGTAAGTTCTGGAAGTCCAACACAGACTTTGGCAATATAACAAGTTTCTTTGTTCCTAATTTTCCTACAAATACAGGTGAGAAAGCCACTTATTTACACGGTATGACTTGCACAACCAGTGGTAGTGGCTAGCCCTTTTACATTACAACAAATTGTATAGTTTTAAAAAATTACCTGACCAGAAACACTGTAATTTCCTGGGGTTTCCTGTGTGGTGTTTGTACTSCCTACCTACAAGAGGCCTTGAACAATTGCTAGGACCTGCTCTCTTTCACAGGTCCTTGCTCTGATTTCTGAGCTTGCCTCTGTGGGCACTTGCTGTGTGATGACAGGCGGCACAGAGAGGAGTGTAATCCCCCCTCAATTATGGGTTCAGCAGGGTGACGCTAACTGCTAAGCCCTTTCCAGCAGACAGCAGGGCTTTCCATAGATGATGCTTGTCCTGTTGAGCAATTTGGATAGCAGATTTTGTATCCCATCTTCCGGATTTAATCTCAGCCACAAGCAGCACGTACTGCTTTCACTCCTGAAACTCTCTTAAGGCAGTCTTTGTGTCAAGTTAAAACACAAAATTTTGGCAATACAGACACTTGACCTAGGGAGAGGAAAGGATCAGCTAATTAKATCTTTCAGCAGAATAAGGAAAAGATCAATTTTTAATTTTCCAGTGTAAATCACTATGTCCCCAGAATCCTTTTCCATTTTGCCATGCGCTGTCCAGTCCCTTTTCCCCTYCCCTGCTGTGTTCTGCTATCCTTTTTTATGTGTTATCCTTCTAATTTAGTCTTGTAAATGCCTTGCCTCAGGACATTTCTCTGTTTATTTTTCTGTAATACACTGCAGATATCCAGGTTTTATTAAAAAATAGACTTTAAAAAAATAAGTTAGGTTGGCTCATGTTTTTATTATGCTTTTAAACAAACTTTTGTATAAACAGCATGTGACCAAACCTCTCTAGCCCTGATAATATTCTGAGAGACAAAACCAGGAAGAGGACTTCTGAACTCCTTTGGTTTATGCTTGTGGAGTGGGATGGATAAAATTTTTAGCAAACCCAAAAAGTTCTATCCTGAAGTGTCATCACAACAGATTCTCACCTTCACACTTCCAAGGAAAAATTCTGTAACTTTAGGATTTAAATACTGAAAAAGAGCTTTGATAGGACTTACCTGAGAAGACCTTCTGAACAACTTTCTTGGGTAAATGCATATAACAACTCTTCTAACATTTACATAGGCACTCTACTGCACTTAYAGATTATTAGAGAAATTATGGGGATTTCCATGCTGAGTAACAACACGAGAGAGCATTGTGTTTGAACTGTTAAACAGCAGTTTAACGTACAAGAACATCTTGTTTTGGTAGTTTGCAACATATTTGATGCACTTTGCCATTAGACATCCCTGTCTGTCTTCTAYCCATGCAACTCTGCTGAAAAACACAGGTACAGCCCTTTCTGCATTAAATAGTTAAAGAAATAAAAAGAAGATTTTAAAGTTGTTCATTATTGCATTACAGCATTAAATGTGCACGTGCTCCTTAACTGTCCTTTTACAGTCCTATAAATGTCAGCCTTGCTAGATATCTACATGCTACAGCTTTAAGTGAGAGAAAACACTTACTGTTGGGGATCTAAGAGGCAGATCCATCAGTGTGTAAGCATTGGCTTCTGAGCCATTCCACGCAGTGAAGGACTTCACAATTTTGATGCTTGATGGTGTCCTCGGATAGAAAAGAGATCCCCTTCTGAATGAGCTGATTATTCAGGTGAACAAAATCTAAGCAAAAACCAACAAAGAAGAACTGTCTTCTGAATTTAAGCCAGCCACTTTACCTTTGTGTGTGTGGGTGAAGCAGGTTGTTAGACTCTTTGGAAGGATGTGAGATCCAGTGCAGAGTTTCTCACTAGAGCTTCAGWTTGCTACAGTCCATCATCAGCTTAGCAAAGGACAGCACAGCGGCTKCCATTTAAATACAGGAGGGGGCAGAGTCCGCACATGCCCAGTTTGAAGCTTGCTCCATCCTGATTCCAGCTTCACTTTAATGACAGTATAAAACTAATKCTCATTCAAAAGTGCTGTTGTCTGTTTCTTACCTTTGACCAATTAATGTCTGATTTCAATGCTATTTCCACACTGTCTCTGTATAAAGACAAGTTAAAGGTGGAGTTCACTCTCTGTCTTAAATATTGGACCTTATAGTTCTTTTTCACTRTATTGGTGAATTAGTTTTTTGTAGTCTGCTTTTAAAGAAGATGTGTGTGTACAGTTCTGCTGAAATTGTCAGAACTCAAATAGATTTTGATATTTAATAATGCGCTTGTGTGCACTTCTGTCTTGTAGAATTTAGGTCATGGTTGTTTGTTGGTCCACTTCTAAAAATAAACAAAACATAGGGATAAAACCTGACATCATCCTTTTCTGCTCTTTAGTTAAAAAAAAAAMMAACCAAACCACACACAAATACTTTAGGCAGGAAAGAGCAAATATCCACCTCTTTCAAGAGCTGCCTGCTTTCTTTTCAGTTGTGTTTAGATAAAGTATACATGAACAGATTCTTATTCACACAAATCTGGCTTTGCATTGCACTGTGCAAAGAGAGATGAATTGCTGTATTCCCAGTTGAAGGCCCATTACTGTTGTAAAGTGAAGTTTAATTGCAACAGAGAATTAGACACAGTGTGTGAAAAAGCTCTTCTAGCACATACTGCAGCCGGAGTATCACAGAGTTTAGGCCTTCCACCCACTGTCAAAATTACCCTGATGAAAGCTATTAGCTTCACTGCAGTTGATAATAAAAATAGATGGTGTGAACTGTTACTGGTAAGCCTTTGTGAGAAGGCTGTGTTAGTAATGGTGAGGATTGCATTCCCCCAGCTCTGCACAATACCTTTCCTTAAATAAGCACCTGCAGCACGCTAAACCATAAAATGAAGGAAAAGGTACTGCATTTTTTTGCCTGTATGGGAGCTGTGCCTCTATTGAAAGGCACCCACCTACAGTGTTGCAGTTTTCCTTTCCTTGATGGTCACTTAAGGAGRGAAGTGATCCTTGCTGTCACCAGGCCACTGAACATTAATAAACAGAGACASTCCTCAGACTCTTCAGGCTCTCTTTGTGACACTCTAAGAGTAATTTTTAGCAGGCCCATTATGAAAGGCAGAGAAATTTCATCRAGTGTCCCTGCCCTACAGTGTTGGYAGACACAACCAAGCCAGATTTARACCAGCAGTGGCAGAACTGCACCCAGAGGTGGCTGATCAACTGACAAGTTTCACCTTTTGCCAGTGTCTGAGATTCTATGGTCACTTTTTAGGGTGTGCTCTTCCCCTCTTCTTTCTGTGTGACACCAGACACATAAATACCAGGGCAATGCTGTATGTGACATTAATGGTATGAACTTCAAAGACATTGATGTGAGCTCCAAATTCACCCCTATGTGCATACACAGTGCTGTAAGAATGCTGCAGCAAACAATGGTGTTGGAGATTTTGAGGGACAGGATCTTTTTGGAAGATAATTTTGCATTTTCCTACTAACTAGTCAGGAGATGTCATTTCAGAATGCCACAATGTGAAACTGGCAAAGGCTCATACTATCTTCAAATTAAGCTTATTGAGGGAGTAGAGGAGTTAGTACAGAAATGACTGACGTGCAGATAAATGAGACAATGGGAGGGCTCCCGTGTATGTGAACTCTGCTCAAAGGAGTTGCATACAGTTACATCCTGTTCTTGTCAAACTGATAAGATGTAAAGTTTGAGACATACTCTYCAAGACAAGCATAAACACTAGGTCAGATGTGATCTTTGACTTGACAAAGTCTTCGTTTTCTGCTTTATG
Source organism: Malurus melanocephalus (assembly GCF_030028575.1). Classification (NCBI taxonomy): domain Eukaryota; kingdom Metazoa; phylum Chordata; class Aves; order Passeriformes; family Maluridae; genus Malurus; species Malurus melanocephalus. The sequence continues at coordinate 1,198,113 of NW_026623378.1, forward strand.
TCTCAATTCTGGACAATGCCAACACTCAATCTGTTTACATACAGCTTGTGCATAGAGTTTTCCTTTTCCCTGGGTCTCAGATGACATTTTTCCTCCTCCTTATTTCCTCYCATCTTAACAACAAGTCAATGCACTGAATATACTTCATTTCCAGTTAGCCTGGAAGCGTTGACTTTTTTGGCATTTTTAGGGAAGCCAATATGCTTGGCAGAGTGATCAAATAATGGAATAAAAGTAATCTTTTTTAAAAAGTAAAGCAGACATTATAGAAGTTGTCTGTCTCCTTTCTTCATTAGATTTGGAGTTGGTGTACACGCCTTTGCAGAGAGATTACTTTGATTAGTTCAGCAGCCCCTGCGAGTATATTATGAAAGAATATGCAGTGGAAAGGCAAGAAAGGAAGTTTTCCCACTGGGAAGCAGATGCTAGTGCAGAGGGTTGCTCATTTGGTATCCTTCCTTAGCCTTAGGACTCTGCTTCTGTGAATGCTAGACACTGACAAGCTAGGGAAATTATTTCTGAAAACTGGACCCTGACACCAAGATTCATGTCAATTGGAGATGTTCTCATATGATGGCAGTTGCGTGATCTTTTATTATGGCCATTTGCTAGAGGCCATTCAGCTGCCCTGTTTTATGCCTGGTGACTCAGCTTCTATGGAAGGAGAGGAATAATCCTAGAACTGTTCAAGGTGTGAAGAACGATACATCTCATTCTCTGTCCCTAAGGCTTGGGTAGTCAGACAAAGACTCATAGAAAATTATTCACAAAACTTTTTTCTCTCAGGTTTGCTTTGCTTTATATGCAGTGCTAAACCAGAGAGAACAGTTCTAAGTATTGCATTGAGCTATAATTGTATCTTTATCATTGAGGCTATTTCACTTGAAGTTATCAGAACATTAGACTTGTGTATCTGGAGCAAAGTTTGACCTCTCTCTTTCTCTGTCCCTTCTTTATTCTCTACCAAAAGCTTACCCCTGTTGTATTCCTGGGAAGCCTAATGGAGAAAAAAACAGTTCATGACCCCAGATACTCTCCAAAGGCATCAGCTCATCCTAAAGCTTTCTGACATTTCTACCACAAGTTTTTTGTGTGAAACATGCAGAAAGTTTGCCTGGCTTATGGCCCAAGTCTGAATTGTCCTCCAGTCATTTCTAGAGAAAAGATAATCCGTCCAGCATTAATCTCTCAGAATTGTGTCACATAGAGCTATGATGAGAATGGCCTTCCCATCTTCAGAGTCCTGCCTTTGGCTGGGTCCCAGCTGCCCACGAGGCTGCTCCATCCCTCCTCCTCAGCAGGATGGCGGGGGAAGGAGAAAAAAACCTGGGGCTCAAGTTAAAGGGAGCTTAATAAAATAAAAAGGCTACATGTGGAAGCAAAGGAAAAGACAATACTTATKSTCTACTTCCCAYCAGCARGAGCTGGCCAGCCTATTCCCAGGATGCAGAGCTTCAGTAGGCACAGCAATTATCCCAGAAGACAAACACTGTAATAACAAATGCCCCACTCTTTTCTCTTAGCTTTTATTGCTGAGCAGACATTGTATGGTGTGGAATATCCCTTAGGTCAGATGGATCAGCYSTMTRGCTATGGCCCCTCCCAAGATCTTGCCCAGCCCACAGGCAAGAGGAGAATGTTGGACAGACAGCGTTGCTGCTGTGCCAGCTCTGCTCAGCCATAGCCAAAACACCRGGGTGTGAGCAGCACCTYTCTATGTACCAATGCAGCACAGCTCAGGGAGAGCTGTGATGGGGAAAATGAGCTCCAGCTCAGACAGGGCCAAGGCAAACTCTTGCTGCTGATAATTTACTTCTGTTCWCAGTTTTTTATAAATTACAAGCAAAAATAGCAGAAAGACTATGGACTCCAGACCCTTCCAGGAAACTGARAAAATTGTCTAACAGAAAAAGGGAAAGATAAAGCCTGTAAAAATTTAATTAAAGTCCAAATGAGTTTAAGATTTCTTTCACAATGATGGAAAAAGAATTCATTGTCCTCTTCCTTGGCTGGGAGCTGTGGGTGGAATTAGGTTTTCACTCATCTACTGGAATACAGAGTACACTGCAAGAGCGGGTAATCAGCCTAGAAGACAGACTGATTTCGGGAAATGCCAGGAGAATTAAAAGGCCAGGGGCATGGTCAGGTAGGCCATGCAACCTGTGCAACCAGTGCATACCACAAAGGAGGCATGCACTAATCAAAGTTGTTGGGTATTTTTARTAAGTTGAGAGATTTTATTTTTCCCCACTGGGATGTGGAGAATGATAGGGACAGTTCTCAATGCTCGAAATATGCTCTGCTTGCCCTGTAGACGTGCTAGGTAATCCTATAAGCAATGGGAGAGAGGGAAGAACTATTGATTTTTCATTTGAGTGTCCATCCATTTGCAGTATCTGCCTCTCAAAAGGCAATATCATACTATAAAATCTGAGTCCCTAGCAGCCTTTCTTACAAAGCCCCTCCTGCATAGCATGAGCCTGGGATACCTGGTTTGGCATTGCTTCTCACTCACTGCAACATCTGAAAACATATTTCTCTCAGAAGCATTTTCAGGGCCCTATTTTTATACTGCTACCTGCAACAAACATATCTGCTTAGATATGCAGGTGAAAAGCAKTTGTTCATTTGACACAAAGCTCTTMGTTTCAACCATCTGTGTTCTTTTTGCCTTTTAACAGCTAAGAGCTGTCAGAGGAGAGCTCTCCCACCTCTTGCCTGTCCTCAGAGAGTGTACTGCAATTTTGGCACCCCAAATAACAAAGCAGGGAGAGAGTTGTGTAATATATATCTTCTGTGTGCTCTATTAATCATAAAAATTAAATTTAGTTCTTCAAGCCTGCAGCAACTTGGCAAGTGGACAGGAGGCAAGAAGACCCTTCGTAAATAAAATTGTTAAACTGAATACAAAGTTCTGTATGGCTTTTCATGGGATCATACTCTTGGGACTGCTCAAAAATCAATAGACAAAATAGAAAACAGTAAATCAAATCAACATGGTTTCTATTGTGCTGTAGAAGTGAATAATTCACCTCATGGATAGTTCTAATTTTGTAGGGTAGCTAAGATCTAAGATCTACAGTGAACAGCAAAGGCACAAAGTGGGGGTGCAGCCAGYAAGTGCTAACACTAAGCTGTTTAGCCCTGGAGCAGGAGAGGARGAATCCCAGGGCTGGGCCAAGTACAGAAGGGTCAGAACAGAAAGATTGGTTTAAGAAAAGTCCCTTCAAACACATGAGTTTTTTTCTAGTACTTAGCAAAACCGAAATGTTTTCCACTGAGATAAAAAGATTCTATCAGTGATCTCTCCCACAATCTGAATGTAGCCCTGTAAATGGCATTGGGCTGCAATTCCGTGGCAAGGGACAATCCAGCAGCTGCTCTGCCTTAGTACCCCCACTTGTGTTTCCAGCTTACTCTGGGGGTTTATGGCTTCAAGGCCAGGTAGCTTGAAMAGGTCAGCCTGCCTCTCTCCCCTGTGGTCCTTCCCCACAGAATCTGAGCACAAAATAGTTGCACAAAGAGCTCTCAAGACCAGCCAAGTTGGATTTTAGTGCCTCCAGAAAAAGCCTCTTGACCCTGATTTGTGATGAGCTCTCAGGTTCATCCTTCCCTGCCTACTATGACTTTCCCTCTGTTCAAGCCTACCCTTCACCAAGGAATTCTGATTAGCCAAACTCTCTTCAAACAACTTCAGCTGSAAGCTTCCCTACTTCCCATTCCTAAATAAGAGCTCTCACCTTCTCACATGTGTGAACTAGAGAGGTTTGTGTTGGTGCAATTTAGCGTCTACTGTAGGCAGGGAGAAATCGTATTTAAAAAATGATTGAAAAGTTGCTGTATCATTGCAGAAAAAAAAAGACCCTCCTATCTTGTTGGCAATAATTACATACAAAACTTAAAGAAAACTGCTCTTGTTACTCTCCTCTCCTCAATAAACCATTGTCTCTCTCACAGACAACTCAGTCTACAGTGGGCTGAAATGTGGGATCAGCATATGGTGGTCTCTAAGCTGCTTTGTCATTTTTGCTGAATGCACTATGAAAGGCATGYGCTGTGAAAGATTTGCTCATGCAGAGACACAGCAGAACTGTGTGTTTCCCAAATACGATATCACTCCAATAAGAGAAGGATTAYTGACAGAGAAGGGGTGAGAAATAAAATTGCAGAGAAATTGTATCAAGCATTTTTCCCCTCAGACTGAAGTGCTGGCTACCACTAGAAGTGCACACTGTAGCCAGTGGCAGACAGCAGTGCCAGGATTTGGTCAGCACTGGGAGAAAACTTGTGCTGCTTACAGGAAGAACTACTGGTACCRTTTGGTTTTTGATTGTGAGATTTTAGTCCCATTTGTTTATGTGGAAGTTACTTCTGAAATAGAAAGAACTCAATGACTCCAGCCTCTCATGGGAGGGGCTGCAGAAATATCTTACTGGGAAAGACAGAAGACAGTAATGGAGACAGACAGATCTCTGGTGAATAGACTATGGAAAGAAGAACAGTATGAAGCAATTTGTACCCACACACAGCAATCAAAATGAAAACCCTGATGTTTGAGAAATAATAGTTCATGATAACCAGAGGGTAAACAAAGTGTGGCGTCATTTGACATTAAAGAATTATCATCTTTCTCCTTAGAAAATAGCACTATTGTCCACAAATGATCTGCAGAGAATACATATGCTGCCCTGGTGGCTGTCCAATTTTTTTTCTTCTGGCACAAACTGTCTTGTCTCACAACATCCCTGTGAAAGAAATCCTGTCGTTTATAGAAACACCATAAGTGGTTATGTAGGGGGGGAGAAATGCAAATCACAATTGTCAAACCACTGGTGGGAGAAAATTCTGTTGCTGCACTAAAAAGCAGGCTGAGCAGCTTCCAGCCATTGGCAGTGCCCTGTTTTGCTGTTCTAGACTGTGCTCAGTGCTTTCAGGAACTGGGGCAGGATGTTGTTTCCCTTCATCCCCTTCTTTGACAACTCTCCACTCTCCTCTCTTAAATCAGATATAAATTTTGGGTTTCACTTCTAGAAACCGTGATAGATTCTCCATCTCCAGCTTAGCTATCATCTTTCAGACAGCTCTGGCTTGCCAACTCTCTCATCCTGTCAGCCAGTGATGCCCATTTCCATCATTCACTGAACACAGTTTCCACCATGCATGGTTTGCTTGTCTCCATGCAGCTCTGCATGCTGGTGGCAGTGGCAGCAAGASACAATGACAATAGCTAGGCTGCAGGCACATAGAGCCTGCTGGCCCTGTTGACACCACTGATTTATATTGTCTGATTGTACCTCCCCACCTCCTGCAAGTACAGCTCCATTTCTTGTCTCCTTATACCTCGTTCACAAGCTCTTTGGAGCAGAGACTTTTTATTCTATGCTGGGATCATGTTTTGACTTGCCTAACATTTCTAAGCACGAGAATAATGCAAATATAGTGGACTTTCATTTTCTGGTCATGCCATGAATTCACTTAACAAATACACTCTGCTTAAATTTTTTCGTGATGAACTTGTGAATAATTCAGTATGACTACAAGAAAACATCAGGGTTTTGTTTTAGTAAAAAAGTGAGCAGCTGAAAATGGTTTTCTGAGTTTAAAAAGCAAAAGAATAAGCCTTCTAAATAAACAGGCCTCTGAAAAGCAAACCCATATAAAGTGATAAAAACTGGCACTGATCCTCAGAAAGTCAAGCTACAGTTTCTCACTTWAGTTTTATGTTTCTGCTTACTCCCTTCAGAACTGGCATTCCTGCTCATGACTTGCAGATGATGTTGCAAACCACAAAAACATAATTGGGTGATAATTTTACTGCCCAGCAGACAAACATGGCATATCTACTTACTGTAAGAACTTTTCACTGAAATCATGTCATGAAATTCATATATGTGATTGGGAAAGCTGGGCAGCACCCTCTTTCTGCTCTTTCAGACAGCTACAAATGTGCTTAAAACAAGAAAACACATTAAYATACAGCCTTGAATATAGGCTTTAGTCCCCAGAACACCTGGACTATTTTGCACACCATCACAGAGTTTCCTTCTTGTACAAACTGAAAGTTAAGGATGTTACCAGTAGGGAGTGACTGACCTCTCCCTGTGTAATAAACAAATGGATTCATGATGAGGAGCATTGGATTTAGACAGGCCTTATCTCACCTCTGAATGAATGACTCAGCTGCTTCTTTTCCTAGGGAGAAAAATTAATGTGCTCTTTTCTAAATAGAGGTTCAGYGGTAGGACTTAAGGCCACAGAACACCTCAATAAAAATGGACATTTAGAGGCTTTTCTCCCCAATCACAAAGACATTTTCTTTGTGTGTCTCTGCCCCTCCTTACAGTTTCAGTTATAACATGTAATTTAATAATTATTCTTATAATCTCTTGTTCCCCCCACCAAAACAAAACTCTATATAGCCAAAAAAATAAATCTTTGCCCTTATTACACATATATTTTACTAAAAAAAAGCTTTGCTGCTGCCTTTGACCCAAGAGGTGAGAATGCTACCTTTTTGGTGTTCATTTATAGTATGTAATTGTCAGGAAGCAGAGGAAAACAGAATTAGTCACTTCTGTCTTCACAAATTTAAATGAAGCTCAAAACATCCTAACCATGCAACCAGTACGAACTTTTGCTATTTTATTCCTGACTATAGACATATTTAAAAGCCCACAAAGTCTCTGTTTTCAAATTCATGGACTTGTAGCACAGTTGCTTTCTTGGGTTTCTTTCAGAGGGAGAGAGCAGGGCTATTTATCTCACAGTTCATAAAGAAATGTCCTTGGGTAGCAATCAGAACTTGTTACCATCGTTAGACAACAGCAGAGATCTCAGTCTGCACTGGTATATGCAGTGAGTCAMCAATGACTGTAGGTGGTTACTCCATGAACAAAAAACCTCATGGCAGCATTCTTAAGTTCAATATCAAAGAAACCCAGAGCTATTTTCTGAACATAAACTAGAGTATGAGAATGACCATTCTGAGTCTGTCCAAAGRTGTCTCTAATCCACATCCAACGACTGAAAGCAACATGCCAGGAAAGAGTGCAAGAATATGATGAGATTTCCCTAAAATACTCTTTCAGTCTCAAACAGCATTAATCTTAGCAAATCTGTGCTTCTCAACCCATATTTCAGTGATCTAAATCAAACATTGATGGGGCTTTTGTGGGTTTCTAAAAGGATTCAGGATGCAGGTAGGAATGTAGTTTCAAGTTGTCAATGAAGACGTCTGGGAGAAGAAAGGCTGCAGTCTGAACCATGAAGTTATTTTGGTCCAAACCAAATTGCTCTTTAGCTTGAGCACAAGCACAGAAATCTGAAAGCTAACACAGCCTCTCTTGGACAGCTTTGTATAATTTAAAACACAGTCATACTACAAAACCAGTTTTCAGCTCAGCTTAGCAACCCTCTTCATGATATGCAAGTGCCTTTCAAAAGAACTGCCAGAATGAACCAGCTGAGACCCAAGCTTCCTTTTCTTCCTTTCTTCTAATTATTGGAAGAGAAATTATTCCTCTTAAAATGAATTSTTGCTTCACCAAATTTAATTAAACATTTTATTTTTTTAATATCCCAGATAGTTTTAGTGAAAGCTCAGCTTTTTAGGGTTTGGTGATCAGAACTGAGATTTTACGTTCTGGAGAAATACCTGCAACTGAAGCACCCAGACTACCTGAAGATTTAAGAACATGGTTTCTGTATGAGAATTAGGCTTAAGAATGGAGAGGCTGAATAGAACTAAAAATCTATCACCGTAATGGAATACAGTCACTGTGCTGGAAATAGTTTATCACTGCTGTTTCTCAGGCTTTTCTTGTACTTTTATGGTGCTTCTGAATTTCTTACCTTTGCTTATTAGAGATTACAGCAGTAAAAGACTCATCATGATTCAGTGAACATCAAAAAATAATGAAGGGGAGGCTTCAGAGAGGGTATTTTTCATTCTCCAACTATTCCACTGGGGCCAGGTTCTTAATTTTTGGTAGCCAGCAGAGCTGTGGATATATGAGAAACACATCCACTCATGGGGAGATGAGTATTTTAGTCCTTTAATGATCATCTGTGCACATGCATTTTGGAGCCCTGGTTCTGGAACTCGACCTGTATATTTATTGTGAGGTTACTTAATGTACTTTTCTACAAGTACATCCATAGGAGTCAAAGATGCCAGTGATCTTTTATGCAGGGTACTTATCTAACTAAACTCTGAGGAATAATTTGCATTTTGTTTTCTTATAATTAGAATTGCATGAGGCAGAAGATTGACACTATTTAAATTCAGGATACAAYTTATTTACCAAAAGATAGAAACTATTCAGTCTATTTAAATTAATTTCAATCTTTTTCCTTCACAGGAAGGAAAACCTTTTTAGCCACCTGTCCCCAGCTGAGGAACTTTTTCTCCACTTCATACAGAGTGCTTCATTCTGTCTCCTTGCAGAAAAATAATGGCTGTTAGGTGACAGGTCTAACAGAAGACCACCACCCCAACATATGAAACCAGGTACATTTAAAACTTCTATAACTCTGCTTTTAGAATCACCTGCACTAACTTTTATATGAAAGTTCCAAGTCTCTATTTACATAGGCATGTGATATTTGTGTTTCTGTCACACAGCTGATGGAGGTGGCACATTCTCAAAACTGAGAAGTAACTTGATTGACAATCTCACAGACATTTTGTAACCTGGAACTGCGTAAGATTTCCCCAAAATGCCATTTAAGTACTTAAAAAACCCTGACTTTGAAAAATGGTGTAGATTATCAGTGCTGATAGCAAAATATGAAGTCAATTATAGCTGTGCAACAGAAAGGGACTTAAAAGTGCAGGTGTTGAGCTATATACTCTATTACAGAGTAAAATACCTGTAGTCTGCAGGGACATGAGCTATCATTCAGCTACAGAGCAGCATGCAGAGAACAGCCAAAGATATATCACCTGTACTGAGCAGAGGTRCTGATGGCTGAATTTAGATATTCAACACAAAGTAATTCAAAAGTGCAGACGAGATGATAACTACAAGAACACACAATGTAACAAGTTACTAGTTTAAAAGATAAAAGGAGCCAAAGTTCATAATCTTTGGATTCAAGAGATTGGAGAGCTGGATCTGAGTTTATGGGGCTTGATCACAAACACAAAGCATACCATGCTGCCCTGAGTGAATCGTGAGAAATCCAACTTATCCCACACATCTGGGCACCTGGGTATCTGGGCTCTGGAAGCTGGAAATGATRAGATAAGGAGCTGCTTCAGTGACTGAAGAGCCTGCACAGTGCCAGCAGCAGCCTGTGATCCTGCAGAGCAGGAGCAGCCATGGGCAGAGTGGGGCTCTGCAAGGAGTAATGAACATGAAACACTACCCTGTTAACTTTGAAAAAAAAGACCCCTGTACATGCATGAGTTTTCCATTTCTGTACCACTTCATACTTTTCAAAGTTTAGTGCAAATTTCTCTTACAGTGAAGGAGGACAGAACGCATCTAACATTTAGCTAAGTATTAGAAAAAAATATAAACAAGGGGACAGATTAGAGCAGAAGAAGGGAAGGAGTCAGCAAGGAACTGACCAAAGCAAGCAGTGAGATACCATTCATCACCAGAGGTGCCAATCCTTTACTCTCTAGGAACATAAATAAATCTACTTACAGCATGAATCAATAATGCCTGAAATCAATAATATACAGCAGACTAATGGAACTGAAAAGTCATTAGTGGTATGGGAAGCTTACTTACTAAAAGCARCTTGCAAGAACATTGACATTAGCAATAGTCAGCAAATGGACAGTTTTGACTGTGCAAAACCTAATATTATATTTTCAAGTAAAATGAAAAGCAAATTCTGATTTTTTTTCATAAAAAGAACTGTCAAAATAAGTGTCTTGATAGGTTCCTTTCAATACTTTTTGCCTGAAGCTTCTAAACTAAAAATAYCTTGGTTTCAAAAAGATTATGGGAGAATATTCAGGGTTTTTTCAGGTTACATCACTAAAAAATATCTCGTTGAACTGTCTTTTGCTAAGGGTCAGCAATTTAGAAACTTTTTAGTAAAGCACTACTCAGTACCAGAAGTTAATATGAGAAGTCATGAAATACAGTGACTGTGCCATCTCGCTATCTTTCCCTTTAGCTATGTGAAAAGCAAAACACTTCTATCTATTTTATCTAGAAGAAAAGGCTCTTCCATTACAGGAATGTTTTGTTGCAGAGTTATTCTTTAGATAGAAAGAAAAGAGATGGAAGTGCTATTGTAAGWCTAGTAAATCAATTCAAATGTATCTTGCATAAGGAATACTTAKTGACATGAAATATGTTGATCTTACTAATTGTGCTGACATAATATTTATGTGAGAGGATTACAAATACATAAAGCAAGTATGTCACGGGAATCATCTCTTAAAAAAAGACCCTCCTCTGAAGAGCAGCTGTACTCAGACAAGAATGGCCTTTGMATGTCCAAAGCAGATGGAAAACATCTCTAGCAGGCTTTGCTCACAAAAATACTTATATCTTTAATAATGAATAGCACACAAAGGGAAGAGGTATCTTTCTCATTGCCTCCACCCACAAAGGGGGATAACCAAAGATAGTTTTCTTGAAAAAAAAATTCTGAAATTCTGTGTCAAATATTTTTACAAGCAGACATTTGAGGCTTCCAAAAGTCAATGCAAATGCTGCTCATGTTACTTCCTTCCTCATACTAAAATATTATTAACTTCAGGCCCCACTACTAGTTTACTTTGCTTTAGTTTTATCCCTTTGGTCCTTTATTTTTGTGCCTAGAAGTTGTGATTTGTTTGAAACGCAAGTTAAAAACTGAACTATCTGGAAAAAGCAAATTAAGTTAAATTACAGCTATATACAAATTCTGTAAATAAAACTGGTTTCAAAAATTGGGCAAGCTTCCAGATATAGATGAAAAGGTATAAAATGGGATTACAGAAGGTCTGTAAGAACCAGTGTGATAACTTTATATAACTGGGATCACTTAACTTCTATCAAACCTGATAATGTTATAAAGCTTATGGTAACTGAAAGTAAAGCATATGCTAAGTCATATTGATTTTAGTTTTGTTTATGTATGTGGTAGAGTAAGGCATAACTAGTTTTAGAAGCCCCTTTGTTGGCCAGGAAAGTAAATATTAATATGATTATTTCACTAATGAACATAGGCCCTTGCTAAACAAGTGAATAATTAACAGCACTCAATCCCTACAGGTCAGACAAGAGCACAGTGTGTTAGACTAAGGCACACTCTGGTAAAAGCAACACTCTCAAGTGAGTCCTTGGTCCTGAGAGCTCCAGCACTGAACTGGTGTTAAATCCCATAATGGTGGACATTCGAGGGGATTGGGTTCTTTCAGGTGTTTGTACAGGAGAAGGATAACTTTATACAGTATTGTACACACCAATCGGAAAATGTCATTCTAGGAGTTGGAGTCCTGCTGAAAAGAAATTATGAGTGTAACTGGAAGAAATTAACGATAAGATGGCCTCCTAATATTACACTTATTACTATTTAATGGTGTTCTGTGAAAGCTTGGTAGCTCAAGCAATAGTTCATTTACCCAGCATACACTGTTCTTGTTCTGCTATAAATATTGCCTTAGTGATGAAATATTTCTTTTGCTACCTTTTTCACCTTCCTCTGTTCTTTCTCATCCCAACCAACTTTTCTTTTTCCTCCCACCCTTCATTACTTTCCATTTTCCCAAGCTGCATCTGTAATTCATTTAATTCTCTTATTTATCCTTTTTTCATTTCAACATTTTTCAGTCTTTGAGGAAGAACAGTTAGTCTTACAGGAAAACAAAAAAAGCACAAAGGCAAGTTATTTTTCTTAACAGGCAACCTGTTAAGTAAACTAATCTGGGATGGATATTGCTTGGAACAATTCCAAGTCTCACAGCAGCCAGCCCCACTCTATTTCTGTGTTCAGGAGCTCTTTGCACACCCAGCAAGCTAACAAATACACAGACTTATTAACAGACCGTTAAAAAGCTTTCACTGAAATACTTGGTGCAGACTTAGGGGCATTTTTTTTTAGGAAAGGACAGAAGGCTCTTTGAGGAGAATGACATTACTTAATTATAAGATAAATACAAGAGAATGTGGCTTTTCCCCCCAGAGTAAAGGCACACTACTGCATGTTGCTGCATATAATGCACTAGCTGAATTAATGTAAATTTAAAAAGTGTATGCTTATTCTGAAAAATAATCAACAGTTCAAAAGAAGTCCATGCCCTGTACTATCAGAATATCACTACACAGAAGCTATTTAATAGATACAGCTATTCCTTTAGATAGATGTTAACTTGAGTATTTGTAAATTAGTCCAAGAACAGCATAATTCTGGTTTTAGAAGCTAGACAAGGAGAGCGGGAGTGTTTTCTTTAAACCAATAGCATTAAGGTGAGCTTGGTAAACTAGTACAGAATCTATTTTACAAACTAATACAGTCTGTTGAGCTCTAAACAATGGAACTAGGTTTTGTTTCTTCATTTGATTACATTGTTCCAACAAATGCAATCTCAGAAACATTAACTACCCTCTAAGACATAGGCCCCGGCCAGAGACAGTTGTTAAAAGGTTCGTATTTGCTTCACAAGCAATTAACATGTCCAAGTAAGCAGTACCTTATACAGAAGGGACAGGGAGTATCTTGCTCTGCATGAAGTAAAAGGGCTAACTTTGATTTCTTTGAGTACAGTTTCATTTGAACAGATATTGATTTTTAATGTGAAAGCACTGACAAGGCATAATACCTTTACTAACAACCTATTTTATCACATGACAAAATTACAGGGCCTATTTTCCATCTCTTTCACACAGTTTGTATTTGTTACATTATAGAAAACAGGTTGGTTTTGGTTTTTTTTAAATGAAACGATAGCTCCAACTAAGAAGGTCTTTCTGATATAAGACAGCAAAAAGTACTTTAGCAAAGAGCTCAAGTCTTTAGAAGGACCTCTTTCTTGGTTATCAGTTGTATTGAAAGACATACAAGAGCCTTCTGTAAAGAGGGAAAAGTAAACTTCTCTGGTTGAACTTGTCTTCCACCTTAACAGAGCATGTGGAGGTCCATCTTTCTCACACCTCTCTTCCCTGGTTCTGCTTTGGTAGTAATGTTTGATATAGTCTCAGTCGTACACCACTTCTTTCTCTTCTTCTACTTGGTCTAAGCAATTCTCAGTGCTTGAAAAGCAAGTCACACCATGAACTTATCTACTGTTCCTTAATTTGATTAGATTATATTGCCTGYTAGATTCTGATTAATCACTAAGTAGAGCTCTAGAACATTCAGTTTTAAGAGAAGCACTTACTGTTTCTGTTACCTCAARCTACATGCTCTACTGTGGCTGGCAATTGTGCAGCTCTTCTAAAAAAATACCACAGGATTTTTCTAGCCAGCTTATCAATTTGATTAGAGCAACAGGAAAAAGCAACAAAACAACTTCTTCGTTATYTATGAGAAGATTGAATATTCTGACAGTAACAATCAGGAGAGCTGAGACACAAATTATATGAAACGTGAACCTTCGGGGAGGAACTTACTTTGTAAGGAAGTTTCTCAGTTGGGAGCTGCAGAAGTAAGCAGTCTGGGTCATCAGAGAAAGACTGAGAACCATTGCTRTAACCCACAGCAAGCATCAATTTCCTGCTCATAGCATACTACAGTATTGTCCAATTTAATATGCAAATTTTAATTAGCAGAGAGAGCAGTAGTTAATCTGTTTGTCAAGGGTCCTGACATGAATAGTCTTTCCTAAGCAGGGCTTTATTGCAATGGCTCTGATTTTAGCTTAAATAGTAGAAATAATTCCCAGTTRCATTTGCCAGAAGCAATTTTCAGATGTAATAAATCAACAYAAGATAACATKCATMAGTAGATCCTACTTGGTATTTGTTRCTAGAAGTTATAAATTGAGAAGACTTGTATGTACTTGGTGAGTCTTGTTACCTTCCTCTCAACCCTGAAATTCAGGGTTGTTGGCTAATTCAGGGAAAGCTTACTTCTCCCAGTCTTGGGATGTTTAAGGATCACAGTGAATGCTGCAAATTTTAGTTTGGTATGTATCAGGAGGGATAAAATTGTTTATTGACTTATCACTTAATAGCAAATACCCTTGCTTTAAGGTATTACAGAATTAATATTTTATCACTAGAAAAAGGATTAACGCTAATTTGAGTTTCTTATAAGAGACACTGCAGTTTAAACAACAGTGATTTATAATGTGAATAAGAGCATCAGAGATATAAATAGAAGACTGCTTTGCTAATATATTATTAAAAGAATGGAATATGAGAGTTATGTGAAATGTGACTTAGTAGTTCCAATAAAGCTGACTGCAATAGTCTAAATTTCTTTTCAAAGTTCCCTAGGAACAAGAAACACAGGATCAAGGTCTTTTCACACAAACTGTTCATAGACATGGATCACCAGTAGAAGTGTTATTGAACTAAGCCCACTCATAAAAGCCCTGTCAAGTTAGTACCACTCATTTACAAAAGTAAAAGAGCAGGAGAAATACTCAAAGTATGATTTTCAGTAAGTAAAACTGGTGTAAAAAACTCTGTATCAGAAAACACTCAGGGCTAACACTGAAACCAGACCCAGCAGCACAATCAAGAGAACAGAGACCTCCACCAGACAGGGTCCAGTCTCACATTACCTGAGAAGCTGCCAGGTTGAGGRAGAGCAGCTGAGAGTCCACATCCTTCCCTAAGCACCCAAGGATAACAAAGCAGCATCAACATTAAGTTAAGAAATAACTAGCTAAGGATAATAAAGGCAAGACATCTCAGGGAAGCTGGTCTAAAGTCAAGCTAAGAAGCCAAAAACCAAAAAAGACCCAGTCACAGCAGGGAGAGAGCTACAACCCAGCAGCCTTCCTGCAGAGAAAAAGAGTGTCCAGGGCTGAGCTAAATAGAGCTCCTCATTAGGAGGGGTGGGTAGAGGCAGCAGCTGAGGCTGGTCAGGGCAATTAGGGCCTGTTAGTTCACTCCAGGTTCTGAGAGTTTGAAAACACTCCCCTGAGAGCAGCTGGTTCACTAAYATTAATATAGCTCTTCTTTCACCTTTTATTGCCAGGCTCACCAAGGTAAAAAGTTAAAAAAAACCCCATCTCTTTCAAAATTACCATGTGATCACACAAGCTTTAATTACATCCCCAAATATTTCTCATGTTGCATTTAAATTCACTATGGTTTCTCTTTGATTTCCTGATGTGAATTATATTTAAGTGATTTTCAGCCTCTCTTGCTCTCTATAACTTGGACTCTAACAGGCTGTCAGATCAGGTAGACATGAGGCTGTTGATGCTTCCCCTTCATTTTATCGACAGAGCAAATGAATGCTGTGCTTCAAGGAGAGAACAGAGGACATGTCAACACCACACAAGAAGCACCATGCAGAGGTGCTAGTTTCGATTGTGGAGGCAGAATAGAGATGTCAGTACAACACTTCTTCCCAGCCACTTACTGCTGTTGGGCMCTGCTTGTCAGTAATATTAACTGTTCTAATTGTAGTGCTGCACTTTCTTCTGTCTTTGACTTCTTTTACCACTTTTAGCTTCTCTGCATGGCAAAACAGCATATGGGATAGGATACTGAAAATGGTAATAAAAAAAGAAAACACATGGGGATAACAGTCRAGAATCTGCACCACCTTGTACTCTTGGATGTCCTGATGCTGGATACCCAAAGATCCCTGGTATTGGGAAGGTACACATGCAGCATGTTCTGCAARGTACTTTGGGGTATTATTTAAAATAGCAGTTGGAGGGAAAGGCAACTGGCCACGTTGATTCAAAGCCCATATTGTGGCACTCCTGYCATTTTCAGGACAGTAAATTAAATGGATGTAAGTGAGCACAGGCCTTGTGAACTGTCACAAGGTTGTGAGGAATGTGATCACATGCTGTGTAGGCACAAGTCATGTGCAGAGCCAGCTGTGCCAATAATCACTTGAAAATTAAATTGTAAGAGCAATGGGGCYTGTGATACCTTTTTGAGACAGTGTAATTCCTCAAATATATCCTAAGTCTGTGCAAATACAGTGCTTGCATAGCTGTGAATTCTCTGAAGAACTGTGTTGCATTTTTTTTTCCTGCTGAAGATGAATGGAAATGTGTCAGGCCTGAATGACAAGGCCTTAATGACCCTAATTGACCTCATCTGAGACACCCCCCACCACCCACACCCACAGACACTCTGCTTATTGGCCCAGGAGTGCTACTTAAACTCAGGKCTGAGCCTAAGCACCTTTAGTCAGTATATTTCTATGTGATACTGCCTTTTCATTTTTTTTTTAGTGTTGTTGGTAATAATGCTTTACAGCTTACAGAAATTTCTCAGCTTGCTCTCATCTGCTACCTTTGAGGCTGTTCCTACAGTTTGTCGTTTATGTAATGTGTTATTATGCTGCTTCCTAAAGGTAGGGTTCTTCCTTCCTGTGTAATGAGCCAGTTCAGAGAACTGAAAATAAAGTACAGTAAAAGTGAGTACAGGAAGCTGATGGAGGCTGAGSATGAATGATGACAAAGCTCTATTCTGGCTTCTTTAGATATGCCTRTTAAATTATTTGAACTTTTCTTCCTAGCTGCTCAGGAGTTAGAAAGGGTTTAGTTGCTTTAACTCCTTCGGAAAGTAATTACAAGGTAATTTTTTTAGTGAGGATTTTTACTTTATTTAGTGTTTGAGTAGCCCCTATTGTCAAATCCCAGGAGTATAATAATGATAGGACAATCCATATGTTACTGCCTTGTGCTCTGAAAATTTTGGTTTTGTYTTATCTTATAAGTGTGAGAAGATAAAGGTTTGTTATGCTGCACTCTAGGCTAAATTGCAACTCGAAGTGACTAGTCTGGTTGTATCAGTCAAGTCCTACCACACTTTACAAGGGAGGCCTGCCATGCCAGATGCTCTTCTCATAAAGCAGGTCACTGAGGAAAGGGAAGTAATAACATTCCCTTTTCCCCAGTGCCACATTTCTCACCAAAGAATGAGCTCTTTTTAGTGGGAAGCCGTAAAAGACTGCAAGGGGTAACAGGATTCCATTCTAAGAATGTCAAAAATGGGGTTTTCTCTCCTCTAAAACCCAACAAAAGGCAGGAAGGAAAAAGTAGTATCTTTTCCTTGTAACTCAGAAATTAGACATGATTTAAGAGTCATGTAAAGTTACTCAGAAAGTCCATACCACAAACAGAGGCTGCCTGAGTCCCARCTTTGTCTAGAAGACCCGTCTGTCCTTGCTTGCACAGAAGGCTATGTTATCCTAGAAAAGAAAAAGACAATTATTTCTGCCTTATGGCTACTACTAAAGAGGAAGTCAGTAGTAAATCTTGTCTTTGTGGGTGTGAATTTACTGAGGGATCACCCAGCTGGAGACAGAACTACAGCTGCTGGTTGTAGCAGCCTGGGAGGGCTCTGATGCTGCAGCAGGTACAGCCTGGTCAGGTGGAGACTATGGCAGCAGAAGCTTCCTCAGGGCTGTAATTTTGCAAAACTGACCAGWTGTTTATGGCKTGTGGAACCTTTTTTTCTTTTAGGAGTCAGAAATACTAATGATGATCTTCATAGACAATATTTAAAGTTATTTGGTCAACCCTCTTTGACTACTATAGATACTTGCCTTTTTTACTCTATCTTCTCCTTGAGACAGAAGAATCTGTTTTTAATGTAGGAGTGGTGTATGAAGTATGTTTTTTTTTTCTATCAGTGTAGCACAGATCCTCACCCTTAGGCAAGGAAATTACTTTCTTTTTACCCCCTTAGTTCTGCAATTTTCACAGCCTTAATGTTCTTCTACCTTCTTACAATTTGTCTGAGGTTTGCTGTTAAATCACTTTTGACCTACAAAACACTAACACTGCTTTTTTGGTTTTTTTTGTTTTTTTGTTGGGTTTTTTTTTTTGTTTTTTTTTTTTTTTTTTTTAACAATGTTCAGTATACTGTTTGTATGATGTGTAATCTGTCCTGGAGCCATGGTCGTACGAATTAATGTGCAGCCTAAATCCCCAGTGTTTCCAGTATGTCAGGCCAGCGTATGTCAAAGAATCCTGCTTTGTTCTCAGCCTTCATGCTGTTCTGTAGCTTCCTTAGAGCCTTTCTTCAACTCTTGCAACCCTATAAAGGTGTTGGTGTTTCTCTTAGGGAGGAAGTGCCACAGTCTGTGATGGGCTGTAGACCTGCTCTCAGAAAGCTTAAAATTCTTCTGCTTCTGTGGTCCTGGTGCAACACCARCAGCCCTTGGCAGTGCAGGACGTGGCTTCTCTTCTCATGCTTTCAATCCCCAATGGTCTCTGTGACTGATGTCTCATGCTCTAKCATACCTGGGTCAGACGGAACAGTCCTGCTCTGACAGGGAAAAAGCTCAGACATGGGAGAGGTGCAGCTTCTTTAGCTGGTAGAACTTCAGGTTGCAGGTTGCCATGCTGAGGTTTTTTCCAAGGAATATRAAAGATAAACAATACCTAGGAAGGAATGACAAGTTGGCTATTAACTTTGGCTAGGAGCATTTTTTTTTAAAGTGTTTACAGAAACTGAAGCTAAAAGCAAGTTTCTTGTTTTCAAAGCTATTTTAATCTGCATTAATAGTTTTTTGTGTGTAGAAAAACCTTTAGATTCATGTCTGTCTTAAATGCTCCTTAATCACTAATGCATTGTAAGCTATCAAGTAAATATTAGATATATGCAGGCTTTTATAAAAGGACAGACACTTGCAGACAGTGGAAGTGTAATACTCTGGCACATAAGGTCTGTTTACAGAGTAGCTCTCGGGTACACTGCTACAAGCAGACATTCAAACCTACCCAACAGAAATAATTCTCACTGATATTTGGAGCTGTTATCAGTTTATGACAGGACCTAGATGGATATTTTTCAAGCCACAAATTATATAACAGAAGAAGTTGGGAGCAAGCAGTGGATTTAGATATTCAAAGTCAGCATGACACAATGCACTGTTAATAATTGACTGTAAATGAAATTCTCTACAAGAAGATTGACTGTGCTCTCTTTTGAAATATAATTACTTGAGTTAACTCTTCTCCTGCAAGAGAAATCATATATTTGTGAAAGTCTGGAGGTGAAAAAAAAAAACCTTTTTTGATTAACATAGAAATGTATTGTTATAAAATGGATATTTTTTTAAAATTATAAAGTAATGTTTGAGTAAGTTGCAGTCATCTGGTGATGAATCCTGGCAGATTGTTGGCTGTTGCGAAGGTGTCAGCTTTATTTGGATTCCTGGCTTATATGAAGCAAAGCAATCTGATGGTGTGGGGTGTRTATGTGTGTGTGTTGTTCTGCGTTGGGCCAGTCTTTTGCTGCTGGGGATTTGCCTGTGAAGACAAAACAAATATTTTGGTCCCATATAGTTATTCATTTGTTTGTGTTTGCTCCCCTTTAAAGGAATTGAATCCCAGTGCCTTAGAAAAACCTAAATCTTCTGCTGATTTAGCCAAAGAGCAAAGTTGTATTTAGCTGGGTCAAAGCTAAGTACAGTGATGGAGACATAGCATGATGGCATTGTTGTGCCATCCGTCCTGCTCTTAAACATGTCAGAGAAGYCAAGGGGGAAAATATAGGAGAATCAGGAAAGGAAGGAATGTGGTAAGGAGAGATGGATGCCAATATGAAATGCCAGAGGCAGAGTGAGCAGATGAAGCAGACTGAATGAAAAATGATGATGGGAAAGACTGCGAGCTTTCTTTTTGTGTAAGAGTAATGGAGTAGTGTCTGGTTTGCCAGTTTTCACTCCCTGTCTCCAGGATGGTTACAGCTGTTACTGACATTTAGTGAGATTCTGTGTGTCCTGTCTTCTGTAGCTGCTGCTCAGCCCAGATAACTATGMTTGGCTGACCTGGAAGCCTGCAGACCACGTCTGTAGCTCTGTATTTGATATCTGGTGCTCCTGGACCCGCGACTGCAGATGGATTTTGTCATGCAGTAATGAGGAATGACTRTGCCAGCAGTACTCTGAAGCCTCGAGTGAGACCACCTAATATCTGTGTGACAATCCTACCCCAGGCCAAGTCCCCAGAGTCCCTGCCTGCTAGGTGCAGGTTCCATCTTTTGTAGCAGGTGATTGGCTATTGGACAGAAGGAACAGTAGATCCCCTGTTGTTAATGAACAGCATCTGCACTATGTGCTCAACCAGSCAAAACCAGGAGTATGCCTTACACAATTCTTTGCAGGACTGCATCATCTTTATGATCAAGTCTTCAGAAATTTGAAAAGGCAAACCACTGCACGCTAAAAGGTAAGCATGGATGGATAACCATCATGTGTTGCTCTGGTCTTTACGCTTTCATCGGTGTTGCCAGCTCTGGTGGTCTCTTAGYACCGTGTGAGAGCTGCAAGTTAACTAAATGTCACATTGTATTGTTTTGCGTGCTGTGTTGGCAAACTGCAGTGGAGTGGGACCAATGATGCCAATAATGAAACTGTTCCCAGTGAAGTTCTWTTTGCATTCCTTGTAAAGTGCTACTGCAGCCTCTGCAGGATTCAATTTCCTTTCTATTTTTGTGTCATTTTCCAAGTCCGTAGTTAATATTGACTGACAGGGCCAGCTGAGAATCTTGGGATTTCCTATTACAGATAATTAAGGAAAATACTTATTCATGAACAGACAGATGCCTTGTAAATTGCACTGCATGAATATCTTTGCCTTCTCTGCTAATTCTGTTTCCTACTGATTACTGAATCTGACTCATTGTACAAGGTGCTAGGACATGCAGCAGGTTTCCAGCCATGAGATGTGGAAAATGAGTTGCAGAGAATCTTGATCTTATGTTTTCTGAAGTGTTGCTTTTGTGGGCCAGTTGTCTGAATTGCTCTGTACSTAGGATATATGAGAGCTTGTATTTTATGCTTTCTTAATGGARTTTGGAGAAGGACCTGGGAAAGAGAACTGAATTCATCAAGGACTTTTCCMGTTCACCTTATTTATTACCAGACTKKGGTTTGTTTTTCTATTAGGTTAGATTTGAGATTCCTGTTTTGTTAAAAAAGAGAGATTACCATCAGGGAGTAGTAAGAAGAGACTGCTCTGCAATGTTGGTGAACCAGGAGCTGAGAATGACAGCAAAGCAGGTATAGGARGTGGCTTTACCAATCTCACAGTACTTGTGCAGGAAGAGCAGAGAAGGCTCCATGGCAGCCACAGCCATCAGAGACRTGTCTGTAGTGCTGAGTTGTGTCCAGGGTCTGATGAGAAAGCTGAGTTGGGGTCCAGATCAATGTGGCACCTTAGTTGTCAGCATAAAGTGTTATCAAGTATTTGAACAAGCAAGTAGCTGGTGATAGGAGTACAAAGCTGTCCTCTTTAACATCTTGTGGAAAAGATCTTTTTCCTGGGAGACTGGCTGCTTAGCTTGTCAGTAGAAAATCTGATCGTTTAATCCCTTTTCTCTAGGACGGAATGTGCTGAAGTCTCGTGATTGATAACTTGCCAACAAGCAGAATGGCAAATGTTGATTGTAATATGTCTAAGTGCAGTGAAATACGAATGGAGAGGAAGGTCTGTGCTTGTCTTGCACCTTCTCAAGTGTCTCCTGCAAAGGGATATAAGACAGGTTTGCTGGAGTCACACCAGTTTGCTCCCATCTGCCCATACTGGGTATCAGCAGCAGGGACACTCTGGCAGTTCTAGCTTTTCCAGTCCTCTACCTGATRAAGAAGTAGCTTGAATGTGCAGGCTCAGGCCACAAACACCTGCCTGCATTACAGGTGTTGCCCAAAACTGAGTTAGTGGAATTGCTGCTTTGGTGGGGGAGCAAGACTTTCCAGTAGGAAACAGACCAAGCCTCATCTGTAATCAAGGGAATGTGCAAGTATGGCCCGAAGCAGATCAGAGGTTACACTTCAGCAGTTCATCCATTTGAATTTCAAAGTCCTGTTCTTTTAATGTCCCAAGTTACCAACATGAGGACATTTTGGATGAATCAATGCTGCTAGCAGGCACACTTAACACTTTCTTAAGCTGTGGAGAAAAATACAGATTACATTCCTGGAGTTTAACGTGAAAGATGGGAAATAAACAAGAAATAAACAAGACTTAAGTTTAATGTGAATGTACTTGGTTGAGGTTGCTGGGTGTCCTTAAAGGCAAAGATACGGCAATGCTTAGTCTSTGGGTTTTGACAGGCTCCATTGCAGTACCTTCCTTTCCAGCTCTCTTGTGCCTCTAMTTTTATCCAATTTTATAAATTCATATCTCAGCATGGTTAACYCTGATTGTGGTCATTGGTATGTGTTCACTGCTTTTTACCAAGCTTTGCTTCCAAGACTCCTAACACTGAAATGCTAGGGTTTGCTGTTAACTAGTGGCAAAACAAAGGCAATCCATTCACCTCCAAATTGCTAATTCCTTATATCCTCTCYGTTGGAGTACTGCAAGAACAATGTCTAGCTATGCACACTTACTCTGTTGATCTGAACAACCTGGTGAGTGCTGAGAGTTGTATTTTCTAGCCCTGCACTGCAGCCATCCTAACCTGCAGCAGCAGTGTCACACAGAATGAGGTRTTCTGTGGGCAATAATTTAGACTCTTAACATTATAGAGAGCTGAAGTTAAAGTATTTTAATGTACAGGTATTAGTGTGTGTATGTATATAATGTCATTTTGAAAAAGCATATGAATCAYTTGGCACTTACTAGCATATAGAGTTTATCATAGAATTATAAAATAGTCCTGCTGAGAAGGGACCTCAGGAGGTGTCTCACGTAGCCTTCTGCTCAAAGCAGGGTCAGCTCTAAGGTCAGACCAGATTGCTCAGGGCTTTATCCAGGTAGGTTTGGGAACCTTCAAGAATGGGAACTGCACAGGCTYTCTGGGCACCTTGCTTCCTTACGTGCCTGAAAACGTTTTTCTGTACCTGCAGTCAGAATTTCTCTTGTTATTACAATTAAATTCATATTGTAAAACAAGTGTGTTGGACTGTAGTTTGGGAGTAATGTCAGATGCAGAGCASAATCCTGAGAATCGACATGGGCCACAGGAGAAATGCTGCTGATGGGGACAGAGGCCAATGTCTGTCAGATCTATTCTAGGAGGGATCCAGGGGCCCTGCTCATGGTACTTAATTGCACATGAAGCTCAATGTCTGTAACTCAGGCAGAGTAGAGGCTGTTACAGAAATAGTGCCATGGCATCAAAAGTACCCTGAAGTAAAAGATGTATTTGTAAAAGTTGTATTTGATTAAATCTTCCATACCTTGTTTTCCTGAGGAGTTTGACACATTTTTCTCCCTCGCAATCTAGGCATGATTCGTGTCTCTGTCTGCTGCTCATTTCTTTGTAGAGCAGCAAAACCAGCATGAAATTGATGTGATCTTCTTTCATTGCTGCCCAAAAGGTTCTGAATAGCAACCCTGGAACAGAGTGGGCTTGTTGACTTCATTCTGCAGCTGCATGAAAAATCTGCCTCTAAGCCTGCAGCTTCACGAAGACAGCACAGCATCTGTTCACATAAAAGATAGCTTTGGGCTTGTCTTTTTTTTTTAATAATAGAAATTTAAACTACTGGGTTTGAATGGAAACTTGGAAACAGGTTACTTGGCTTCGCTCATTTGCCAAGGAAAGCTTCCCACTTATCTTCAACAAAGGACTGGATGGATTTTCTTCAGTTTCATTTAAATATTTTTGCTCCAAATGTGGAGAAATTAATATTAGATTTACAAGAAGCTTTAATCTTGGTAAATAATTRTATTATGTGAATCTGTTTAGCCAAGGTACAAAGTCTGATTTTTACGGGATGGTTCTTTCTAAATATGTCTCTTTATATGCATTTGCTTGTCACTATGATAGCTTCCTATCAGTCTGTCAACACTGTGCACTTCACAGAAGTTATGGTTAACCCAGGGCCTAAATGCAGAGTGCCAGGAAGTAACAACTGGGCATCTGATTTCCATGGCATCATKCATAGTTCTGCTCTGATAAAGTATAATGCATCATGTTAAAAAAAAATAATTCTTTTAACACATCTCGTAAGTTGCAACATACTGTAATTTCTCTGATAGCTACCCGTTCTAATTATGTGCACAGATTAGTACAGCTATTATTATGGAAATGTTTGTAAAATCAATATTGAACTACTGCTTAGCAGATTTATAGCCTGACTTCTAAAAATGTTTCTACATTTCCTTTAGAAATTGTTGTCTTCATATTCCAGTTTTTTTAATAAGTTCCGGGAACAGCATTTATTTCACAAGTATTCTACCACAAAACCAAGTTGCCTTGCTCCCATTTGTCTGCTTTCAAGTAACTTACAACGATATTCCTGCCTGTGCAAATCTGGCTGATGTGTTCTGTCAGAAGYGATTTTTCAACTTAAATTTTTGTATTCTAAAAAAAAAAAAAGTCTGTGCATTCTTTGTTCTGAGATGCCTGGGCTGATACTTTGACCTCTGTGCTGATTTGAGGTGGTTTGTGTTCATTGCCAGGTGGCCTCACCACTCTATAATAGAGCATTTTGATTGTCTTTGGACAGTTTGCACTGGAAACTGTCAGAATTAACCAAAATAGRCTTTTGGACAGGAACCTTCAGTTCCTTGCAGGATTTGCAGAACAAAGAAGTAAAAACTTCATGGCTTTGTTCAGCCATATCTGAAAGTRCCTCAGTGTTAGGGATGAAACTAAGACAACTCTAAACCTGACAGAGGTAGTAGGGCAAATTTTGCTGGTGCAATGGGGAAGGTCAGAGCTCCATCAGTGATATTTATCGCCAATTGTGTGGCAAGACTGTGGATTGAAAACCTTTTGTATGCTATTTCCCTGTCAATCAYAGAAGAAATCCCTCAGTCACAGACTGTCTCAGAGAAATTCATGTCCATGCACTGAGCTACTTTATGCAATGGAGCCCAATTAGATAGGAGGGTGAGTCTCGTGCAGATAGCTGTAGTGCAGCTTTTCCTTACTGTGTTGCTTCTGCTTGTTCCAACTGGCAACTGTGGTGTCTCTGASTTTACACTGTAAATATTGCATCCATTTTCAGTGGGTAAAGCCTTGCATCATGTGGGGTTTTATTGAAATCCCCATCCCACAACTGTCACTTAGGGAATTTATTGGTATTTATTCTCTTACGGGTGCTGGCTGAAGTTCCATTCAGAAATATCTGTATGACCTGCCAGACTAACACAGCTGTGRCAAACCAGTTCAGCACTACAAACCGCAAAGACATGTCAGAAAGCCATGATTTCAGTCACTTTCTCACAGCTACTGAGATCTTCATTTTTGGAATCTGTGCTAAAAGGAATGCACCTGAAAGCAAATGGAGATGTGTTAAATTATTTACTTTTGACTATAGTTATATTAATGAAAATACATTAAATTGGAAATATGTCCAGTGTACTCCATCAAGCAAGGAATTCACTGGCCTATCTTAATCTACTGCTGCCATTAGCAAAATATGTAACTTSACAATACCTTTGGAGTGATAAAAATGGAGTTTCAAGTAGTTAATAATCGAGTAAAAATCCGGTTTTGAAAAATACACTGTTTAATTAATCTGATTGCAGTGTAGTTAGTAGCCTGAGCTGCCAAAAAAAAAAAAAGAGTTATTAGCGATCCTAAGGGCAGGTTCATAAATTGATGCTGCTGTATTTTCAAGCAATGTTTTGTAATTTCTCTATTTACCAGTAGGTGTCACTGGAGTCCAGCAGAGAGGTAYTACTGCTTTAAAACTTCTTTTCTGCTTAATCGACCCTTTCTTTCATACAGGAACATTCAATATTTGTACATGCTGACGTACGTACAATAAAAATGAAGAACTGTGATCAATGCTCTTTCAAATATGTTTTTTCCTGTCTTAGCTACTGATAACTGTTGGTGGATAATTCAACAGTTTGAGAAAGATTTCTGATTTTTTCCTCTGCAGCATGCCTGAATCTGGTCCAAGCTGGTAATGACCCAAGTGATGATTTTATACAAAGATGAAACCACTTAACTGTGCCTGTATGATTACTYAGCCCTTACCCAATCTTGCATTTGGTGGTGGGGAGAAAATGGAAAGTCAAACCAAAAGATCTAAATACTTTTTTTCCCTCTCTTGTTTTGGGACCTGTGTTAAAAATTAGAGTTTGGGAACTGAAGGGGACAGAAAGGACCTGTTAGCCACCAAACAGCTCTCTGCAAGACTGAGAAAGCATTTAAGGARTAAAATTTCCTACACCTTGCATTAGAAGACATAGCACTCTGCTGATGAAGTCTCCTTAGGATTAGCTGAAGCATAACATGGAAAGATTTTTTTCTTTTTCAGTGAACTGTAGTTCTTTTCTGTTGTAGTCTGCTTGACAGCTGATCAGCAAAGGTATTTTGATTGAGATGAGCTTTCAAGTATGTTTAAGTATCTACTATCTGAAAGGCACAAAAAAGCACCAAGTAGATACTTGGCATATTGTTCAAGCCACTTGGTATCATACACTAAACGATAAAAAGGGAATTATGTTTTCCCCCAGTCATGGTGCAAGGCTTACTCTTTATGAAAACCACTGGGGAGGCATTTTGCGTCAGTCAAAGCGTCTTAGTTTGAGCCTAAATTCTTGCATCAATAATTCCTTCCATTTCTTTCAAATGTTTACCAAGAAAAAAACACCCTCTGCTGCACAATAAACATTTGTCACACGATTTCAAGGTCACAGATCCAGCAGAGAAGTATAACATAAGGAGGCTGCCCGTAGGCCATTGTATTATTAGAATAATAATGTGATTTTGGACAGTAAATGCACTGCCTGCTCTGTTGCCCTTACATGTGACTGATCTAGTAATAAGTCACTTCTGTGACATGTCTAAAGAACCAATCAATGCACAGATGTTTTTAGCCTTTTGTTATCATCTTTAACTACTTTTCTGAGTGTACTCTGCCCCCACTCATTAACAAGCCCTCTGTTTCATGYTCTAGTGTGATCTTTGATCATTTCRTGGGACATGGTTGCRTTGTATGCAGGTAACCTGAAGTGTGAACAGCTTTGCAAAACTGGCACAACKTAAGGCCCTGGGTGTACCAGGGTCTTGTGCAACAGGCATTGGCGGCTTTTTTCATGGCGCTGTATTGTAATCTGAGTAAAGGTGAAAGTAATTTGTTYGGGGCTGTATTCTGGCAGGAAACTAATGAAGTCACTAACTGATATTTTGTTGCCTCCTACATCCCCATGAGGAAATCTTACATTAATTTTTTTTTTCAATTTTCATTTTATCAGCTTAATTTGCTAGATTGTACATTAATTCTGTCATGATGTTCAGGGACACGTCCATCCAGACCTCATTAGTTACACGAGTTTTAACTCTCTGTGGATTTTCTTTTCTAGCTGTAGTTGATATTGCTGTCCTTTGTAGCATTGCACACAATCCTCAATGGCCACACATCCTGGTTCCAGTGCACAAATTTGTTGACCTGATATTGATGGAGTTTAATAGTTTGTAACTGCTGTAGATGTGGTTACTGGCCTCTTTCTAAAAAGTAGAAACAAGTAATTGGGAAATATAAAGGTGAAAATAAAACTTTTAAGTTAAAATTCAAAAGGTAATGTTACAGGTTACAGCATCTGCACGTGAAAGCCACGTGCAAACCCAAAAACCAAAACTAAGAGAACAAAGGAAGATAAAATATTGGTCACATACTGCCCTTTATAAAAGATGAAGGAAGCAAAGTAGCAAAGTAAGCAACAGAAATGGCTGCTCCCCTGTTGCCAGAGGAGGAATAATATAGGACCGTGACAGTTGCACCAATGAGCTTGTTTTAAGAAAAATTTCTTGTTGGGTTCCCATGTGTTTTTCTTTCTCCAACAAGCACTATGTTGGTGCACTTT
Source organism: Malurus melanocephalus (assembly GCF_030028575.1). Classification (NCBI taxonomy): domain Eukaryota; kingdom Metazoa; phylum Chordata; class Aves; order Passeriformes; family Maluridae; genus Malurus; species Malurus melanocephalus. The sequence continues at coordinate 1,225,930 of NW_026623378.1, forward strand.
GGTAGMTTTCCTTAAGGGCTATTGCTATAAAGACCAACAGAAATTCAGTAATAATGGAAAACAGTAAGATCCTAAAAAGAGTCCAAAAAATTCAGGGAGAAGGAAAGGTTGGTATTCAATCTGGTCATCCTACAAGGCTGCAAGACATCTCAGATATTTGAGAGACAGCACCTTTTTATTCCTTAACAAAACAATGTCCTTTGTTTAAAGGACAGAGGAACTTGGACTTTCCTTGCAGATTTTAAAGTGAGGCTGCATCCTTACTACAAATGCCTTTGTTTTGTTGGGTTTTTTTTTCTCCTGAAACATGTTAGCACATCGTAAAATCTTCACTGGGAAACAGCACAGGCAGTTACTTTCTCAGCAGAGCTTGCTGGGAATATACTGCAAAGCAAAAAARGTTCTGACCTTGATGATTATAACAAGGTGAGAGCTGCTTTGTGCTTTCCCACYAGAGTTTCACCACAGGTTTTTCCAGGAGACTTACAGGCTGATCACCTAGGGGAAAAAAGCTGCACAGAAAACCACTGAGAATTYAGTCGTAGGTGAATGACTACTGTTGTTTCATCGAGTAAAACAAGTCTTTCCAGAGGCTCTGACATTGYAGGGATGATGCTGCCTCTTGCATGATTGCAACAGAGGGGTGTGGAGGCTGGMGAGAAGGTGGAGTAGCACAACTTTTTCTGCTGCCTGGGCCTGATTCAGTAATGCCATGATCCCGGAAACATTTTTTTTTTTAAATCACAGAGAACTGTCCGTTTGCTGCACTCATATAAACATTCCTTTGTTCTGTCCAGCTGTGCTGTTTTAATCTTCCAGTTACTGACGGTTAATGCCTTGGCTTGACCACCACACATAAGGAGGCAGCTACTGAAAACTATGATCTAAAGCTGCATAAAGACCCCCTGTTTGAATGCCTTTCAGTCCTYCTTCTCAGGGTTGAGTGTCAGCAATTAGGGGTACATTATCCTTTGGAAACACCTCMCTAAGAAAAGCCRTATTCCTGATACAAATCATGCTTTGCTGTACACTGGGCTGCAGAGCTCTCCTCTTTCCCTGCCCCTGTACTTTCCATTTTATGGTTTGCATGGCAAGCTTTTGGTAACAGAGGTGGCTTCTTTGAGAAGTTGCCAGAAGCTTCCCCTGTGCCCAATTTAGCCARTGCCAGTTGGCTCCAAGATGGACTCACCACTGGCCAAGCTTGAGCCCAACAGTGACAGTGGTAGCGCCTCTGGGACAACAGATTTAAGAAAGGGAAGACAAAAACTGCCCCACTGCAGCTGGAGAGAGAGGAATATGTGAGAGGGGGGAGGAGACAGAGAAAACTGGGAGTAAAGCTAAGCCTAGGAAGAGGGAGGATGCGGGGAAGGTGTTTTAAGATTTAATTTCTCATTATCCTACTCTGACTTGGCAAGAAATTTAACTGATTTTCCCAAGTCAAGTCTGTTTTGCCCATGACAGTAATTGGKGAGTGATCTTGCCCAATCCTTCTCTCGACCCATGAGCCTTTTGTAATATTTTCTCTCCCCTGCCCAGTTAAAAACGGCAGTAACAGAGTGGCTTTCATGGGCACATGAATCCAGCCTGGGTCAATCCACTGTGTCTGCCCTGTGCAGCTGCTGCAGCTCAGTACAGCCCTGCTGTTCCTGCCCAGTCCTGTGCTGCTGCTGGGGCTGGTGTTGCTGCCCTTCCTCCAGCACATTAATGGCAATTCTACAGTCTAAGTGACTATTTCTGGAGAAGTTGACGAAAATATGGTAATTAGTTACTTCTTGTGYCTCTTCACCCTCCCTTCACCTTTACTGTGCAAATAGCAAGGGGGACATTCTTGCCCCAGTGAATCAAAATGGCAAGGGCCTGTGTACTCTCACCTGTGTGTGCCCCATGACATTTGAAGGACAGCAACAGGAGCAGGCTGACATTTTGCAAAGAAAAAGAAAAAAGCACCAAAATGTTTAGCATTTTAAGTGGTGCTAATTGGGACATGAAAGCACTGCAGCAGCTGTGAGTGCAGCGGGACACCCTCTTCACATCCATCCCTTCCCACCTCGATGATAGGTAGGGAAGGAACTTCCCTTTTGTTTTGGAACAAACTGAAACAGTTTAAAATGTTTTTTAAAAGCTCTGTACTGGGCCGCAACTCATTTTGAAAATTGTTTTGTTCCCCCAGCACAGGTGCTGACACAGAACTTCAGAAAGAGAACTGAGTGGGTTCTAGAGTGTATCAAGATGCAATGTATCCAAATAACTGTTTTGTCACTCTTATGTGTTCCTTCTGCTRTTATGGTTTTATCTCCCTTATCTCCACCTTTGATGGATTTGAGCTGTGTTTTTCAGGGCTTTGTGACATTATAAGTAATAAAGATGATGGTTTCTCTTATGGGCAGTAATGGGAAGCTGTAGGACTCACTTTAGCTTTCCCCAAAAACTTTGMAGGTAGAAAATGTGCTGTTTGAAGATGGCTGCTTATCTCCCACTCCATTTCTCATGGAGACAAATGCCAAACTGGAGTGTTTCATGGATTACTTTTTTTTTTATTAAAGGATTTGTGTGGTTGGGGTTTTGTTTTGGGGTGGTTTTTYTGTGTGAGGCGAGATGGCAACTATCAGTAATATAATTTCACAAAATACATTAAATGCCTGTTAAATCCCATCCTCTGAGAATTAAACATACCTACTGCCAAACACAGATGGGATTTGGCTTTTATTCGCTGTGCCATGGCACTTGCATATTTGAGGTGAGCCAGATGAAAATGAAAAKAGCAAGGCTTAGCATGTTAACTGCCAAGCTTATTAAGACACAGGGTCAAATTTTCAACTTAGCTTAAGTATGTTAGGGCAGTAAAACTGACACATCTCTGCTGCTCTTGAACATGAGGTTTGTTTTCCCACCATTGTCCTAGTAAAAGGCTTAACTTACAGACTTCTGCTGGTACCCGAGATGGGATAGGCAGCATATAAATGATTTTAATTTATCCTCTGCTAGTCATGGGAAATTCCCTCATGACCAGGAATCTGCAGTGTTTTGGATTACTCTGTGTAGGGTTTCTATAAAGACTGGAAATACTGCTGGAAATATGAAGCTAGCCCAGGGGTATAAGGTGTGTGAGAGCTTTCAAACGACATCCAATTACTATCATTAGACTGCAAAATTCTCTAAATAACCGTATAAGTGACTTAGGTAGGCTTTACACTGGAAACAGATYTAATTTCATTTCAATTCTTCTAACTTCATAGCAAAATAGAAACTTTTTCCTAATAGTTTCTTGGTCTCACTTCCTTACTGTGGCCATATTCTTCCCTTTTTCWGGTTCTCAGAACAAACTTTTATGTGGTAAAGAACTTCTCAGAGCCTCAGTAGTTTGAGCTCTCACAGTAGTTTTACTCTCTGTTTAACAGATCAGTTAGCTGCCAAATAAGACTATGCAAAACTCAAACAGGTTTAGGTATCTGTTTTACTCTAGAGTTTAAATGAGCTAATTAGGAGCTATGCTCAAGAGTACTCTCAGGAGAAAAAAAAATCTCACTTTTTGTATTCAAATGACGAATTTTAAAGTTTGTCGCCTGTTTTTCAGTGGCTCTTAAATAACTAAGTCAGGCAGTGAGATACAGATGAGCTTGTAAGCCTTCTCTGAAACACAACACAAACCTCAACAATATTCCAAATGAAGTTTGTAGTTCTCATTGCAAGGCCCAGCTGATTTTATCTTCACTTTCTCTAGCAGGACCAGTTGTACACTGGCTTTAGAGAGCAYGTTCACAGCATGTTTGCCCTTCAGAAGTAATGCCTGAAAGCTCTAACACATCAATAGGGACCAGGTAAAGACCAGATTTACACTCAGGATGACTAAACAAACCCAGTCTTGCATCTTCTTGTTGAGAGGCAGTCATTTCTTATCATTGGGTAAATATAAAGTTAAGAAAAAACGTAGAGGTAGGGAGACAACTCTAACCTCTTCTGGGCTGTGAAATCAGCCTTTTAGATTTTTTAATTAGTTCTGTATTTGGGACCTGTACTGCAAAGCTTTTTATGATGGTTTGTGTATGAGTATGTGAAACTATTTTTAACCCCAAGGCTGGAGAGTTTCATTTGATTTTTCTGAATTACTCACTTCTCTGAAAAATGGCCAAACTACATCTGTGTGATGTTCTTTTTTTAACACAGTTTTTCTGGCCATGAATCCTTAGTTTTCTATCCCACAAGGATTTTATAAAATGTTGCTGCAGAATGTAAAATGTTGGATTTGGTGACTATTTGATGCCCATATGTATTTGCTGCATGACACAAACTTTGCGGAGCGTTTTTTCTCTCTGCACAGTATGCATCTTAATTAAAGCCTCAAAGGTGTGCATAAATCTAACGCATGTGGGTGGATGTAACAGCTTGTGGAAGTGGGAGCATGTGAAAGGCACAATTTCACAGGCTGCACCGTGTTGGTTCGGCGGGCCTTCTGTGCAGAGCATGTTTCCTCCCTGGAGCGGATGTGAAGGCCGGACATTGTGCACCCACTGTGAGTACCAGCCAAGCGCGGCCACGAGCGCGAGGGGCTCGCCTGCCCTCAAAGAGGCACCGCAAACTTTTAATGGAGTCCACGCAGGGCCGCTTCAGCGCCTGCAGCCTTCCCCAACTCCCGGGCAGCGTTCTGACCTTCTCCGGCTTCAGCCGGGCCGGGGTGGCCGCGCTGCACCGAGACCCCTCGAGGTGCCACAGGACCCACCTGGGCCCGAGCGCCATCGGGGTGGGGCCGGTCGGGGCTGCCCGCGGCGGGCCCCGCTGGCCCCGCCTTCAGAGCCTTGGCGCGGGCCCGGGTGAAGGCGGCCGCGAGGAGGCGGCAGGCCCCACGATGCCGGACCCCCGCGTTCCAYCCCAGCTCGGGCCGCCCCGCCGCAGGAACCCGCTCGCCGGCTCCGGCACCGTGCCGGGGTCCGCGCCGCGCCGCAAACTACAGTTCCCGTCGACCACCGCGCGAGCGGGCGCAGGCGCGGAGGCGGCGCGGGCGGCCGAGCGAGGCGCGCGGTGATTGGCCGCGGCGGCGGTGGGCGGGGCGCGCGCGGTGACGGCAGGAAGGAGCGGGGGCAAATGGCGGAGAGATGGTCCCGGGGCCTGTCCCGAGCGCGGCGATAATCCCGGTGCGGAGGAAGCGGCGCCGGAGGAGGCGGCGTCGGGGGCCCTGACGCCCGCGACACGCCGAGAGGGTCCGCTGCCGGAGGGGCGGAGGCGTCCCGCCGGCTGAGCGCCTTTCTCAGGCGGCGCATCGGCGGCCCGAACCCGCGGCCGGAGCCACATCGGCCGGGCCCGCGCCCGGCACTCGCCGCCACCGCTGACGCCGAGGTGGGTGCCGGGTAAGGGGGTGGCGGCGCCGTGCGGGCCGCCRAGCGGGCCCTGCGCCCCGCGGGCGAGAGCCGCGGCCCCCGGCGCTGTCCCGCCTGGAGAGGCGTGTGGGGCCGCCGCCCCCGGCCCGCCGCGAACTTGTGGGGCGGGAGTTGGCTCGGGGGTGAAGTGCGGCCTGGGAGGCGGGGGGGTTACGGCTCCGCGGGYTGCGCCGCCCGGCCGGGCCGCGGCTGCCCCGGGCACTTGTGTAATGTGGGCCGGTGGTGCGGCGGGCGGGGGAGGTGGCCGGGCGGGAAGGGAAATGACATCAGGGAGTGGTGGGGTGACCCGGTTCCGCTCGCACCCCCCCGCCGCAGGGGGAGGGAGGAAAAAAGAAACTGTCACCGTGGGATTTCATCAGCTCCTTCTGCCTCCGTGCATTTAACCTATTTTTCTTTCCTTTGATTATGTAAGAAGAGCGGTGTAGAGGAGTGATGAGTAGGGGTGGCTGATGGGCTTCCTCGGGAATTACCGGGTTTTTTGTCTCCAGCTGGTCCGCCGAGTTAGCTCTGGGAAATGGGGGAGCACTGCGTTTCGGGTTTTTACAYGTATTTATATTTGCACTCCAAATGGTGCAGGACAGTGCAGAAGAGGGAGGCAGGGAGTGGAAACAGAGTGAATTTGACCAAGTGTTTTATTTTCATCTGAGTGAAATATCAAGAGAAAATTGTAAGTAAMGGGTAAAAATCCTGTTCTGTTGATGCTCTTGTGTAAGGAGACACCTTTTTATGCCTTAAATTTAATCGCTATCTAAGATATGAGTTTATAGCGTGGCATATTTGTATTCTCCTGATRCTCATTTTTTAACTTGTGCACATAATATTGAGTATTAATGTGSGGTTTTATGTTTTGATTTAAAACTTCTTACGAACTGATATTAATTTAAAAATCTGTATATAGAAAAATGTGGTTTAAGCTTCTGAAGATGAAGCCCTCTTGACTACAGGCATGTTCTCATTAGAACTGCAAGCCACAAGCTGTAATTTAAATCTGTCATTATCTTTGCATAGGCTGGAAATGCAGCGTCAAAAATACACATTTGAGTACTTCTTGTAATGCTCATTTAAGTAATATTTATTTGAGTCTTAAGGGTTTAAGGGAGAAAAATGTACTAGTGGTGAGTGAAGTAATTTTTCTTTCCTGTAAGTTGTRTAGAAACTGAGATATTAATAAATATTCTGCTTTAGTTTCTATGGCTCAAAAAACTGGTCTTTCTGCTGTAAAATATTTTGGTTGATGTTATGAATATTTTCAAGTGTCAGCAAAATAAAACTGGTAATTTTGGTTTATTTTGCTGATTGCTTTCTAAAGTATGTGTAGATAGAAAATTTGAGCTACCTTCAGGGGAGTAAAAAAGASTRAGTTTGGCAGCAATGTGTTTGGAACAATGTGGAGTGGGTTGATAACACTGTGGGGAAAAGAGGAGTTGGGGTTAAAGWGCTCTGTCTCCTAGGAGCAGCCAGAAGCCCTCTGCAGAGCGGGCTTTTGCACAGTTCTGGTCAGTAGATAAGCACYTCCCTTTCCCTTGGCTGCACTGCTGAGGTGAAGAGCATTTCCCAAAGTGAGTGTTCCTGTAGTTCTTCAGCATTGCATCACCATCTACCTGGTAAACTTAGGAAGTTCTAATTTGATCATTTTAATTCACTTAACATTTTATCCGTTGTTTTCTCCACATGAATTGCTGGGTTTGTATAAATGAAGGTTGGCCTGGTGTGATAGAGGGAGGCTATTATTAGTGAGATAGTCTTGCTAGAATGAAGTGATGGACGGTTTTGGAAAGCAGTCTGGCCATTTTGTCAGAAGCAAGACTCATACTTCAGGTTGAGAAACTATGAGTGTTGAGGTGAAAAATAGCAAAGACAGTATACCCATGTTTTTTTGGGAATAATAATAAAAACAGTTGCATTGAACAAATAGATCGTGATAAGTTCAATAAAGATAATTTTACCTGACATTTTTCATATATTTTACCTGATATGAAGTTAGTTAATGTTCTRAAAGTTAGATTTCTTTGATTCTGTACCTTAGACAACTGTCCTTTTTAACAGACTTCCAGGATGGAGAGGAGTTTCAGAGAGAAAGATGGGCTTGATTAGATTCAGGGTGACTATAAAGAATTACAATTTCCTATCCATGTTTGGACCAAAAAGAGGGAAATAGTGGTTCACAAAACAGATATGAAGGTTTAGGGTTTAAGTTTCCATTTGTCCAGTTGAAGGGTTTGTTTTGGGTAAAAAAACCCCAGGTGGCCTGTCTTCATTTTGGAATTAAACAAAAGTAGAAATAGATCACATGCAAGGAGCTCTAMAATGTATTCCTGTTTAATATATTAATTTTAAACTTCCATTCTTCTGAGTGAGCTGTGAGGTGGCTGTGCTTGTAAGAGCCAGTGAACAGTAATGGTTTACACTGGCCTGCTTAAGGTGTCCTCCATGTTCTTAGAAATGGTTGAGCAGTGTCTCTGTTCCTGTCCCTTGATGAATCACATTTACTCGTGGGGGATTGCTGTGCACCAGCCCTGACCAGGACTGATGCAGATGGCAAAAACCACATCATGTTACCAAGTAAAACACTTKCTGAGTGAGTCTGAGTGTGAAAGAAGAACACTGGATGGAGTTGTCATCGCTGGGATTAATCAGTACTTAAAATATGTCTTAAATATATTTAACTTGAAAATATTCTGACGGTTTTTGTATTTAACTGGCAAGATGTTTTTCATGCTATGCTGTGCTATTGGACTCTAGGAGAGAGCTGCATGTTCACATGTGGTGAAAATATTGCTGAGTTGTTTCATGGTGTTTCATGATAGCAGTGCTGTTTGTGCTTGAAAATATAACATTAGAGCAAAGCAATATCATTCTTGGCAGATTTTTTTTTAAGGATCCATTGTCCCATTGTCTTATAAATGTGCAAACAACTGAATTTTGAGTTATTTTAGTAGATACTTAGTGCAGAAACTTTTGCCATAATGACAGTCACATGTGAATGAGAGAGTCTACAAAGAAACAGACGATGGATCTGTTTGATCAACAGTCATTTGTACTAGAAAGTCGGTGAATTGATGTTTCTTATTTCTTTCACAACAGAGAATATGAAACAGGAGCCAAAATGACATCCCGATTTGGAAAGACCTACAGCCGGAAAGGGGGAAATGGCAGTTCCAAGTTTGATGAAGTATTTTCCAACAAACGGACCACCCTTAGTACAAAGTGGGGAGAAACCACCTTCATGGCCAAATTAGGACAGAAGAGGCCCAGTGTCAAACCAGATATTTCTGAAGTTCCTAAGAAACCCAAAGTTGAAGATGAGGTAACAGAGGATCCATTTGGATTTGACAGTGATGAAGAATCTCTTCCTGTGTCTTCAAAGAATGTGACACAGGCTAAAAGCTCCTCTCAGCTAGAACCTGGTGAAGCTGCTCAGTCTGAGGACTTCACTCCTCTACTTGAAGCAAACAGCAGAATTAATCAGCCAGACAGTGGAGAAAATGTTGCATCCAGCAAGTGCATACCTTTTGACAATACTGTTCCTCTTTTAAAAGAAAAAACTGCRAGCAAAAGTGTGGAAGATGGAGAATGCAAGGGCAGCAGTGCTAAACTTGTAACYGCAGGTATGTTTGCTTAGCTGTTCAGATACTTCTGTTTTCCTTTGTTAATCTCCTTTTAGAGTTTGTGTTTTCAAGGGATGGTTGTGTGTTCTAATAAAATTGGGGGGCAATTCTTTATTATAAACAATTGTAGGGGATATTCAGCTTAACTAAAAGCACTAAGACATGTTGTGCATTTTACACATTGGTCAAGGTGTTCAGCACTGTAATCCATGTGTCTGCAGATCATGGCACAGTGCTTTAGATTCAGTGCAGCATGTTAATCCACTTAGTCCAGTTATTCCATAAAATGGAATAATCATATTCCTTTTCTAAAGTKGCTGAGTGCATTTGGTTTTTAAGCGTGTACTTTGAACACTGATGYGTTAGTTGTAACAGAATGCTTTGATTTAGTGCAGGTACGTGTTTACTGCCATGAAGATGCAGATACAGCTTAGACCATGCTTTATTTCATTATTTGGATGGGAAAATTAGTTTTGTGAACTTGAGCTGCACAAATGTTTTTTGTTTGTAATTAGCACAGCTGTATCAGTGTATATAAAACAACTTCAGACCTGTGAAACTGAATTCTGTTAAACTTCCTTTTGGAGGTGTTTTTGGGCTCTGGAGTGTTTGTAAGATACCTTAATACTTTTCAGAGGGAATTCAAGGGSCCCATGGAGCTGAACATCACTGTAATTTTTTCAAGTCGTTCTTGGAATATCTCATGRGAGGTTTTTGTATAATGGGCTGATTAAACCACAGTTCTATAATTGGGTAGAAGATCACATTAGATGAACCTGGATGAAGATGACACCTACTGACTTGCTCTGGTTTATCAAAATCAATTTTAATGAGAAGAACTTACATAACTTTCATTTCTCAGCTATAGCAAACCCTTARAAAWTKGRAATYMGAAATTTTAGTGGACTTGTTGAGGTGTAATGCAGTAAACAAGAAGGTACAGAATAGTAGAAGATAGACACAGTTCAGTTATTTGTAATATATGTTAAAAGATCTAATTCAAGAAAACCCAGGAAATGTTGATTTGAATCGTAGTTTTACAGACACAATTGGTGGGATGTGTAGTTGTCTTTTGATCTTGCTCCTACTTTTGCTGAAAAAATATTTCTTGTTTTCATATGATTTTCAGCAGCTGTCTCTAACTATGATTCATCTTCARTCTTGAAATAAAATCTACATTTTAAGTTTGAATATAGTTTCCATAAGAAGTGGAGTAAGTTCATGCCCCAGTGTTCATAAGAGGAAGAAATAGTAATGAGTTTTCTTGGTTGTTAATGAGAGATTGTAGTAGAACAGGTTTTACAGTGAAATGGTTTCCTTGTAGACAGCCTTTGTGAACAGTATTTTTCAGGTTGGAAAAGAAAGTGAGAGAACTATGGGGAGAAAATGTGATAGAGCTCTGAAAATTCGTAATGTGTGAGAGAAAGGCTAAGAGGAGCTAACTTCAGCAGTTGCATTGGTGCTGCCTCATTCCAATCCAGTGGAAAATAATAAAATAAAATATTTAGCACAGAAAAACTTACTAGTTTGGTGCTTATTTAAATGATAAAACTCCTTRTTAGACAGTACTGTATATACCGTAAACATGCAGCTCTGAACAGAAGGAAGCTGATGAGTTGTGGTGAATAAGTTCATCCAGCTTTTGAGTGTGGTGGAGGCCTGGATGSAGAGGGGGAGGTTATTTAAACAGTTTACTGAAGGAATTCTGTTCCTGCWATGTTTTCTGAAATATCTGTTACTGATGGCAGTTCAGCCAGAAATAGTTAAGGGAAAGGTGGATCTTGATCTGATGGTTCTGTTCTTTCAGAGTCTATTACATTGTGTTGACACCAGTTAAACGAAGATAAAAACTCCTCGTRTCTTTCTTCAGAAGTGAAATTCAGCTGAGAATGAATCTTTGCAGAACATCCTAAGAGGTCTTTGGTTTCCTTACCCATATTTAAAGACTGCAGTTTTGGTGATAGCGTTTATTTTTGGCAGTTAGTGTAAATAAAACTTGGATGGTTTAAGGTGCTATTATGCTTGTGTGTAAACTGATCCAAAATAAATAAAAGTTGTCTCTGAGGACATTGCTCAGCACTGAGCAATTAGAGATAGTGGTATATAGTCAGCTAGTGTAARGGTAGGTACTTCAAAGGCTTCTTTGTTGTAGTGTTGAGTAAAGTTTGATAGGGAGGCTCTTCCAGAACTGTAGGGAGTTAATTTGATTGATTTGGGGTAGGTTCTGGAAGAAAAAGGGACCTGGGAGGAGTGCAATAATGTATTTGCCTCAACTGCTTACATGTCCTTGCCCTCCCCATAATAATTTTCCCCTTCCTGGTGCCTCTTGAACTCCAGCAGCTTCAACCAGATTTGTCCAAAGGGCTTATAGATCCATGAGACTGCATGCTGGACTATTCCTGATGAGGAAAGAAAGGGGCTGGAGGTGGGAGGGAAAGGAGGCAGGTAGAAGAATATTACTRTTCCCAGTGTAAGGAAGACTGCAATGTGAACTCAGCCTTAACCCACATACAGCACTGGGTCTCCGGGTGTGAGAAACTAGGCTGTGTTGGTACTGATGTTGAAGGAAGTGCTTGTTGGCGTGTTTTCATGTGCAATTTGCTAGTCTTTGTCCTCATATTGCCTAGACASTGCATGATGAAGGTCTCAGGACTTCCAGAGAGCAGGAGTTGTATCTTAATTCTTAGCCTGTATCTTAATTCTAACCTAATGCTTAACCTAGATGGGATAATGCTATGAATTAGACTGAGTTGAAAAATGTGACTTAGCATGGCTGTGCACAAACTGAGAGGTACAGTTAATTCTGCTCCAGTTGTATTATCCTGCCTCAGTGGCCATATCTTTGGGCATTAAAATGAAGGTGATACAATGTCAGTTAATTTTAGCTAATGTTTGGTATTAAGAAATAGTTGATTTGGGGGTTTGTTTTAGTAGCTGTGCAGCCATGCAACAGAGTTGAGGATCTGTATCTTTTATTTAAAATGGTAGAACTTACTGGTCTTTTTTTTTTTTAATAGCCTTCAGCTAGTGCTTGTAACAATCTCATTTTAAAGGCTTTGAGAAGCTCTTAATGTGGAAAGCTTCTCATAATCTCACCCTAATGTTGCTTGATCAAGACTTAATACTGTCTGAAGAGTATCTATGAGTAATCCTCTATGTAGCAGGTAATTTACACATGGGAGTTTAGGGAAATTTGAAACAATGAAAGACTGTTCAGTATTAATAGTTACTGTTAGGTTATCTTTGTGAAGTTAGGGAGARCTTGGTAGCTAGAAAATAAGTTGTGTCATTGAAAAATATCACACTGGTAGTTCATACAGAGTAAAAATGCAGCTAATTGGAAAACTAGGTTTCATGACAGTGTCTTACAGTAGGGCAAGGTGAAAAGCTTCAGAGCAATATTTTGAAGATTTTTGAAACAGTTTGGTGGGATGTTTTTTTTTTAATTGTTGAACTTACTCTGTAAAGYATAAACCCAATAGCCATGCTGTATTCATCTGCACATAAGCTTTGGTATAAAAACAAGGCCTTGCAGAGCAAATTTTCTAAGTTTGCTCTTTGAGAATATTTGTTAGCTTGTAGGTTGAAATTAATTAGTACCAGTTTTCAGATGAAAATTAATGTCAAAGTTYGATGAATTTTAAGGGTTGGTATGGCATTTCATAATTATGTTCATGTTTCACTTGGAATAGCTGGTTTGCCTACTCTGTTTCAGTTTGTGGAAGTACTTCTGGTATTGTAGTGTGAGTTTGCATTTTGACTCTCGATGTGGTGATGATCTGCTGGCTTTTGTTTTTGTGCACAGTGCTTAGAGGTGTGTAACTCAGGCCTTTTGGGGGGTTGGTYCAAGGRYTTGGTGCTCCTCATCAGAGAAAGCATTTGAGTCGAGAGACRTKTCTCATCTTTGCCACCTTGTATTCYTGTTTGTGGACTGTGAGAGAATATTCCTTTTCTACAATGGTTCTAAGTAAAAATATTAGGTATTTAATCATGCATTGAATTTTTTAATTTAAGTAGAARTATTTTAATTTGATATGGATTAAGTTTGGTTTGTTTTAGAGCCTATSAATTTATTTCTTGAAAATGTATTTTACTTGCTGTGGAGAAACAGAATGGCTTAATATTTCCAGACTACAAAACAGCTTAAGAATTGTGGCACTTTCTGCTGTGTTGTGATGTTAAGTACTGATTTTGTGGTTCTTGTGTCAGYAGTGACCTTTAGGCTCTTTAAGATTAAAAGAATCAAATATTTTTTCCCCCCTAACATTTAGAGCAATAATGAAAACAGCTATTCCTCATCTTGTTATTTGTTACTGTGTATTGGTATTCAAAGAGGTTTTGTTTTGGGACTAGTTTTGCTCTTGGTGGTGTAAGGGAGGAAGCATTTATCTGTTGACTGCTATTCAATTCTTTTGTTTTTCTAGGTAGTTCTTAATGCCCTTATTTTTCACTTAAGGCCAATGCATTTATAGGTGACAAATCAAAATGGCAAGTGTAGTTCTTCTTAAGAATGGTGCGTATGCAGTGCAGCAGCAAAGGGATATGGCTGTGCTCTACGTCTTGGCCCAGGATGCAGACTGTAGTTGTGGTTGGTTGCTGGAAAAGCACAGAAAGCAGTGAGTAAATGGCAGAAAATGGATGCCCTGCAGAAAGGAGATGGTTTAAGTAATCAAGTCTGTTCCTGACATACTATCCTGATAGGGCCTCAGTGCCTCTGTGTACAAAGCTTCTGCATCCTGATTATGTGGGTGGGGAGCCCTATCTTTAGAGTTAAGTTTCAACTTCCCAAATGCAGGTCTGTTTTGTAATTGCATTTGATAACTGGATTGGTCAGGGTATTCCTTTCAAATTTTTGGACAGAAAATGACTAAACTGGAATTCTTTTTCACAAAGTAAATAACTTACACTCAAAAACTGCAGAGGAAGAAAGATACTCTTCTGGCCTAACTATTATCTTAAATGTTCACAAACCAGAAGTTCTAAAATATTTTCTGTCCCAAAATGGAGCAGAGGTGTGGGAACCTGAATAAGGCCTGAGCATTTGGCAGTCTTAGGAGACCGCTGGCAGCAGCAATGATTAAAAAGAACTCCATCTGTGCTCTGGTTGGGTCAAAGCATTAAGAAACTGATAGCAGAGAAGGGGAAAAGTCTGTCCAAAAACTATACGTGCCTGTAGAATTTCAGTGTTAAGAGGTTTGTTTGGCTGGCAGTAGTTATGCTGGGTATGTAGATAGCTGCAATTTATCCACAGGTCCTCTCTTTAGTTGCCTTTTGGTAAGTTTTCCCCTTTTGAAGACAGCCCTTTTTCCCTTACACACCATTTTCTTGCTGTGTCAATATCCCATGTTCAAACTGGTGTGATAATTGTTCTGTTTGTTTTTCCTTTGATKCTTCTTTAGTGGCCAGAGATCATATTGTGTCTTTCATTTGGGCTCTCCTACCAATGAAGGCTGTGATACAAGAATCTGGTAAAGATTTGTCTTTTCCGTCAGCCTGGTCAGCTGCAAGTTGCAGACTGAAGCGATGTAGCTTTGTGCTTGAGAACATTGGTGATGATGTAATGGAACCATARTAAATGTTTCTGAGTGTTCAGGGACATCAGGCAGAGCAGTAGCTCATAATGAGCTTAACAAAGTGTTCCTTCCATCCTGTGTCAGTGATCTGTTCATGAGCTGCAGCCTGTTAATTGTATGTGCCCTCAGTAGCTGGAGGGCTCTGAAGGCCCTGTGTACAATTTTTGTGGGTTTAATCTTACTGTCTACTTTTTCTTGCTGTTTTGTTTTCTTGCTACCATCTCTTGGAGTCTGTTGGAAGAGAAATCAAGAGGAGTATAAAATTGGCATCATGGCACCTACCCGCTCTTATGATTTCATTGCTTTTGACTACCTTTAATATTTGCAGTGAATTATATGCATTGTGGCTAATATTAAGAGAAACCTAGTTTAAGTCTGTAGATTTGTTTCCTGTGAATGCTAATCATGTTTCTCTCAGTATTAAAGTGAAGGCTTGGACAGGTGTTTACACAGCAATGAAGGAGTGTAAGGTTTCATGCTGCAAATGGCTATAGAAGGCCATATGCCTTTTCTTTGTAGCTTGGAGAATACTTTGTTTTGCTTTAATTAAGAATTGCTGKAAATGAAAGAAAAGTAACCCAAAGTTCAAGTTAGCTAGCATGTAACACTGGCGACCTGTCCATGAGTACACARGAAAAAGTAAGCATTTATTTTGCATGTGTGATATTTTGACGTTGTGTTTTTTCAGCATACCAAGGCTAATACTGATTGTCCTTTTGTGTTACTCAATTTCCTACTAACATTTGTGCTGTTCAACCARTTTTGATCTAACTTGGAGAGGTAAAGAGAGATCTCACAAATACAGTGTWGTTTCAAGTGTCATCTGTGCCCTTGCCTCTGTTGGCTGCATGGTGGCAAGGCAGATGAGGTTTTAACCGGGTCCCTAATCCCTGGGAAGGCAGCAGCAAGTGGCTGAGCCGGCACATGGAGCTGGCACATGTTGTGGTACGTGATCCACAGCAGCTGATGTCCCCTGCCCAGCCACACAGGCTGCTCTTCAGGTGTTTGCATGAGCTGATGGCTGGCTTGTGGAGCAGCTTTGCCCTGTGAGCCCCAAATCTGTTCRGGGAGACATTGTTCTCACAGCCCAAGATCCTGCTCTGTGCATCAAATAATTTGAAAATAGCAAATCAGATTCTGCAGCTCTCCCACTGAATTGCTAACAAAAGCATGTAATATTTGACTGTAGGCAGTTAGTGCTAGGCTGTTAATGGTGATTTGGTTTTTATGGAGCTGATAGTGKTGTTTTCAGACTTGGAACCCAGTGGCTTAGCCTTGTGAGTTAAATGGAAGTGAAAGAAAAGTAAAACTGGGACTAGGCTGGAGGATAGATGGACTGTGGTTGCTTGGTTTTCTTGCTCAGAAGAGTGATTTCCTAAAAGATTACTTTGTTTTGGATTCCATTTCAGTAAACGCTGTACCTGAAAGATCAGGGTATGAATGGTAACTCTTATAGCTTCAGTATTTGGTGGAGAGTGTTTTTTATCTTTTCTCCAAACTTCAGTGTTTCCTCTTCAAGTAAGAAGTTTCTGTCAAACTTTTACTGTTAAAGATACTTAAAGAAAAAAGTAAGTTGARGAGTGAAACATTTTAATGTCAGAATTGTCAGATGTTGAGCTGAAGGATGTAGGTTTCTTACCTCTTAAAAAACTAATTTCTCTCTTTTTTTTTAAAGTGTGGTTTTTTTTAAAGTCTAGAATTGCATTCTTCATTTTGTCAATGATCTTAAAAATGAAAGGGAAGGAGGTAGTACCACTGGCTACTTGTGGTAGTCYGAAAGCATTTACTGTTTTTGTTGGATGTATAGAATAACATTGTTCCATCTAACAAGTGAGTGCTTACAGCAAGTATGTATTTTTAAAAAATAAAATATGAACAGAATGCTATCTTTTTCTCCATCCAGTCTAATCCATATAAATACAGACACATATTTGATAAATGTTTAAAGGTTTGTTACTGAAAAAGCAGTGGGCTTTTGCCAACTCTTACATTCCTGCTGTTTGAATGTTTGGGTGTATCTATACATGTTATAGAGGAGTATAAACTCTATTGTCTTATGTAAATCTACTGTCTTGCATTGGCTGAACTTGAAATTTTGTCTCTGGTTGTAACTTGACAAAGATTACTTGGAACAATAATCATCATCACTTAAACACAGTTTTACAGATTTGRTAATATTCATCTGTGTGTGAAAACGATCATTGTGCTTGGTGGGAAAGACCATAAGGTGTACTTTTTTTAATTCGTCAGCAATGCTAAAGACATCTATGTTTTGTTAAGTGACAAACTGGAGCATAAAATAAAGCAAGAAGTGTGTATCAAGAGGTCTGTTTATCAGTTGACATTGGATTTTGACTTGCCAGTCATTTAGATTGGTTCTCTTATACTCTGRTAATTAAGTTTTAGAGCTTTAAAGAGAAAACAAATCATGATTACCTARGTTCCTAGGTATATGGTGCTTGCACTTGGGGCGGGGAGTTGTATGCTGTTGCTGATTTAAAATTTCTTGGGAGACTTACCCTGGTATTTGAGCCCCAAAAGAGCCTAATTGCAGTTAAAAATGGGAGGAGAAATTCCATGCCTCTCCTGGACTACAGAGTATCTAGTAATTCACAATTAGTTTGTTTTCTCATGTTTTTTCATACAGTCATGCTAGCTTCTGCTGTAATAGTTACTGCCAATAAATACTGTATTTTTAAAATCAAGGTTATTGGAATTGCTATTACTGTACACCTTTGGGCAATTAGGAAGTGATTAACAGTACTTTCTGGTATTGAAGGTTCAGGCTGACAGATATTGACCCACTGATGAGATGAGAACAATGCTTGACAAAATATCCTTGGAGGAGGTATTCCTCTAAATGTCACTGCTTAGTTTTCCAGTGATGCATTGTGATGATCTGGTTTTAAAGCCAAACTTTCTACCTGGTGTACATTAAACAGTTTAGTGGTTACATTTTCCATCAACCTTGCTACTGGAGATGGAAAAACCTCCCTGTTGCAGTTACTAAGACTAGTCTTAGTGTATTGTTTCAAAACACAATAGTTTGAAATACTATATGTTTCCAAAATTTGTCTTTGGTGGTTCTCATAGAGGTGGTGGAGACTGGGGCRTTGAGGAACTGACAGTTAGCTTGGTTTCCTTGGTTTTGTTTTTGGGGTGTTGGGAGCGAGCATGAGGAGAAGAGCAGGTGGGTTGGGCAAGTGTGAAACTGGAGATGGGAGCAGAAGAAGTAGTGACCTCAGTACCGCAAGTACAAAAAAATTGAAATAGAGAAAATAGATGGGAAGTGGGATTGTTCTTGTCATGATGCAGCTCTCAACTGATGCTTCAGTTTGTCCAAATGAGGCCACTACTRTAAGAGAAGAATTTTTTGTTCTCTCAGTAGGTAACAGATGATTGGATGGGGCTGTGTTGGTTTTCAGTCCTACAAATATTGGGCTAATTTTAGCACCTTCTAATTTATTCTAGAACAATTTTTAGTGGAGTTTTTCTCTGTGTGTAACTACATTATCAAAATTAATTCAAATACACTTAATGAAAATACTATGTTTGACTTTATTATTACTTGGGTAAATACCTAATGCTTGTTGGAAAAATTCTTTTAAATAAAAGCAGCGTTGTTGTTGATGTAAGTGCTGTAAAGATCATCTTTMTTACAATGGCGTAGTAGTTAATGGCTTTTACTGGCAGAGTAACTTCCTGGTAAGGGTCTGATAAAGTAAAATGGTTCCAGCTGCTAAACTGTGTCAGAACTAATGAATAAACAGAAGCATTCAGGAGCTGTGCTTAAGATGAACTGATCTCAAGTGAAAGAGTTAAATATGCACTCCCTGAATATCTTCACATGTCGCACTTTTTAAAACCTGGAGTTTTAACACAACTTCTGTGGAGTTTTGTATTGTAGGGTAGACTTGATTTTTGTGGTCTGTTAGTAGCAGAGTGCAAAAACAAACCAATAAATAAAAWTTTTTCAGAATAGTTGATTAACATTTCTTTGGAGGTAGATTCTTTGATAATTTTTTCTGTTGATTTTTATCAATGCTATTGATGTGCATCAGCTTTGGCCTCTTCAGTTGGTTTTCCAGGCTTGATGTGTTGATCATTTTTCCTGCTTGAGAGTACAGACTGTAGCTGTAATTATAATGGTTCAAGTGAAAACATAAAATTAAATTTCAACTTCTGTCATCTCTAAACAGATTCCTGAATTATTTGGCTCTTGGCTCATCATGGAGCATGTACACACTTGTATATTCCGTTTCTCTCCTGGGAAGATGAGATTTGGTTTGCTCCTGTTACRAAATGCAGTTCTTTAGGATCCTGAACTTTCTTAGGAGTGGAAAACTATTCCTATTGCAGATATGCATACTGAAACTTCTTCCTAGCAGTTCTGTATGGTTTAGTGAGCCAAGACAGACATGTTTTAAAKGTACTTATTTCAATATTTCTTAGACATTATTAATTCAAGTAATTCGCTTAGCTATGGAGCAGTAATGGAGAGACTGCAAAACAGGGTATTTTAGCAAGGAGGGCTGAACATTTTTTACATTTAATTTGCTGTTTTTCATGCCTAAGTGTTGTGGTAGTCTTCAGCTTCACAATAATGTTAAAACATATGGGAGAAAGGAACATACTGTACACTGTCAAACTCACTCCTTAATTACAGAAAGATTCATTCTGGTTGTGCCTCTTGGATTATCACAAGCATGAGATAGAAATGGGAATAACAATACTGCTTGTATAACRTATTGATACTGAAAAAGAAATAACCAAGATTCCAACACTGAGATGGCAGGGTTATGGTTCCTTGTTCTTTGATGGATTTAGCTTTGAGTTTTGTATTTCATATATTCGGTGAAAAGCTTTTTTTTTTATTTTTGGCTGAGTATGTGTACTTATGTGACAGACCTCAGCTGGGCTCCCAGAAAACTTAGATCCAGTTTGTCAGATATTACCTGTCCTGGTTCCCGAGGAATTTTAGCATTTCCTGCAAAACTGGATTTAGTAGACATTTCTTTTACTAGAATTTTGAGTACCTGAAAGTTCTTTTATAAAACATAAGTGCAAGAATGGCATTTAGATGATGCCATTTTAATTTGATAACAAATAAGCAAAAGTTYCTGGAACAGAGCTGGTGCTTATTTCCCTCATCAGGAGGTTGAAATCTGGTCAGTGCTGTGAAACGTCTGTGCTGCTTGGATAAATGGAAGCTGATGAAATTTAGTGTAGGCAGGACTAGAGATGCTTAAGCCTTCATTTGAATKATGAGTTTAAGAAGCCTTTTCTGTCTAAAAAATTTGAACTTTAGGGGTTGCATTTTGCTAGTGGAGCCCCTTTTATTTGGTTTTCTGCATGTGTCTTCTAAGTATGTTCTCTTCTAGCATTTCTGTTTTCACCTGTCCCAATTGCTTCTGTGTCTCCAGTTTATACCATCGTGTGCTACTTTTCTGTGCACCAGGGTCTTCTGCATTGTCAGACTTCTTATCTTGCTTCTCCTGGCCCAGTCAGCCATTTCTGTGCATCAGCAGTAAAGGCAGGCACCTGGGTTCCTGTGTTTGGTGATACAGTCTCAGAAATTTCCAAGAAATTAATATT
The DNA here is from genome assembly GCF_030028575.1 of Malurus melanocephalus. Classification (NCBI taxonomy): domain Eukaryota; kingdom Metazoa; phylum Chordata; class Aves; order Passeriformes; family Maluridae; genus Malurus; species Malurus melanocephalus. The sequence goes on from NW_026623378.1 coordinate 1,246,078, forward strand.
TCTTGGAAGTAACCCAGTTTTGTTGCTTTGTGTGTGTGTGTGATGTCAACAACACAGAATGGCAGATGCAGTCTCATCAAACTCTTAAACTTTTGTTGGTATTCAATGAAAACAAAGGGAATGGTTTCCCTACCAGAGGATGACTGGTGGAAGACTTAGTACTTKCATTATTTCCTGACATTACTATGTGTGGATGCTGGTTGGCTGGGAAAAAACTTTATAAAAACTGATTTTTGTAGGGGAACTTATTCATTTGGACAGTGTAAAATGTGAATGTGGCTATGGGTTGGAGAAGTGCAAGAATAATTTTTGGCAACAGCTCTTCTTCAGAGATGGAGAAATTAATTTCAAAAACCTGAATTTTGGAAGTGAKATAATTAAAAATTGAGATGAGAATTGCATTTTCTATATTTCTTTTGTAAGTCCAAATATTTTCATTTGAAGCAGCAAAATGAAGTGACAGTTGCTGAATTTGTGTGCCATTTTGTTCAGGGTCCAAGAAGGAAATTATTTTTTTATGTAATGAGAAAATATGTAGTTGTTATTCATCTCTAATTATTCACTGTAAGTCCCTTGCATGTGAAACTTTGGTAATTGTCTTTTCTGAAAATTTCACTATAGAGTTTCTCCTTTTTTTGTGTAATGTACCTCAGTAAGTAAGTGGTTGTATTTAGGGTTTACTGTTGTCTTTTTCATGATGCACATGTTTTCAGAGTGACACTTTAAGTTGTTTTTAGAAATTATAAGAAGACTTTTTTATAGCAAAACCTTCAAGCTGGAGTGCTTAAAAAGTATAAACCAGGTGGATAAAGACCTCTAATGTTTTTTTGTCATTGATCATTGAATATTTTTTGCTACATTGTGACTTTTCAAAGTTGCCCACATGGGTGGCTGGTTTTTTTAGCATCGCATTTTAGTAATAAATCTACTTTTTCTTGTAGATAAAATCCAGAACTTGAAAGCAGATAATGAGAACAGTCATTTCAYCTATGACAATGCTGAAAACAGTAATAAAACCAACGCCGAGACTACAGACACTTCTGGATGCAACACTGAAACCAAGGACTTGTCTGATTCTTGGGACTCCCAYGTGGGAAAAACAGCAGATTCTGTATCGGAAATATCTCAGACGAAGGGGCCACTAAGAACTCACTTGTATGAATGGGAGGATGAAACTGAAGACACCAGAACTGGAGASTATGCGTTAACTTTTGACAATGAACATCTCTCAGAGGTGAAGAGCAAGGATGAGGAGTGTGATAAAGAAGATAGTGAAAATCCAAAGGAAGCCATTAGTGAAGAACTTGTGCAACCTATTCCTAGGCCAAGCAACTGTAGGACATATTGTCGATCCAACAAAGCAAAACTGCAGGGGGCAACAAATTTTGACAAGCTAATGGATGGCACTAGTCAGTCTTTATCCAAAGCAAACAATGAGTCAAATAATGATGGTCTGAACCCAGGAAAAAAAGTTTTAAGTAGTGGGACCAGTTTTCGAGGGACGGTTGGACGGACTAGAGACTACACTGTTCTGCATCCATCRTGCTTGTCAGTTTGTAATGTCACCATCCAGGACACCATGGAGCGCATGGATGAATTCACCACAGCAACCCCTACTGACCTGGGCGAAGCTGGGCGCTTAAGGAAAAAAGCAGACATTGCTACCACAAAAACTACAACCAGGTTCCGACCGAGCAATACCAAATCCAAAAAGGATGTCAAATTAGAGTTTTTTGGGTTTGATGATCAAGATGAGGGAGGGGGAGATGAAGGCGCCTCTAGAAGTTCTGGGAGTTCCAATTACAAAATCAARTACTTTGGGTTTGATGATCTAAGTGAAAGCGAGGATGAAGAGGAAGAGTGGCAGGTAGCGGAACGGAAGGCCAGCAAAAAGCGAAGTAGARCTGTACCATCTGCTTCACTACAGTCAACCTCTGATGGCAATGAAAACTGTTCCCAGGACACCCAGCTCACTACTAATGCAGGTCAGTAGAACTCTTTTGGAATGCATAGGTGTCATTTAATTTTAATTGAYTTCAGTATTTTGTTCTTTTTGCAGTGTACCTAGGAATTTGTCAAACAATACCACTGGTTTGTAAATCTAACAGTTAAGATCTCTTGAAGGCTAGCAGTTAAACTCACTTCTCCTGTGGTCCTGTCTGGTKTTTCATATCTCTCTTGAAGTAAGCTTTATACCCCTTGATCTCTTGGGAGGGTTTTTTTCATTATGAACAGAAAATTCATGCCTTTTTGGTGTGTTGAGCATACAGTATCTATGCCTGGAAGGCAGGTATCTTCCCGCAGAGCCTCCAGATCAACCCCCAATTATGGAGCTCAATGCAGACATTTAAGTAGCTCTTAAGAGATGGGAAGTAGCTTTTTCTGCTTTTGAATGTGTTTGTAGGCAGTTTGGGCCTTTCTCAAGTTCCATCCTATCTGAGGATGCATGACTCGAGGGAGAGGCTGTGGGGACTCATGGAGTGCCAGTCAGATAATGGGCTTTGGGAAAGCCTCTGCGTATTCATTTATTTCTGAGCTAGTTTTCAGTTTTTAGAGATCTCCATCTTCTGTACAGGCTGGCAAGGTGTGTGTGTGTACTCACACATACATGAGTAAAACTGTACATGAGGCAGTTGCTGRGCAGGTTCTGGTGTTAAAAATTTTTCAAAAAATTAAGATTTGCCTCGGGGTTGGTTGGGTCCTGCCTAGTGACTTAGATCAAGGTTGACGTGTGTAAGTGGAAAAATAAAAGGAATAACTTTGGTGGAAGGTTAGCTCTTAGGTTGAGAAGATMTAACACTGAAGAATCACTTACATTGGAATAACTATTTCAAAACACTGCCACTCTTCTATGGAACATTTTGGTCCTCCATTTTGGAGCATGAAGCATGAGAAATTTTACCTACTCACTATTACGTAGTTAAAACTTGGGGAAGATATATTTCATTGTGATAGGGAGAGGGGGATCTCAGTCTAGCCTTGCAAATGTTGGAGAAGCTGGGTTTTTTTCCTACAAATAGCTTCTGCTAATATGATCCAGAAATAAAATTTCAGAGGAAAAAACGTTCATTTCTCTGTTCTAATTATAGCTGTATCTAAAACCAGAATTTTCTGTAAGCCTTTTAATCAAAAGTAAATGTCACTGCTAGGGGTTTTTTTCTGGATTTGAAAGGAACAAATGGATGCTGATGTTGTACGAGAAGATTCTGTTTTCAAACAAAAGAGACTCTGACTTGTTTTCACAGAATTTACTTATGATGAGAAACTTGGGTTTCAGCCACTTTGGAAAATGGGTTTATCTTACTGGGCTGCTTAAGAAGTACTCTTAGTCCCTGTCTCTAATGAGTCTTTGTTCAGCCATTKATTCCAAGGGAAAAAATTGCTTATACACTTAGTGCGGCTGAGATGCTGACCCATCAAATAATCCTTTCAGCTGCTGTCCTCAGGAGTCTCAAAATATCTACACTTTGCATTTGGCACTGCTCTCACCAAGCTGGCCTTTATACTCTGAGGTATCACAGATTGTTTCTCTGAAGTATTTTCCTAGAGATTTCCATGGCACAGGGAGATGTAAATTTATGTTTTGTTAGTTCTTAAYGCACTTCTCCACTTCAGGTAAGAGCTACCTCCCAGTTCCTCTGCTGAGAGACACTTCCCCTTTATTTTGCATCTCCTTTGCTCATTTGATTCCTGTTCAGTGCTACTGTAGCCCAGTGAGAATTGACTTGCAGTTTTTCTTCTGAATTTTGTAAGGGTGATGTCCTGTGGTACAGATTATGAAAACAGGGAGTCTGATGCTGCCCTAAAATCTGTRGGACTCCTTGCTAAAGTTCATGCTRTCTTCTCTCAGACCTTTGCAAATTTTGAGCGTCGTGATAGCTCAGAACAGCCATATTAAGATCCTTAAATACAGTGATCCTGAGCCTGAGAATTAATCACCAGCCTCTGGACCTAAGCCTTGARGTTGCAGTAAAATGTGACATTGCTGTGAGGTATTGTCTTTACATACTGGAAAAACATGACTTCTGCATCCATGAAAAATGCTGGCTTTGACTCCAAGCCTGAACAAAAGCTTTCAGAATATCTTGCACGATAAAACTGCCTCCTGAAATGATGAACAGTACTGAGGGGTGCTAATGCCATCTGAGTTCTGTATGTGCTGTTCTTTTTTTTGTACTAATGAATAAATGCACAGATAAAAATCCAGTGTTCCTGTTCCAGGCTGACAGGGGAGACGCCAGACTGCCTCTCTGAATTTCAGCCCTGGAAATTCCCAAGACTGATTTTGGTGTTCCATGCATAAAGAATATTACATGGCATAATCAGTTTTTCAAGAAACTTAATGCCTTTGATGCTTTCTGTAACAGCCTTACTTTCCCATAATACTGGTTTGGTTACTTGCCATAATCTGGGTGTAATTTCATGAAACATGTTGAATCTTAATTCAAAACATCTTAAAAAGATATTGTAATGAAACATTATAAAGAATATTCCTTCTAGTCTAGTAGTTCACAGAGGGGAAAGTGAGTTTTACAATGCGTATTTAAATGTTTCGATAAATGAAATCCAAGAAAGTGGAAAGACTGTAGGAACAATATTGTTAGTGCTGGAAAAATTGCAAAGTCAATACATTCAGTTTTGATTAGACTTTTTTTCATTGAAAGATATTTACTGTTGCTTGCTTCTATGATAGTTTTTTCTGCTGAAGTGGTTAAAAAACCCAAATAAAACCCAAGCAAATAAAACCCACCGACTCCCAAAAAAAGTCTACCTTTTAAATTCCTAGATGCTGTTACCACACTTTTCTTTTTAATGAAAATACTTCATTATTTTATTAGCCTTGGATTTTTGCTGAAGCATTGAGTTGTTTTAAAAGTTTACTTTTTATTTTTCCACTACAGTCTAAAATTYTCTCATATCATGCTGTAGCAGCCCAGTGAAGCAAAAACCCCTTTGAYTTGTGAGCCTATSAGCTGGATTCTGCCAGARTGCCAAGGGCTMAAAGTTCTGGTGAGACTTTGTTAGRTKTGAAACTCTGCTTTTCTCATTTGAGTCGCCAGAGTACACAGGATGACTCCCGTGAAGAGAAGCTTTTAATACTGGAAGACAYTGACTGACTTGAGTGTAGTAATCAGTGGGGAGTTGGATCCGGGAGAAATCTGTACTGCAGCTTAGACTTCTGCTTTGTAAATCAGTTCTGATAGCTTAACCTTTGTGTCACCTATTTATTTTTTCTTTTCAGTGATCAAGATGAGATTCCTGTAATCTTTCTAGATAATGTAGCTTTTGTAAACCAGCATTTAGCACTGGGCTCAGTTCTAGTGAGCCAACTTGCCCTATTTTTTTTTTAATTCCTTTGCATCTTCTCAAGAACTGAATTGCCTTTATTGGGTAAATATTTTAAGCCAGTTAAAACTACATCAAAGGCAGAGTCCTGTTTGGACTTCGAACCTTTTGCAGAATTACCTGAGACATTAAAACAACAACTACGTTGTTGTTCTCCAGGAAATTTACTGTGGTTGTTGCATTAGTTGGTCTTTGAACATYTTTCCAATTCTAGCCGAGACAGGCAAATTATCTCAAAGATTATAAATGCCTTGAAAATGGTTAGACAAAGGAGAAAAGGCCTTACATGCTCCCACATTGAGAAAAAGGTCAATATGACCAATTTCTCTATGAGGGGGTAAAAAAAAAAACCCCAAAAAATCATACAGGAGAGAGCCCGTGGAAAAGCTTCAGTAGGGTCACTTCTTGCCAAACTACTCATGTGTTTGCCTCACTCAGTTCATGTTAACAAAAGACTTCTCTCCAAACCCTATTTAATTTAGGTTTTAAAGTCTGCTAAGATAATGTATGCAGAGTGCTTTTAGGRTACTTAGAAGGCCTCCAGAAGCACTGCTCAAATAAAAACATCCCAGGTAATCTTACTTAAAGCTAATAAGTGTTTGAAGTGCTAGCAACATCAGAAAATGCAGAATTATCCTAGTGTAAGAGGAGGTGAAATGTTTTTATCAAGAAGTTTCTTTGAATTTAAAATTACCTAATTTAAGCAGGATAGTTCAGAATCACACAGGAGTAGAGTTCGAACAAGGAAACTTAAAATGATGTTACAGTTTTGGCTTAGTTGATTCAGAGCACTGTTAATCATTATTGAAGGCAACGCCAGGTCCAAGTGTTAGCACAGGGCATGAGTTAACTTTTCTCATTTGGTGGGTGAAACATTTTGTSTTTCTAGAGTGACCTGCATATTTGTAAGGGCTGTGCTCAAGTAATTTGCTTTTTTAGCTTTTAATCTACAATAGGAAGATCCAGTTCTGTTGTTTTGACTTTCTTTGAGACTTGGATTTAGGGCCTGACTTCTTCAAAAGTATTTCAGGATTTATAAGGATGTATATCAAAGCAATTTGATTTTATTCTTTCAGTGGCTTTAGCAAGGACTAAATTGTCTTTTACAYAGATTTGGAATTGGTTTTGCTTTATTTAGGTTAATGAAAATTGGTCTGTAGTATTTTTCTTCAATTACACTCATTTTATCAAACATGTTTTAAAGTCAGGTTTTTTCAGAGGGGCTGCTGATGGTGTGTTCTTAGGCTTTTGTGCTCTCATGGCACAACTGCACTGAAAACCGGTGTTCCCAGGAGGTGCCTTCCAGTAGGCATCCTGCCAGTCCTGGTGCTGCCAAGCCTGGTGAAATTTCCTGCAATTCAGGAAACTTCAGAGCTTTATTTTGAGAATACTTACCTTCCTAAGACGAGTTTTGTGTCCTTGAGAGTGCCATTAGAAATTTGGTTGCCTCATTTGCATTTGCTTGCCTTCTCACCCTTGTGTATTTGGGATTAGAGTAACCCGTCCTACCTGCTTATCTTTTTGCACTTTTCAAACAACAGCAGCTTCTCAGGAGTGGAGAACTATTGAGACTTGCAGATGTCTAAATAGTTTATCAAATGAAACAGTGCTTCTCTGCCTTTGTTTCYATCTTGAAATTTGTGGTAACTCTTGGTTTGTGCTAAGTAAACCCTTCTCCCTTGTCTCCAAGGGATAATGTTTCAAATAAAACAACACAAGTTTAAAAAAAGAAAAAGGACAAAAATTTAATTTGAGTGAATTGCAGATTTATAGTCCTGTTTTGGGTGCTGAAATTATTGGTAAGGCAAGTATTGAGTCCATTGAAAGGCCATGTCAGCAGTTCTTCTTGCTGACTCTCTCCTGAGCGGATGACCATATTGTGTTCCTGTTTACAGCAGAATAAGCAAATAAAACCACTGCCTTTATGAGAAATCAATTCTTCAGTCCTGTAATTGCAGTGTGTTCTTCTAAAACTCTTAATCTCACACTTTTGAAGAGCCCAATCTGCTGTTTTACTCAGCTGCTGCTCAGAGTTGTAGCAGTAAGCCAGCCATAAGAAAGCTCATGTAAAAGGTAACCTGGGATTTACAGGAGTATGGAATGAGAAGTAGTAGCCTGAAGCTTAYCCAGTGGGCAAGAGGTGCTGTAAYAGTTGTGACTGAGTACCTTGTCATGCTTCTGAGTATTACTGCAACCCAGTCAGTAAACCTGAGCTGCATCCTGTGCTTAGCATTAAAGCTGATTTTTCTCAAGATTGATTGTTCACTATGTAATTTTAGAAATAATTCCACGTGTATAGCATCAGATACAAGAAATGCTCTAGCAGTTCAAGGTTTTAAAATGGTTGTTTCATGTCTATATTTACCTTTAACAGATCTGGAGTTTTCAGAGGATACATCTGGTGTGCTTGAAGGCAATAAGAAATCCACAAATAAACAAGGTGATAAATCTAAGGAAAACACCAGGAAGATTTTTAGTGGGCCAAAGCGGGTGAGTAATAATGCTGAGATGGATACAGAGTTCTTATTTTAATAAACTCAGTAGTGATGCTTCTTGTTACATATGCAGCAGAGCTTTTGTCACAGTTTGTATCTGCACTTGAGATCATATGTTGGCTTTTAGTATTATTTCTGGAAAAGAAAAACATTCAAGTGTAAAATTTTTCTATTTGTTACTGGAAGTTTCTTTTTTCAGGTTCACATTACTGTTATGGAGAACCAGAGTTGTAATACTGATGCATTCCCTGGAGATGATTTTTAAAGCAAAGCATCAGTAAATGCTGTATTTTATTCTGTGGTTTGTTGGTATTTTGGGAAGGATTCTTTTGGTCTCTGCTCTCCCAAGAAGTATCTCTCATATTATAGAATTGAGCTTTCCTGAAAACTTCAAGTTGGACATTGGTATAGTCTTTWTAAGTGTCTTTATAGCATTTGGTATAGTGAGATTTACTTAGGAAAAAGGTAACCACCAATCCCACCCCAATCTTCCCCAGCTGTGTAGTATCCAGAATAAATTTGCCCTTTCATAGCATGAAAAAAGCTTATTCATATTGTTGATCTTAGGTGTGGTTTATTTTACCTGCCATTATAGGCTACTCAGTTTTTTGAGGCTTTTAAAAATGTGCATGTAGCAAAAATTGAGTTTAGCTACCAGGTGAAAGTTGGCAATAGGAGGATCCCTGTAATCTCCATTAAATGAAATGTTTATCATCTGAATGTCCAGGACAGACATTTTCAGTGCTGAAGGCTTTTTCATGAGCTTTATGCATAACTTGTTCATGTTACCTGGTGGCAACAGTCTCTGTCTCACCATCCTTGCAACCCACAACTACTCCAGTAGGAGAAAGAGGGAAATGAATCTGTATCTCTGCTTCCCCTTTGAGTTCCATAGGTTTTGTGTGTTGYGTGTCATTATAGAAACTGTTTTCTATATGCACTCAGAAGATGTTCATCAGTCCAGCAGTTCCAAGAAGATTTAAAATTATTTTTCCTTAGAAATTCTAGTAATTTCTCATGAACATAACTGATTACTTGTGTTATGATAGTTTCACTTGAGGTAATTTTTCAAGCTGCCATTTATTTATTGGTCTTCCAGAACCAGAAGATTTATTATCTCCCCAGTTGTGTTGATATATAATGATTTCTCATTTAAAAATACGGATTTGCAGCTGGAGAAAGGATGGCAGATTTTAGTTCTTAAAACACACAGGGGGAGGGTACATGACCAATAGGTCCTGTCAGTTGTGTCTTTGGAAAAGAAGTGTCACTTGTTGYTTTGACTTTGGACACAGTGGGAAGCTCTTGCCTCCACAGTTTTAAGTCAGATAACGAAGAGGGTGTTTTCAGAACTGAAATAATATTTCTTGAAGATGAAAGTTCCTCAGCTWCTGCTGATTAAATAATRKWTTTTTTTTAAATTCAGTTTCTTATCAGTGMATATGTTACTGTACACTGTCAAACAGAAGTACAGGAAGTGTAAATTTAACTGTCACTTTTTCGGCTCTRTTTTTCTACCAGCATAAAACAGCTGTGGGCGTTTTGGTAACTACAGATTTTTTTTTATTTTTTAATTTAAGTATTTATGTGCTTCAAATAGTCTATAATTGCATTTCATATGTTTCTTGTTAAGTTTTTGTTCCTTAAATCCCTGAGATTTTATGTGAAAATGGTTTTAATTAATTTTGAATGAATATGTTATGAAATTACATGGGGGGAGAAACCCTTACAGCAATATCATACTATGTAAGAGAATGGTTTCCACTCTAGAAAGTTCTCAGTTGGGAATAAACTTAATTCAAGTGGGAAAGTTGAGAATGAAACAGCTTTTTTGACCCTGTAGTGATATAATGGACCTAGAAGTAGATGTTGGTGTAATTGAGATTCAGATCTTTAATGTTCTCTAATCATATAGCTGTTACATTGAGTTACTAAAAAAGCTTGTAAAGCTTGTTCTGATGGTAATTAGAGATGCTGTAATTATCTGCCTAAAATATAGATATAGACTCTTAATCTTAGTTATATCTTAAGGGAATTTTCATTCTGGGAATGAAAAAAAAGAACCGAAATATTAACCTGATCATAATAACTAAATGATCTAAAAAAAAACCCCACCTCTGGAATTCTTCACTGTCACAGCACCATTTATTTTTTCGTTTAGGCACTAGCAGATAGAGTATTAATTATTTTCTGCTAGGTGGTGATGTTATAGGGGTATGACACTGCATCAGATGGAGCTGCCAAGTAAACAGCTCTGTCACTCAGGAAGCAACAGGTGCTATTGTTAARCTTCAGCAGATCCAGAAAGAGCAAGTATTTTTTCCAGTTCGTATTCAGCAGATCGCTCACCCATGGTTGTGGTTTTGAAACGTAACCATTGTCTCCTAATGCTAAAGTCCAGTTCTTGGAACTTTGAGTGTATGTACAGTAAAGTTACCAACACCATTGACTTAGTGACTAACAGTGTTTCTAAACATTGTAATGTTTAGATTACCATAAGGACTGAAATCATTGCCTGATTGCAGTAGCCATGTTCTTTATGATAGGTAAGTCAAGTCTTAACCAGAGCCATGCTTTTAAGTGAATCAAACCCCTTTATCCTGAGCCYGAGTTCCAGGAGGAGTGTTACATTCCATAGCAACATAATTAAGTGCTTACAGTACATAAATATTGGCATTACTTGAGTTGCAAATTAAGGGTGTGAGGCATGCATGAGTAACATCTGCAGAAGTTTGTTTGCAGCTGTTTACAATTTTAATTCAACTGGTTGGGTAAGTCATGCTCTAGCATGTATGTTTGGGAGCTCTGGATACCCCACCTGCTAGCCCCTTTGAGCTTAGTTCCCCTTCTACAGATGAAACTGTTTCTCCATTAGCAGGCAAAACCAATAATGTAGACAGGAAWTTTTTTGTTGCTATGGTCCAAAGCTACTCAGACTGAAGACTTGAAAATAGGGAGCATAAAAATGATTTCCTGAGATTTCTTGYTCCTGCTGTTTTCACAACAGATTTGAGCTAGAGTCAGCAAATGAAGACAAACAGTTTTTGTAGGAATTCACTGGAACGGTTTCCTGTGGTCTTATGCAAAATACCTGTCTTTAAATAGGAACCTGAAAAAAAACCCCAACTTAAAAGTGTAAGATAAAGAGAACTAGTCTGTCCCCAAACTTAATATTTTTATCTATTAGCCCTAAAAATTGATACTTGCTGTTTTGTGTCAGTTCAGTGTTTGTGTTGTCCAGCATGTCACTAGGGATCCCAAATGTTCCTCTGAACAGCACATTTTCTGGGATGGCCCCTCTGCTCTAAAAATATATGAGTGATCTGTAGCTCTGTGCTGCTCCTAGTTCCGCCTGTGGCTGTAGGAAGCCAGCCTAGACATGGTGAATACTGATTACCTTTGAATATTTCCAGGTAAGAATTTAGATAGAGTTGCAAATCATAGTTAAAAGGTATGGGAGCCKTTCAGCTCAAGGGGCCTGGGAAGGTGGGACAAACTATATTCGTTCTATTACTGCTCTTCAGGGCTGCTGAGACACATGGGAAGACTTAGGGAGCTACATGAAGGAGACAAAGGAGGTATAACAGAAAAAAAAGCCCTGACTCTCTCAAGTTGACACAACTGGAAGCAGACTCAGTCTTACATTTTTTCAAAGTAGCGTGAAATTTTGATTAGATGAGTGCTGTAAGAGGATTTTTTTTTTCCTATGCTTCAGAGTAGGTGAATTTTAGAGACAGGTCTTCAGAAATTAATTTCTTACATTTTGGTATCTTGTGCAMTGAGTRTATTTCATTAAGCTTCCATGCTACTACACAATGCAATAAAAGCACCTATAAAATACAAACTTCTTCCTGAGAGTATGAAATGTGCTTTTTTTCCTAAGATGAGGATGACAGTGCTCACTGCMTGGTCAGTCTACACTGGTGATTCACAAACTACTGATCAAACTAGAAACTAACCTGAAGGTTAATRTATTGTTTAATGACTTCTGACTCCAGTTAAAATGGGTGTATTTCACTTAAGCACTCACTCTTACAATGAAAATTGAATGTTTATAAATCAATTTAAGCTAGTTTAGATTTTTTTCTTACTCTCTTGTGTTGCTATGCCTGGAGAAATTTTTTCAAGTTCACTTGTTGAAATCTTAGCTCTAAAAAACCTGTCAGGTTTGCGACRTGAATACATTGCCACATGTACCTAGTGAATAAGAATACATCAGTGGGCTTTTGCTTCTTGCTCTTGTTGTGCACACATTGGGTTATACAGGAAAAGGTATGAAAAACCCCTTTGCCACTGACTTAATTATCACGGTGTTTCCTTTGGGTCRTTCAGATACTGGACCGTGGAGTTCCCTGTGTGTGCTGGTTTTGGCTGGAATAGAGTTAATTTTCTTCAGAGCAGTTGTTTTGGGCTGTTCTGGGCTTGTGCTGAGAACAGTATTGTGGTACTAGGATGTTTCTGTTATTGCTGAGCAGTGCTTATACWGAGCCAAGGCCTTGCCTGCTCTTCATCCCTCCCTGCCTGCCAGGAGGCTGGGGCTGYRCAAGGAGCTTTGGAGGGGACRCAGACAGGACAGCTGATCCCTGTGACCTCAGGAATATTCCATACCGTGTGACATTGGCACAACAATATAAAAAGCTGGAGAAGAAGGAGGGGGAGGACACACCTTTGCAGTGATGGCCTTTGTCTTCCCAAGTAGCTGTTGCACATGGTGGATCCCTGCTTACCTGGGAACAGCTGAACAGCTGTGTGCCCATAAGAAGTGGTGAATTAATTCCTTGTTCTGTTTTGCTTGCATTCATGGCTTTTGCTTTCCCTGTTAAACTGTCTTCATCTCAGCCCTCGTGTTTTTTCACTTGTACCCTTTGAATTCTCTCCTGCATCCCACTGTGGGTGAGTAAGCGAGGAGCTGGGTGGGCTTTTTGCCAGCTGGGGGTTAAATCACAGCAGTCCTTTTTGGCAGCCAATGTGATGCTCAGCGGGTTTGAGATAATGACAGATTTGATTGTGATGTGCTAGATCAAATTGATAGCTGTTAGTGCAGKTGAGCTGTGCATTGACAGGTGTCTGCCTGCCATGGGGATCCCTTGCCYTACTGTGTGGCATGGCCTGGTGCTCGTTAGTGGCTGCTTTTGGCTTTCGCTCCATGCTGTGCCTGGGAACATTTTGATAACACTGCTTTAATAGTGGCATTGCTTGAAAGTTACTCCACTAATGCAGACTGCATTTGCCCTGAGATCTTCTTGGATTATGCATCAGAAAACAACCACCAAAAAAAARCCAACCGCAAACCAAAGAAAGCCCCATCTACTCTAAGGACTGGTTTTACCTGAAGCAGGCAAAAAATACTGATAGAAGCAGGTTATTATGCTCCTTTTGCTTCACCAGCTCCTTCAGCTTCCCAACATTACCATAAAAATAACTCACTAAAAAGGAAACATTTAGCATAAATCTTAGTCCAGTTCACTGCGAGACTCTAAACTATGAACTCAGTTGAGGGAACCCAAGAAGAGAGATTAAGTCATCTTAACCTGGTTAAGTCAACATTGCAACTGAGAAATACTCACTAAACACAGCGGCGTTAGCAGGATTACGTGCAGCACTTTGATCAAGTGACATTAGAAGAGTTAGTCATGACAGTAGTGTCGAATACTTGAATGAAAGCATTGCTGAATTCAGACATGGCTTAGCCAACAGACTGCTGCTGAACTTTGTATCCCAGAGAAAAACTTGAGCCAGTCTTAACCCTGTAACTATTTATTGCTTTTCATGTTTTAGTCAAGTTTTAAGAATAAYTTCTGTACCCAACAAGTACAGAAATGTGTGCAAGATTTCTAGGTGTGGTCTTTGGACAGGTCAGGTGGAAGGACATGCTAAATCAATACTGTGTAAAGAATACTTATTTCCAGTTACCAGATGCTGAACCAGGAGAAGTTTTCTTCTTTTCTGTCACTCCAGTCTGATCTGCAGCTAGTCCTTAGTTCATTATTTAAATACATCTTTCTTGGCCTATAGGCAGTTCCTTCCATGGGGAGGTTAATTTCCTTGAGTTGCCATACTCCTGTTRTAAGTTTAGGCACTCTCAGACATGGTCAATTTTGAGAATAAAACTTACATGTGAACCAGTTGTTTCTAATAGGATTCATTATAATAGATGTKTCAAGGGTAATAAGAGATCTCTTGCAGATTGATGGAAGCTTTCTCCACTGGTGTTTCATGCTGACTGGAAGGAACTATAAATACCAGTTTGAAACAAATGCTGGATCTAAGTAAAGTAGAAGTTCAAGGTGAAATGCTTATACCTGCTCTTTGAAAGTGTTTTGAAATTGGAGAAGTACGAACTCATGCCCGGCTCTGGGCTGGCTGAGTAATCTTAGGGCTAATGTGACAATGATGTGTGCGTGGGAGGGGACAGAAACTARGCTGCACTGTGGTCTGTAGTTTTCCACTTAGCTCGTGTTATACTTTACAGTAGATGTTTATCAAAGGCATCCTGCAAGTAACATTTCTTTTTGCTGGCCTGCAAATGAATTAGCRTTTCTCCAAATGAGATTGTTAAAGGTTTTTCTTTTCTTCTTTAATTTTTAAGCTTTAAATTATGTGAAAATTAGCCTATTTTAAGTGCACAAACCTATGTGGTTTTGCTTAATTACTTTTTCCATAACTTATTTTAAATAAATAGTCCTGAAAAAGAAGTGGAATCATCACTCAAGAGTTTTGCTATATTCTRTGCATATAATGGTAGAATCAGAGCAGACTGGCCAGGGCTCATTTGAAAAGGAACTGCTTGTCTTGGTCTCACATAACCTTTAGCTAAAGAATGTCCTACCCTAAGGATGAACAGTTGTAATAAAGCTTTTTTTTCAGTGATATTAAACTGCTGATAATTAAGCACATTGAGCTGCTCTTTGCATACTAATTTACAAAGTCAAAAWTGCTTGTTTTAAAGAAAGATTATTACTTGACAAATGCTGGTTTGACTCCATTGACGAGTCAGGCTGAAATTGGACAATTGAAATACTCTGTGACATCTCTGTCATGTCTCAGTTCAGTGCTAAGCCCAGTCTGTCTGTCAGCAGGCTGACAAACTGTGCTGGGCAGAGCTCACAGCCTGGCTGCTGCTTCTGCAGTGCATTCCTTTCATTTGCTGGTTGGTGCTTCTGGCAGATCATCTGCCCAGTCCTCGACTGAAGTGGTTTTTAGGGGGAATTTTTTGTCCAAATACATTTTGTTGGAATGGTAAACAAGAGATGAGGTGTTCTAAGTGCCAGCCAGTTACAAGCAGCTTGTGTATGGTAAGCAAGTTTTATATTGCTGGATTAAAAAAAAAAACAAAAAAAACTAAAAAAACATAAAGTATGATAAAAGGTGACAATAAATCTGTTTGTTAAGTAGCTGATTTGTTAAAAACCAAATCCTCATATTGATACTATTATTTCACTTTACATTTGCAAAACCAGATTCCTATATGAGCACATTTATTTAGAACTGGCTTCCAAGTGCTTACTATGTAATGATTTTTCTATTATTATTATTAAAGTAAATAGACCAAAACCAATTCTTAATGTTCAAGGTAGTAGGCAGGACACTAGTCAGGACTGGCAGGTTTTTAGATTAGTCACCTAAATTGAAGAATGAGGTAACTGCTGTAATTTTTCTGAGTTGARTTGGAGTTTAGCACCTTGAAGCCATCTCAGAGTGAAAGCAAATGCCAGCAGTTGGTCTCCTCACTTCAAGATARTAATTGATGCTGATCAAAATTATTTTTTTCTCACTCCTTCCTATTAAACTGTGGTCAAGTCGGTGTTCTGGTAGATGCCAARCTACCACCTGGCAAAACTATTTCCTCCAGTGTCCTTGGTATACAGCTGTTAGGTGGAACTGTGGCAGCAACATTTTGGACATGGCTGTGTTTCTAGGTGGTGCCAACAGTGTTGTTACCAGCTTTGTCTGGGAAGGGTAGGGATGCAAAGGGAGCATAACAGGCTAAGTCCTCATAAAGGCAGGRGGAACAAAGGAAAAGTAAGCCTGGAAATCCTTCTCCTGTGAGTACTGATGCTTTTCAGGAAGTGGAAAATCAAGTTGAATGGAAAATGTTGAATGTCACAGTGGAAACTTGGCATTTTCTACTTCCAGTGCCTACTGGTATTAGCTCTAAGGCAAGAAGCAAAGATGCATTCAAGTATTTTTGAAAGTAGAGTCTCTCTTGCATCCTCACACTCCCTGCAAAAAAACTCACACATAAGTTTTGTAGTTCCGGTAATTAACTCAATGTTTTAGTAATTTGGCAATGCAGGATATCTGTGTAGGATAAATGTTACATTGCACAAGGTCTAAGCCCTGTAGGAAGTTCTAAAATGGGAAAAATGTTCAAAGAGATTAAAATATACCACTTTGATTTGCCAGTGGGAGCTTAATTTATATGCAGATGAATATGCAAAATTGTCTTSCCAGCTCCCATGTACTGTATGAGCATGATTGGTTCACTGTGTCTGTGACTTGATGTACATTTGATAAGTGCACAATGCAACATGGGCACGACTGGAGGGGGAAATCGTTGGTGTTGAGAGCCCAGTGTTCTTGTTACACACATTTCAAAGGTTTTACTTTGAATTAGCTTGATTTTGAGCTGGGGTAGGCAGTGCCCCATCAGCTGGCATGAGGTAGGTGCTGTGGAGGTGCATCCAAAGTTTGGTCACATTGGCAAGTGGTAAGGTCAGTGTCCTCAGACTCAGTGATGCAAAGCCCAGTGTTGTAACTGAGGACATTGGGGAGATTTRTTTGGACAATGTTTTACTGATCCAAATGGAAACACTTCCGTGGGTGTACACACACCCCAGCCGTACGACCTTTGGAATTTCATTGCAGTTACAATTTTGTAAGGCTTTCCTGTTAGTAGATTGATACACTTTGAGTGGATTAGGATTAACTGGGGGAGGTGAGGRGACACGTGTGGCTGTGTTTGCCTGGGTGTCTCTGCCTTTTGCAACCAAGAGAGCAGGAATTTTGTGTGAACAATTTGTGCTGGGAAGAGTTTGTGCCAGGGTGYTCCTTGCAGGCAAGTGCAGGCTTTTCTTCTCTCCAGTGAAACAGTATGATTTCAGTATTGTAGTGATATGTCTAAACTATTGTACCCTGTCCCTTTTAATTAGACTTAACATAGGTTTCAGGCCAAATTAGTGACCATAACCATATGGCTTCTGCWTCTGAGCTGACCAGTTTGGACTACACTCAACATAAGCAGCATACAGAACATCAGTGSCTATTTCTGTTAATGATTTTTGTTTATCAAAGTGTCCTGTTTCTTAAGTTCTGTTTTCGTGTTTCACTTGGGTGTTGGAGCCATCATCTTGTTGTGCCCTCTGCGCCTCATTTGGAGCTTCAAGGAAGAAAAAGTATTTTGCAGTTCTTCTAAAGTCTGATGCAAAGAAAGCTTCAGTGATATTTTTTTCCCCTTCTCATTGTGCTGTCTGCTGCTGGTACTCTTCAGCCTTGTCTGACTAACAGCTTGTAGTTATCTGGCTACGTGTGTGCATAGTGTGTTTTGTGTTTAAATGGAATAGCAGCTCACAATTAAGTGATCCATGACACCCAGAGGTGATTTATTGGCACTAATCTGCATTGTGATTCAAATAATGGATATTCCGTTCAGATTTTGAACACTGGAAAAATGACTTGGTCCTGGTTTTAAACTTCTGTTGGCAACTGCTGTCTTACCTGGAGTCCAAATTACCTTCTTTTCTGTTCTGTACACATGGCTCAGCCTGTGCTGAATTGATACTCCATCTTCCTGTTTTGAAGCATCATTTCTTTTTCATTGCTCTGAGTAATGTTCATTCCTTTTCCTTTTCAAAAGAAATAGACCATTATCAGTATTTCTGTGCTGCATAACATGCTTGTAACCTTTTTTCTATTCAAAGTGAGACATGCAGTACAGGGTAGTACTTTTAATGATTATGAATACAAAGTGGTAAATCAGCTGTTTTGTTTATTGGGGTTTTTTGTTTTGACAAGCATCTGGCAGTATTACTGAATGCAATTAAGATATAAATAAATAATTTATCAGSATATCTGTTAAAAAAGGTTCTTGGGTTTTCTTTTGCTATTGTCTTCTACCTTGGAAAGCATTATTGCCTGCAAATAGATGCTCTTTCTCATTTTATGAGCATTTTCTGTGTGACTCATGTCCCTGGCTCTTATCTTCTTCTATTCTTACATCCATGAATGGCAGGCAGTGCTGCATCAGTATGTGCAGAGTGCCAGCTCTTGAAAATTTCAGCTTTGAGGCTTTCAGGGATGGGAGGTTAAGCATGACCCATAGCTGATGCTGTTTGGAGATGATCTTATAAAAGCGACAGCTCTGTGCATTTTGTAAAATCCCTGGTGTTAGTTCTGGTTTTGTGTCTCCACTCACCCCCCAGAACCACATGCAGAGTCCCACAGTACCTTACGCCTCATACCCTCCCTGGAATATTTGCAGTCTTTCAGACATGTATCTCTGGGTAAGCAGCTGTCAGTTCTAGATGTACGAAAAAAGGAAACTCCTCTGCTATTCAGCAGAAGCTCTTACAGCTGATTAATATTGCAGAACTTTCTTGCTTTAAGAACACAGAATTCAAAGGAGCTATGTACTTCCACTTGCATCTATTCTAAGTTAATCTTAAGAGAAAGAATTACTATGGAAAAGTCTGCATTATTTGAATAATTGCAAGGTTTTCTTGTCTTTAAGAGAARGTAAGTCAGTTTCTTAAATTACTGCTGCTTAAATATCAGTGYTGCTTGTTCAGGGAAGCTTGTTATCACAAGCGCTTGAGTTGCCTTAAAAAAAMMATCCCAAAACCAAACAAACCAACCTATTTGCTTTTGTGATCAAGCCCTTCTGAAAAGTCTTTCTTCACTAGCATTCATTTGATCTCTGATACTTTTCTTGGTTTCAGTTCTGTCATACAATAATCCAAAGCAAGTCCACACAGTGCTTACTGATGGGTCAGTATTGACGCAGTTTCTTTGCAGTTGTTTAGGAAATTCATCTTAATTCTGTGTTGCAAGGGAAAATGAGAACGTTGCTTTAAGAGTTGGTTGGAAAGGAGGGATGTATTTGCTGTGTCAAAGTCCATGTGAGTTGTAAGAGAGGCTCCAAAGTCCCTGCATAATGTTAGAACTGATTAGAAGMTATTTCTTTAGAGAGCAGTTGGATTTTTGCAGGTGTGTTTTGGTGGATCAGCTCTGTGCAGGCAGTGTGAGACTACCAGATACCAAATGCTTGGATGTTTAAGGAAATACTGCTGGGAAAATATGGAATCATGAGCCAATCACTTTTTTTAGGTCATTTCTGATCTGAAAGTGGAAGATACTACAAGGGATGATGGCTAAAACTAACCTTCCGTTGGTATTTGAGGTTTTTAAGTGTTGCTCTTTCCAGCTACACTTCAGGCCCTGTTACAAGAGAGCTGTTAAATGAAGATGTCCTTGTTCCTCAGAACARGCATTTATTGGTGGCATTACTTGTTTTCTTATGTAAAATGTAGCCTTTTTTCTCTCTTGCACTAGTAATGCTTAAGTTGTAATGTGCCGTGCCACAAAACACTTTGGGATACCCTAGCTTTTGATTTAGTAAGGGATTAAGGGAAACCGAGGAAGAGAAGCCCATTTTTGACTGTTAAATAGAAAGCATGCCATCTTTGGAAGCCTCTGAGCCCCGAGTATTTAGAAGGAATTTGGTTTTATCTGTTTGCCCTGTTGAATTCTTTCCTATGCATCAGCTGTTGCTCTCTGCTGAGGAAAACACACTAAAGCTGCACTGGCACAGCTGTTTGTGTGCTTTGTTCTGACTCCACAGTGAGCAGCTTCCTGTGGCCTGGGCCGCCTTGCCTTGCACACATGGGCACAGCAGAGCTGAGGAATTTGGCAAACCGAGGAGACTGCAGGTACTGCTGGCTGTGCTCAGCTGTGTCCCAGCTGCTGCCTCGGCAAGACAAGTTCAAATCCAGYGAGATTCTGCTGCCCCTGTCCTGCCTGGGGCTGTGTTTGGCTCCTCGTGGAGCCCAAGAAAAGGGAACACGCAGGTGGGGCACAGGCAGAGGCTTTCAACCCAAACTAGTCTGGGATTCTAGGATAACCTGTACCATGCAGGTTACTGACAGAGTATGTTATTCCTTGATTTATCCTCTACCTGGACAGGGCAACCAGAAAGTTATACCCTCTCCTCCCAATCTTAAATATGCACTGAGATAAAGTGTGGAGCAATTGTAAGYAATTGAAGAAACAAACACTCAGTTGTTCTTTTCAGTTGGAGATATCTGTGAAACTTGTATCTTTCTTTATTAAAAAACATTTGTAAATTGCCCTTCCTTAGTTTRCTGCACCCCTGATTCCAGGTAAATATTTGCTGCTCTGAAATGTRTAGGAGAAAAGTGTTAAAGTCTATGCTGTCCTTTCCCCAGTTACCTTTTTTCAGATAGGGATCCTTATGACACTTTCTTCCTGTATGGGCCCAGATGTGCTCTTGTGACTGTAAACGGTATCGTAAACATGAAACTGGTTTCTCAGTTTAACTTTTTGAACTGAACAGATGTTGTCTRAAAGAGCTTCCTTGCAAAAACTGATGAAACTTGAGATAATTGTTGTATTCACATTGATGAATGGTACATGAGCACTGCTTTAAGAACATAATTTAACAATCCAAGTTTCTCAGGACCACATCAAAGCACACGCTAGGAGGGAAAGAGGCTTTTCTCCTGGCTGAAGACTGGAATGATTTAGTGCTTCTGGGCTGTGAAAAGTCATAGCTGAGGCTTTCATTCTGCTAATATTCCTTGAAATTTTGTTAGGTAGGGCTTTCTCTTGTGAACAATGGAAGCATGGAGCACAGTGGAGTTTTACACTGCAGTGATACAGAAACCCTTGAATTAAAAATGTGGCTTTCCAGCTTTTGACATGCCAGAACCTTGTTGCTCTTTGTAGGGTGGTGCTCAGTCCCTGGCTGGTATTAAGGCTTGGCACATGTAGCCCCAGTGTGGGCTCTACTTGAGCTGTATTTGGGATAAATAATTGATATATTACATTTTGACAGAAAGTGTTTATTTGAAAGCATTTTTTCACATTTAAAATGTTGTTTAAGTGCTGTGAGAAAGCAGGTGCTTAAGAGTTTACTCGCTCTATGGCATGGTGGGAAATAGTGAAAATTGTTATGCTGTATTTCTCTAGAATAATAATATGCAAGTAGATTGGTAAGCTCAAATGCTAGAAATAGAATTCTGTCTTTCTTTCTTCTGAGGAGTATGTTATGTTTCAAGGAAAGCAAAACAATTTTTTCCAGAAATTCAAGGACAATAAATTTTGATGCATTTTGATTTGACACATTTTTGAGCAACACGAAAAAAAAGACTTCTTAATTTACTAATATGGATGAAGGCATTTTGGTGGAGTGTTTTTATTCCTCCTAGCATCAAAGTCTGTATCGGTTCTGCATTTTGATTCGAAACCAGTCATATTTCTACTGACATGGTGTTTGCTAACTTGTTTTTTCCCCAGAGCTGTCAGTTTTTGTCTATAGGAAAGCTGCAGACCTTTTGCCTTTGAATAAATTTAAGAGATGAAACAGCAGAAAAACTCTTTAAATACATACATGTCATGTCTTTTGTCTTTTGAGTGTGTCTGTATCTTTAAAACCATCAGATGTGTCAATGTCTGATTTTCTGATACATGTGATACTGAGAACTTGTGTTGCTGGGATTACAGCAGGGAAAATGAGGCTCATTTTCTTTGTTTGGCCACAGTATTGCTACAGTAAT
Source organism: Malurus melanocephalus (assembly GCF_030028575.1). Taxonomy (NCBI): domain Eukaryota; kingdom Metazoa; phylum Chordata; class Aves; order Passeriformes; family Maluridae; genus Malurus; species Malurus melanocephalus. The sequence goes on from NW_026623378.1 coordinate 1,267,712, forward strand.
TTTTGAAGTGTATAGTGACTATTGGTAATTTACTTTAAAAATAACTTTTATTTTTATCTTTTAGTCTCCCACAAAAGCTGTGTATAATGCTAGACACTGGAACCAGCCAGAATCAGAGGCTCTGCCAGCACCACCAGCTTTGAAAACTCCCAGTGTCCCAGTAAGTAGACTACTGGTTTTCTGCCTCACATTTACTAAACTTCCTTTCAACATTCAGTGATTTTTTTTATTTTTTTTTTAAACCCAAGTTCTTGTGATGTGGTAATGTCACAGTAATTCAGAATGAAGTCCCCTTTGTGATGTAAGCCATTGCAATTTGATAGAAAAGAAATTGTCAGTGGAAATACTATAGAATAGGATCTTTCATATCACTTCASTATAGAGTTACAAAAAAATTCTTCAAGTTATGTTCCCTAATCTGCTGAAGYTAAGCTTTCTTACAATGGACTCCATTTCATTTCCTGAGAGAACTCTCAGGATTAACTTGCTAATGACCACAGAAGTCAGTAAATTGCACATGAAAAAGAAAAAACTCGAAAAGAGGTATTTAATTTATTTTTCCTTTCTAATGGAGTAATGCTGGTTGCTGACTTGAGTCTTTAGATACAATGAAAGAAGCACCATTTTCAGTGTAGAGTCAGAAATGCTAATACCAATGTATTGGACATAAACATATCTGCAAAAAATAGACATGGGGTGAAAACAGTTCTTGATGTAGTTTGTTCAAAAGTCAGTGGTCATTTTAAGACTCAGAGTAATTGTTTCTTAACTCTTTTGAGACTCTGAGAATCCAGGGTCTTTGGCTTATATTTGTAAAAATTTTTTTTGATTATACTAATAGAGCATGGTACATTGTCAATAAACATAATTTCATTTGGTGCTTTGCTGATAGTACTTGCCCAAGAACAGAAAATCAGAAAGTAGATGTTTTTGCAGTGATAAATCTTCTGCTTTTGTAGTTGTCGCCAGTCTGTGGTTGTTTAATTTTTGTTTGTTTCTTTCGTTTGGGTTTGGTTGGGGGGTTTTTTGGTTAGTTTTTTTGTTTTGTTTTTTTCTTAATTCTACCTCTGTGGTGTTCTGGTAGTTCCTCCTCTTTGATTTGTGGTTGCTTTTCGTTGCTTCTCACAGTATTCCGAACAGCCTTCTTTGGATGTTACTGYACCAGCTGGAAAATGCAGATAACTGATTTAAAAATAACCATTTCCACTAGAGTTTGAGTAGAGAGCAAAAATTTTAGCCCTGGGTTTTTCCTAAACCCTTTTCTCATATTATGTACTTTTGAACTGAAGCTTTTGTTGCTTACTGAATCTWTTGGTACTGATTTTTGTGAAGTACTCTGATAGCTGACTTAAAGGCAGATTTTCTCCGAGTCCTGTCAGACAGACTTTGAATATGGCTTTTTCAAGGTAGAAAAATGTCTGGATCATTCATTCAGTCAGTCACTTTTGTCTTCTGTCAGACTCCCACTTTGTGTCTGGAACCATCAGAATGTTAATTCAGGAATGTGGTAGAGGTTTGGCTGAACAAACCACTGAGGGGAATTTGTATCTGCTGCTCRTGTTTTGATGTACATCTGAAGTTACTTCAGATGCTTTTTTTAACCTTCATTTACATGTTTGTAAGACTTCAAAGTTACAAGGTAAATGAGCCTGGATCTAATTGTTCAGTGGTACTTCCTGCACATATGATCCTGCCTCTTTAATTTCTGTAGAAATTTGTCACCGAAAGTGCCTAAAGGTTGGGAGAAATGTGTCTCAGGTATGGTGAGAAACTCACAGCATGCAAACTGCTTATGCCAAATACTCTTTTTATGGCCTCTCCAAGCTCCCTTAACTTTGCTTTGAAGGGGCAGCCATTAACCAAGACTTGSAGGAGATCCTTCATTGGCTCTCCTGTGTTCACAGACTGATAAGATCAGTCCTCCAGTACGTGCTCTGAACCAGTTTTTCAGTGTGATTTATTACCATTTTGCCACTGGCACTTAAATGAGTGGAGACTGAAATGCCACACAGTGATAGAGGCAGAATGTAAAGAATACTTCAGTAATACAGCAGCTTCTTCTGCCTTTATTTTCATTTTTACTGTCAATGTACAATCCGCAAGACTTTTCTCTCCAGCTGTTCCCTGGAGTAACAGCTCATGTATTTTCTATGCCTACGTAGTAATGCTATTTTTTCAGTCACGCTTTTCAAATATTCTCATTTTGCTGTGTAAGGAAGCTAAGTACATGATGTTGCTGAGAGACTGAGGGTGAGTAAATGCCCACTGGCACTGGCACTTACACATTTAGACTTTGGCATTTGGAAGTCTTTTTCCRTATGCTTTGTTTGCTGTAGTTTGTCTTCGTATCTGAATTTGTGCCCAAGAAGTAATCTGAAAATAAGCTGGCACTTTAGCTTGTAGGAACCTTAAAGTAATATAGCTAAGTACGTTGAGGAGAAACCTGTAATACTTGCCTGAGTTGTCTGGTAACCTGTCAGTTATTCTAGACCTAACATCAAGTTCYCTACTCCCTGTAGAACAGGTTTTGCTGTATTTTGTGCTATGGTATGATGTTCCTAAAATATTTGACAGCACAAGTAGGGATGAGAGAATGCTAAGAGTATGCTCTACCTGTTTGAGGCCTGCTCCAAGCCTCTGATTGCTCTGTGTGGCATTTGTTGTGGTGCTACAAAATGTGTAGTGGTAGTGTTCCACCTCCAGGCCAGCTGCAGTTTGCAGTGTGAGGTTGGACAGGAGTGCAGTGTCCCCTGGCAGGCAGGGACAGAGCAGCTGGCACAGAGCTCTGCAGCCAGGCTGGGCTGGGGCAGGGATGGCTCAAGGCTGTGCTCACACCCAGCCCAGTGAGGGTTCCAGAGAGCAGCCAGTTTGGTCATTCCTGGCATCTCCAGTGCAGAGGGGTAGAAGACTCCAAAGAGTACCAAATTATAAACACTGAATTCGGTTGGCTTACTTACCCTAGAGCTTAGGGAACAGATATGAAGGACATTTTCTTCTTCTATTGGTTTTAGTTTCAGAATTCTGAGCTGGAAAACTGGAGCTTTCCTCATACKTAGAAATGGGGTTTTTTGTATTTAAAGGTAGATGGATTGTCACACAGCTTAGGTACATCTTGGTAGTGCAAGGCAAGGACTAAATAGTCCCAAAATGTGACTTTGACAATTGCACACCTGTACTGTTTCCTGATGTATTTAGTGTATGTTTTATGCTCAAAACATCTGCCCATTTTAGCGCTTTCTTATTAATAGGTAAGGCTATCTTCAAAGGAGGCAATTCATAAAGATGATGGAGTTTTTAAGGCTCCTGCACCACCTCCCAAAGTGATAAAAACTGTGACAATACCTACTCAGCCCTATCAAGAGATAGTAACTGCATTGAAATGTAGAAAAGAAGACAAAGAAGTAAGTATTCTTCACAAATTTTTCAGATAAGAATTACTAGTAACCCTAACTACTGAAGGAACAGTGTCAAAATGAAATTTGCCTTTCCTATTAAAAATAATGCTTTTATCTAAATAGTTGAACGGCCTTTCTTAACATCTTAATGTTTCCTTGCACTTAAAACTGAATAGATTTTTAAAYTGTGCTTGTTAAGATTATAATCAATCCCAAGAGCAACTTACTGAGGTCAAAATATTTGTCTTTTCCAGTTATACACTGTTGTTCAGCATGTAAAGCACTTCAATGATGTAGTGGAATTTGGTGAAAATCAAGAGTTCACAGATGATATTGAGTACTTGCTAAGTGGATTGAAGAGCAATCAGCCCCTAAACACACGTTGCCTTAGGTAAGACATCTTAATGTAAAACACTGAACCTGTATTTAAGAGATATTGAATTAAATATGCATCAGAGAAGTGACTGGGCTTTAGAATGTCATTGACATTTACCTGGCACTTCTGCCATGAAGAATAAAATCTGAAAATAATAATTAAGATGATATTTTGTGAATAATCAAAAGCAGTATGGCTATGAATATGAAATAGAAAATTGTCCACTGAGAGACATCTTGGACACACTGGTTATTCTTGCTGTAAATTAAAACTTTCTGACAACTCCTCTTTGTTTAGTGCATCTTATGTGTGATGTCTGTTGTGTTTTTCATGCATATTCAATTCTAAGATAAAACCCTTGAGACTGTAAAGTTTGCCAGTAATCTAGAACTAAGGTGATAGGGAGATAAGTGTTTAACTCCAGCTGCCTGTTCTTTATTTTCTGTTGAGAAATGACATAACTGGCACCCACTAGAAGCGCTGAGGCTTCCATAAGTTGTCTTGGACTACTCATTGCACTCTTAATATTCAAGTCACACATTATTGTGAAGTTTGCATCAAAAATGTTAGCCTCGCTTTGAAAAAGTTTGTGACTTGATATTGATGTCTATTGCCTGGACATAAAAGTTACTRTAATAATGTTAAATATAATAACCAGATATTAATTTTTTTTAACTTCAATTTTCCTCTCTATTTAGTAGAACTAAAATAGTAGAGAAGGAGAAACTTGAAGCTGTAGATACAGGTGATGGCAGTACTTTGTGATTTGACTGTGGCTGAGATAAAGCTTTATATGCCTCTGAGAGAGCTACTATAAAGTTTACTCTTTGTTCCTCAGAAACTTGCAGTGAATATTGTTGCTGGAGTATAAATACAAGAACTCAATGATCCATCTCATACATARATTATTATAAGAATAAATTACTGCTATAATGACACTACAGGAATATTTTGCACACGAGCGTTCCTCATTTCCTCATTTGGCAAACTTACTAAGATCTTTAACTGAATTATTTTCAAATTTATATAATGTATAAACACAWCAAAAATATTTTCTTTCAGTTAACAAATTAAAAGAAAGGTGTTTTTCCAAAGGAAATCAGTATATAAGGATAGGAGTAGACATGAAAGACTCAGGTAGGTAAGCTCTAACTGGTGCTGTTGTGATTGGAGATGGAAAGACCACTTGTWCTTTTAAACACCTTACTGTGTGAATCTCTTAGAGGCAGATTCCTCGGCAGTCATGGAAGCCTTGATTGCAGAATCACTCCCACATTACTGCACATTTAAAAGCAATGTATTTTTAGCAGTTGTTATGTTGCACTGTGCTAGAAATGGCAGCTTACTGAGAAAGCTAAGGGAAGGCTTCCATTTTTAACATAAACTCTTATGCCAGTGGCTGATTAGACTGATATATTTGTCAGATTTTTTCAGAAAGCTAGAGTGTTTCCATCAATCATAAATGCAACATTAAATACAAAAAAAAAGTTTTACATGTTAGTAGTGTTAAGCATAAGTGGGACCAGTCAGTTAATTAGATAACTATTACATAGCAATGGAAGGTCACGTCTGTAATTTCTGATAGTGCTTTCGTCCGTAATGAGGTCTCCCGTGTCTCTAAATCAGAGCTTCATGCTTAATCCGTGACATTTTATTTTCAATTTAACTATGAGAAATTTTCAGCTTTTTTTTTAAGAAGCAAATTCAGGTTGCCTTTTAAAATCCAAGTTTTAGCCAAGCTTAAAATAAAGCAGACATAGTTTTGTGCTGATGAGCAGCTTGACTAAAACAGTGCTCTGTTCCCCAGCTGCAAACCTGCCTTTATACAAGTTTTAGAAGAGGCATCCCAGCAGAGTTTTCCAGGGTGTGAGGCATGTCATGAGTCCTGTGATGTAGACTTGTTTATCTGCTGTTCTTGTCAGTGTGGTCACTTCAGTTCTAACCCAGAGTTCATTTTCTCCAGTGTAATCAGCCTGGCGACCAAGTGCGCCATGCCCAGCTTCCGAATGCATCTGAGAGCMCATGGGATGGTAGCCATGGTTTTCAAAACACTGGATGATTCCCAGCACCACCAGGTATGGACACTTTGTGGGTTTCATGGAAGTTTGTTGGTACCTGTCTACTGGGCAGGAATTTTATTCTAGGGTGGTCAAGCATCCAGTGTAGTGWGTACTGGTGTGTGTATGTGTGTGTATATATATATATATATTTTTTTTTTTTACTGTATATAATGGTGCCTCTGGGATCAGTGGCTCCATTTTAGAAAGCATTCATTAGAGGAATGAAAAACTAGAGCACCTGCGTGCCACTGACAGATTCCTTATTCCACTGTTTATGTGCTTTGGGTTTGGAAATTATTTTTTAARAAAATTAGGGGTTTTGTAAAAACGGGCTGAGCTTTGGATTGCTATTTTATTTATTCTCTTAAGCTTGTTTAATAGTTTTATTCTTGTATTTTAAATTTGTTCAAATACAATAGGTTTCAAAGGAATCCTTCCTCCTTAGATTTCAAGGTGGCTCTAAATGCTTGTCTCCAGACTTGCTTGTATGGAAATTCCCACCCCTTCTGTAGGTGTTGTAGGGATTTTTTCATGCTTTGTGCTTGTCTCCTTGAGCACTGCTGTAAGTGCAGTTTGAGAATCCCTTGTTCTGTTGGATTCTAGGAAAGGTAAATTTCAACTATTTATGGAAACATGATCTGAGAGTTAAACTGAAGGGGTTTGGTTTTCCTTCTTAGTGGTGTTACCTCTGTGGGGTATCCCTTGAGGTATTTTTACAAAAACTGAAAATATAGGATTTTACTTGAAATGGGGAGTAGATACGTATATCAGTCAAGTTTATAACTTTCTGTAATAACTCTAGAAGAATGACATACAATGCAGAATGCAACTTTGCACCCACAGAAATAGAATTTCAGAGATGGTATTTGATATCTTACTGTGGGTGGGGGGRAAAAAGCTGTAGTTTTCAGTAACTGATTTAGAATAATAGCTTGTTTTCTGTCTCCCTCAAAAATTAGCAGTGGCTAACTGTAAAGCATAGGCACCGGGTTCAATGAATTCATTATTTTGTGAGCTGTCAAAATAGTACTAAAGTGATACTAGAAATAAATGAAATACAGTCACTATTTAGGACAGTTGCCACCACTGAGTTGCAGGAGATCAGCAGAGGACAGCTATGGTTCCCTGGAAAATGTACAAGCTTGCTGGGTGTATTTTTGGCTGTCTTTTAACTGTTACCATTATTCCTTCATTTTCAAAAGAAATAGCGCATGCAGTTCAAAAGGAAATTGCATGCTATTATTAGTCTGCAGTAACAAAAGCATTGATTATGTTCACTATTTTCAGTATATTTGATGAAATGCTCCCTTCTGTCAAAGAAAAAAATTGGTAGCTCATGTTTGAGTATTGTTATAGTACATTCTTGGTTCAAGTTTTACAGTATTGTGAAATTACTGATTTATCAAACTACTCTTGATAAATGCTAATGGATATGCCCTAACTACTGACCGCATTTGCTTCAGCACAATCATCTCTGGATAAGCACACTGTCTTTTTGTACTACTCTTTCATTCACTAATTATTTCACTGAAATTTTAATTTTTTCAAAATGAGTAGAAACTTCTCCACTAAATCTCAGTTCAAAGGAACTCAAGAATAATATCACACTAAGCTTTGCATGCATGGCTCAAATCCCTGTAAGATAAATAAGAGCTGACTAAAAACRTGCAATTATTTGGTTAATATTTCTTCAGAGTATTTTAAAGATGGGAAAACTGACATGGTTAATGGAAACAAATAGGAGTTTATATGAGATTACACTGCATTCATTGTTCTGATGCAGTGGAATAGACTGAGTGTGTAGGGGAATCTTAACATTTTTCCAAGGACTATAAAGTAGCAGTGGCATAGTAGCAGTTGGTGTTGCTTTAACCAGCAGGGAAAACAGAATAACCAGCTATCTGGTCTATGCCCAGAAATAACCTCAAGAAAATTACTTGTTCTGCCACATTTTTCTTGTAGACCTGTGTTTAAGCATAAGTTTTTAATTGACGTTGTCTCTTCAGTGGTGCTCTGTAAAAGTTTTGAAGTTATTAATTTTTAAAATAAAAACTGYATTTTCATTATAGCTGTCAGTAGTTAAGCACAGAAATGTGGTTTTGTAATGTCTTCAGCATGTGAATAACTTTAAAAAAGATAAAAGTGCATTATATGTAGTGCTGAACCCTAGAAAATAACCATCTGTTCCCACAAGCTGGAGTATAAATAGAACAAGCAAGGGAAGACAAGGATGAGTGTGGGTGTAAATGGTCTGCCATTTCTGGAGTGTATGTTCAAACTAGGATGTTTTCCTGAATTCTGTAGAAGTATGGAGTGCAAATCCATAGTTAGATATGCCATGAAATTTATGTCTAGAGCAAATTCTATTTATTTTACTTTTTTCTYGTCTCTGGATTTATTTGGGATCAGAATGTGTTTTATGCATTTTGAGGAATAGAGTGGGATAGGGGAGGCACAATCAAAAAAGGCACTCTTCTGCAGTTTGTAAGGGTGGGATTTTGAAGGATTGATTTGGTTCTTTGGTTGGGTTTTTTTTTTGTTTTCTTAGGCTACTGATCAAAATTGAGTTGTACCAACCATTTTCCACTTATTCTGACCTCAGAATTTATGTATGGTAGGGCATGAGATCCCTTTCAGGCAGTGTGGTTAATTGCAAAATAYAGAATTGTTTTGTTCAAGATGAAGCCAGATGAAGCCTACAGGGACTAGAAACCAGTTTTAGAAAACCCATTTCACTGGTATGAAGCTAAAGCCTGTTTTAATCACTGCCATTCTGAAAGAACCCAGTTCTTCAAGGAACCTGACRTGTACAATTTAAGCCAGCTGCAAGTAAATCTAGAGTCAACAATTTCTGTGATTAAAAGGATAAAATTGCAAGGCTTCTTGGAGAAAGTTAATAAAAATTAAGGGTAAACAATGTGTACCCTCCACATACAAGTTGCAGAGATGCTTTCTGCCTTACATCTGGCAAGGCTGGAGTAGTGATGTTCACAGCTAAGATTTTGTGTAGGTTTTTTTTTACAACCCCATCTTCATATATTCATGAAAGATGCAGATTTGGAAACTTTTGCTTCCTTCCTTCAAATGCATCTTTGATAGCTGGTCAGATTCCAGTCTTTATTCACCTTGACTCAGACAGGAAGGAGTTTTGACATAGCTTTTGGTAGACTGTCAACTGCCTAATCCTGTTTTGGAAATGCTGATAGTATGAGCAGGTATGATTATTACTTGCTTCTAAAATAAACAGAGCAGGTAATGATTGCTTTGGCAGTTGGCTGAACTCTAAACAAGATGTTAATCTGCTATGACACAGRATTCTGCTCTTTCCTGTTGAGCTGTACAACATTTATATTCCAGAATTAGTTTGTTCCCATGTTTAATTTACCTTACACAGAAACAATTGCGATGGATGCGTGCAGCSTGTTGACTCTTGAGGGTTGAACTCAGTAGGACACACACATACATACCCCATACACCCCCTGCTCTCAACACCTTCAGTTGCTTCCAGAGGTTTCTGAAAGTTTTGTGCCCAGCACAGCTCAGTTCCCAGTGAMCATTTCTCCTCTTTACTGTAACTGGGAACTCAGGGGTCAGTGCTCTCACTGCAGTGCTGTACATAGCCACCAGGGATCTTCACTGTCGTCTGTCCCTTCCTGACAGTCAGCTTCTGCCTTGGYCTTTCTGCATCCTCATGAAGGTAGAATTTACTTCCTCCTTCAAGAGGAGTTAAGAATTCTTCAGCCAGTTAGATGTCCCTCTACAGCAATTCTGTATAAGATACGGATGGTCGGGTTAATAACATTTATATGTTAAGGACTGATGGGGATGAGGCATAGGGGAAAACTGATTTATACTCTGGCCAATTCCAAAAAGCAGAATTCCCCTGGAAATAAAATGTGTCTGTGCTGGAAAGGTTTGGACAAACTGTTAACTGACAAACCCATTTGGCAGAATCAGGTGCTCCCCCTTGCAGACACTGTTCCCATGATCTCTGTATGTTCTGGTGCTGTCACCAGTTCATCCCCAGGAAGCAGAATGTTCACCTACCTTGCCATGTACCCCGGCTTTTTCACTTTGTTTCCCTGCCATCTGGCTCTTCTGTAATACCGTGTTACTGGAGTTACTGTTTCTTATTCTGTCTGCAGCACTGAGTCCCTAAAAAGGCGAAATCCCTGCGTTTCTACTAGGGCTTTGTAAATACATTGAGTGTTTTATGTCTTAGTTTTATTTGTCAGGAGAATGCATTAGTAACTTGCTAGAAGGAATCTCCATTCAACAGTGAGTGCTCCTGCAAGTGCTAAGACTGGAATCTGTCAGGCATTTTCTTTTATACATCTTCAACTTGTTTATTGAACATAAAAGGTCTGCCTAAAATAATCAGTAAAAGCTAACTGGCTTTTTTTCTTTCTCTCCCAACCCAAGAACTTGTCCCTTTGTACAGCAGCTCTCATGTACATCCTGAGTAGAGATCGTTTGAACATGGATTTAGACAGAGCCAGTCTAGATCTGATGATACGGCTTCTGGAACTGGAACAAGATGCTTCTTCTGCCAARCTGCTGAATGAAAAAGACATGAATAAAATCAAGGAAAAAATTCGGAGACTGTGTGAAACGGTTCACAACAAACATCTTGATCTCGAAAACATCACGGTGGGTGACATGCTTTTATTGGAAAGCCTTGGCAGTTGTGGAATGCTTAATAAAATGGAACTTGCGAGCTTCATCCTTCATTTCATATCCYCAGCAAATGATTCCTGATATCTGATTTGCCTTTGATGCATATCTGGCTGCACTGCAAGTATTTTCTTCTTTAAATTTGAAATTTCCTTTTTCCAAGGTTGTTAGCAGCATAAAGTTAGGATGTTTTACAGCTGTCCTGAGTCTTCCTTTCCCCCTGCTAAGGGTTGCTAGTTMGGGGAGCAGTTGCAAACAAGTAACACTAACTGTGTGTTTAAAGACCACACTTAGATTATTTGACTCCATTTCCTTGCCTAAATTTTCTAAGTACTTTCACAAACAAATAGGGGTTTGTGCAAGGGAGTAAGAGTATTGTGTGCTAAACTCAAGATGTGGTGCAGGTTTTCCCATTTAAAAAAAAATCTATCCGGAAGAAACTGATTTTTCCCTGCCCAAAGTGTGGTGGCAGTTCTGCTACTTACCATAAATGTGGATGAATTTTTTTCCTCCCTTTCTCAAACATACTTGCTCTTTATAAAAATACCTTCATGTGTAGCAGAGCAAACTGGTTCTGTTTAAAAATAAATTTGGCTATGGTTTGATGCTAGCATCAAGCTAGTTTAGAAAATAAAAAGGATAARTTGCAAGGCTTTTTAGAGGAGTGTATTTAAAGAATTGATTGACAGATTGACTAGATGAGTGGCCATAAATGACAAAAATTAGTAATGTGTCTTGCTTTTTTCATATTTCTGTACAGTGGATGTTAGTATGATCTTCATTTTTTAGCATTCTGTAATACATTCTTTTTAAGRTTCTTACTAGGGCTTTTGCCATTTTTTGTGTAATGCTTATACCCAAGAGGAGAAGCTTCTSATTTATTCTTCATGAAGTGAGCTTTTCAGAGCTTTGTCTCTGCAAGTAACGTTCCAACTCTTGGCAGTAATCCGCAGTCAGGATTGTGTTTTATATTGGGTTGGGCTAAAAGATGATGTGCCTTATTGACCTGGCATTTGCTTTTGTAGCTTGTGGGACTTTTGAGTCAGTTTAGGAAGGGATTCGTTGGGGTGTTTTCCCTCCAAGTTCTGGCTATGGAACAAAGAGCTGAATCAGTACAAAAAGTCACTGTTGTGTAGCTTTAGCAAGAGTTGAATTTTGGGTGAGGAAGATAATATCCCTGKCATCACTGTTAACCTTGGTAATCAGATTGTGGTGACAGTGGAGTACAAGTTTCAGTTTTAGGTTTGTTTCATACAAACATCTGAAACATGCAGGTAGGGAGCTTGAGTTAACTTTCTGGCCTTGGAAATCTGCAAAGGGAGAATGAATTGGAGATTWTATTCTGCACTTTTGGTTTACAGCCTGAAAATACCACCACAGAATAAAATTTGTTCTCTAGGTGGTGATCAGCTAGGATTTGGTGTAATCAGAGTCTTCTTTCAGTGCTGTTTTGGCACTGAAGGCAGCTCACATAGCAGAGTTTGTCAGTGCCAGGATATCTCTTGCACTGTAAAATGTAAGACAGCTCCCTTTATTAAGCGTTGAACAGCTGGTGCAGGTTCCTCATTGCTAAAGCATCCAGCCACAAAGACCACTGTCTCCTGCTTGAGCTTTTCTCATATTCATAATCTGATCTAGCCTCTTGCTTCTTTATGAACTGTAATTCTGTTCTTGTGTTTTCTTAGACATGGGTTTTAAAAAGAGAGGATATATCAAAAGGGACTCTGTCTTGTGAGGAAGTTGTTCATCAGTAAAGAGCATTAATATCCTAGGCCATCACTTTCAGCTGTTTTATTTGAGGGTTTTTCCCTAAGGCAGCTCTATTTCTTAAATTTATTTCGAGCTGTTGCTGTAAATGCATTGAATATTGTMGTGCCTCACAGATGGAAACTGGTTTCCTCCCAGCTGCACCATCTAGAAGCAGACTATGTAGTATTTAGAGAATATTTGCAACCCAAATGAGATGATTAGGTTCTCTTGCAGTTTGAGATAGTAGCAATGGTAAGTTGAGACAATAATCAACTTCATGTGTTGAAGATCAAGCTGCTTTCATGTAGATCCCTGTCATAAGATACAATAAGTAATCTCTATTTTGTACCAGATGACAGGCAGAAAATACAAACAAAAATGCAAATCTTCTGGGGGTAAAGTAAAGCTCTTTGCTTTTTCAGACTCAGACATACTCAGTGAGAAACAGGAGGATTGCAGATGTTTTATTCCTCCAGTTTGTGCCTAACCTCTCACACCTTGGCTTTTTTGAATCATACACAGATCAGGCCAAGGTCATCAATTTGCCTCCCTCTTTCCACTGACAATGTCWTTTGTGTGTCTCTCTAGAAGCTAGGCTGGGCTAACTTTTGAATATTCAAAGGTTCTGTTTTCTTGACTGCTACTAATGTTAAAAACATAAACCCAGAAAYTGAAAAGGAGGTGTGTGCAGGTTGAATTTTTTCTAGGCTCGTTGTGCTGGATTAGAAGAAGATAAAAYGTGAAGAACTTGGCCTTTGCCTCAGCAAATGGCCCTCACCTGTCAGTGAGCACAGCCCTCTGCAGCTCATGCTATTGCAGCTACCTCCTCATTGTTGCATCAGAATAAAAACCTTCAGAAATGTCTTCTCTTTTCAGATGGTTTTCACTCTCAGCGTGAAGCTGAAAGCTTAAGAAAACCATGTTTTGAGCCTTTGGTGTYAAAATTTTGTAGTAATTGACATAAAAATGGAATGTAATGGATTACTTCCCTCAAGCAATATGGTTACAAGGTGTCATTGCTTTTTCTAAAAAAAAAACAAAAAAAACCCTTAAGTAGACATATTAGTGTTCATATTATATATAAATACTAGATTTTATTCTTCTGGAATTACTTGAAGTCTTATTGCCCTCTGGCAAAAACTAATCACCATCTTTTAAATATTGTGTGGCCTTTGAGCTTTCGTGATGAAGGTGTTTAGGAAGCAAACTAGTATATTGTAGATTTACTGCTGCTTGTGTTCTCTTGATCCCACAACACTTTGATGACCCAAGGATGCTTCCATTTGCACTGGAGCAATGCTGTTACTATTGTGCTCGTAGTGACATTGTGCTGCAGCGCTTGCTCCTAAAACCCAGAAATTATTAACTTTGGGTGGTTACTCATCTTTGTCYCATCTTCAGCTTTCTTTTTCTCCTTGCAAATCAAGTATTTTGAAAGCAAGAAAAGCAGCAGGAAAAGCTGCATGGTTGGGGGGCAGGGCCCATACTAAGACAATGGAGTGTTTGTTGAAGCCTGGTGAGGACTATTCTTTCATTTGCAGGGAGTGAACTTAGCTTCACTATTGCTAAATTTGCATATGTGTTCCTCTTTTTTTCCTAAAGAAAGTATGTGAGTAAATAGTATAAGATTTTCTGCAGTGGTTCAGTTAATTGCTTTATTCTGTAGGTTTAAATTAAGAACACAAGATAGCTACATTGGAAGCAAATGTGTTCTGTGAGCAGAGCCAACGTGTCTGGGAGACGGAGAAGCTGTGTTCACTTGGGCTTTCCTTGATTTTTTTGCTACCTGGCTGATTTGTTCATTTCCTTCCTCCACTTGTTTCTTTTGATAACGAGAAGTGACAAGAGTATGCTTGGGTTTTCTAAGCTATTAATAAAACTACAGAAATYTGAAAATGCCAAGTACCTTTTTTATCAGTACTGTCATTTTTTTAAGATGAATGTATTTTCCAGTCTGTTCTTGCTCCCTCTGGTGGTTCCTCTACTCAGAATCTATACTTCTGTTTTGATGGTTTTTATATGACGTATATTTGTATGACTTGATATATTGTCCACAGCTGCATATGATGATTTCACTGATTCCAGAACCTCATTCTTTCAGACTGGGCATTTGGCAATGGAGACTTTACTGTCTCTCACCTCAAAGCGAGCTGGGGACTGGTTTAAAGAAGARCTGCGACTTCTGGGTGGTCTGGATCATATTGTAGATAAAGGTATAGTGGGGATACTGCTTGGACAGCATGAAAACATAATGAATTGTAAGAAAATGTATGCTTTTTGTAATGTTCCTTTCCTGTAGTTATAAACAGAAATATTATATTAAAACCAGAAATATTATATCTTTTTCTTAACAGTGTTAAAAATAAAGTATACAATTCAATATCAGATTACTGAGAAATATTGGTGACTTTAATCTGTTGCCTGTGGAATTGAAAGTAGTTTTCATGTTAAACAGAATGTGTAAAGTGTTGTGTTATAATGTGTGAGACTAAAAATGGGTTAAGCTTGGACAGAAGGCTGTGTTACATRTCTCTATAGCACACTTACTCTAGAGTAGAATCTGCTTTGTAGTCTTCTAGAATTATTTTCAGTCAAGATATTTTTAAACTAAATGTAGTAAAGGAAGCAAACCCTTCAAGAAGAAATGGTGGTGGTGGGGGGGGGGTTGATGATTTCATTATTTTTTCAAGGATATGTCTAAGTTAGTGTTTTTTTTTATCAGAATCTCCCAGGTAGGAAAAGGGACATTTCTAAATGAATTCTTGACCTGAATAAAGCTTGATCTTAAGTAAGCAGAAGGAGAACAAAGGTAGGATTGGTGAGATGAAAGTATTCAATTTGCACACAGTTTCAGGTTATGGTTTCAGACTTGTAAAGTGTGGGAAGTGTGTGCTTGCCCTATCTCTTTCCTCTTCTAAGAGACAGTCCYTTAGAGGTAAGGAACACAGTCATGTGCTGGCCTCTCTTATTGTTGGAAGAAAATACATGGTTAGGTAATCTGTAGCAACCATCTTAGACTTATAAAGACAAAATTGTAAAATTTTTTTTTACTTACGTGGAGAAGTAAAATATTTTGGAGTGCTGAGCATGTCTTCATGATTGTTTTCTGGCGTTAGAGGTGTACAGAGTGTAAAAGAAGGGCGATAGCAACTCTTSTGTAGCTGGTTAGTTTATGCACCTGGCTTTTGGAGACCTCTTACTTATAGTGGAAAACAACTTCTTTTTGTGTTTAGTTAAAGAATGTGTGGATCACCTAAGCAGTGATGAAAATGAAGAGAAGTTGGTTGCTTCGTTATGGGGTGCAGAGAGATGTTTACGGGTCTTAGAAAGTGTGAGTATGAGCAGATCCACTGCATTTCTGAAAGCTGCTTCTTAAGCAGACCTGTTCTGGTTTACATTCTTTCAATATATAGTCACATTTCAGCTCTCTAATGTTGATTTTTTTTTGTAGACTGTACTAACTTTCTGATGATTATCAGTATTTCTGTAATGTTTGGAAATTTATTTTACTGTTCTGTGTGTACCATGTTCCAAAATTATATTGG
Source organism: Malurus melanocephalus (assembly GCF_030028575.1). Taxonomy (NCBI): domain Eukaryota; kingdom Metazoa; phylum Chordata; class Aves; order Passeriformes; family Maluridae; genus Malurus; species Malurus melanocephalus. Next base: position 1,283,511 of record NW_026623378.1, read on the forward strand.
GTAAGAATAAATTAATGTAACATGATGCTTTTYCTTAAGTTCCTACAAAAAACTGCTCTTCATGGATGTTGTTTTTGAGGCATCCGTTTGACTTTCTAATGTGTGTCTAGTAATAGCTGATCATTTCAGAAATGGTATTTTCTCAGAAGCAAATAATCAGTTTTAAGAATTCCTACTTTGAGCCATCAGCTGGCAAAGTGCAGAGAAGAAAATACTGCCCTGAAAGGCAAATGAGTCCTGTCATCAGTTGAGTGTGTAAATGCAGATGGTAAATATTTCCTGGAGAACTTGGAAGAAAATAAAAATAGATGTACTTTTGTGGAATTTAGTTGACAGGAATGGTGAGTGTGTTTCTCTGCAATGCCTTGTTTCACTGAGTTTGTTGTTTGTTACTGGTTACTCTGTTTCTGTTGTGATATGCTAAGAAAGCAGAAGAACCTTATTATGTTCTTGTRACACATCACCACACATCAGAAAATATTTGGGGTCAGAGTACAGGTCAGTGAATCTCACTGAACACCTGAAACCCAAATGAGAGGGCAAATAGCTACGGTGGTCACTTGTTTTGTTCACTAAAATAGAATCAAAATTAGTGTAAATGCGAGCTAAAAACTCAGATGAAATAGTTGAAGGATGTCTACTTAAAAATTCTCTWTACCTGCCTTCTCAGCAGTGAGAAAAAAAATTGAGATTCATTTTCTGCTWTTATATTTAATAGATGGAATTGCCAAGCAAAAGCAGAAGAGCCTTGTTTAGTGTTGGAATGTTCAAATTTGGACTTACAAGTGTTTGTGATGTAGTAAGATCCTTAGAAACTTGAGAGAGGTGACAAAATTCAAAACACACCAAATCATGCAACTCCAAGAGATCGTTGATTGTTTCTGAAAATTGATTCCAAATTTCAGTCAAGAGAATCAAGGAAAAACTTGTGTGTTATGGTTGGATGTATAGTAAGCTCTCAGTAGTGGATTTGATGTCAAATCCTTAAAATATCCCATATATARTTGTATTCTGTATACACCCTTAGGATACTGTAGTCCCAGAATGTGAATTCAGGGTTCTGCTGTGGCAAAACTTTCTGCTGCATGGTTTCTGTACTTCATCAGGGTTTTATCTTCAGTGCCACAATTACTTAGAGATGAAAACTCCAAGGACATACTGGAAAATGAACATGAAAGTTTACACTGGATAATTGCCAAGAAATGTGGAACTGAATAAAGTGTAGTAATAGTAGTAGTAAAAAGGAATACTTCTCCTTCAGGGAAGAAAACTGCTATTTTTAATACTACTTTCTCCTTTTCTTTTTAGGTAACTGTGCATAATCCAGAAAATCAGAGCTATTTGATAGCATACAAAGACTCACAACTCATAGTCTCCTCAGCTAAGTAAGTAGGAAAAAAACCCCCAGTGTTGCAAAATACCTCATGACAGGGAAGAAAAAGAAATGGTTTATACCAGAATGTTCTAGGGGTGAATAAGCCCCTAGGGTCTGTAGATGCTGCAAACTGTGGATTCAGCTGCTGCTGTACTAAGTAGGAATACAGAGGAGTGTTWACACATTATTTATTGTGTTTTCATTATAGTTAGGTGTTTACAGGAATGGAGCATAGCAGAATTGACAGTGTAACTAGGAACTAAAATAGTGAAATTTTGTTCCTGGCATTTCTCCCTGGCAGAGTTTCTAACACCTCTAAACACCTCTAACCCATTCATCAATCTGGGTGAGGTCTCACTTGTCAGGCAGAGCCTATCTACCCCTTATATTGCTTTTCATGAGAGAACAAATGAAGCTGAAAGTTTGACTCTGCAGACCTCATTGGAAACACAATAATTTCAYGGTTATAGGCTAGATATATGGAGTATTTCTTCAATTAAAACAAAGCAAACCACAGTTTAATATGTTATTTAAAATGGTATATATTTTTGGTTTTTCTAGTTTTGTTGTTAACTGAAATCATTGGGGTGATTTAACATGAAGCTAATGTTATAGAGTAGAATCGTGCCTGTGGTCCATTAGTATTAAAAGATTAAGATTTTACTGCCAGGAAGTTGTCTATTCTTACTCAATGGAAATGGCTCTGAGAAAAGAGTAAGAACGTGCTGGTAACACTGTCAGAATTCTGGTGTGCCTTGATGGTCAGAGAATATGAGAGACTGGGTTTGTAAAAAGAGGAGATACCTTTTGTAAGACCATGTGATGAAGCTGTAAAGGAAAGCTAATTTGCTCTTGAAATATCAAGCTGATAAGGCTCTAAGATTTCCAGGTTTTTGTTTTCACAATTTTAGTTGAGTATATAAAAAATTTAATAGGTGATAATTTTACTATCTCTCCCTACAGACTAGATATCAGAAAAAYTCTGGATAAGCTCTGTTTGAGGTTTTTTCCCTTGTGAAACAAGTATAAAGTTGGAACGTTCTGTATGTTGTGAATATAATTTTGTTYTGCACCTTCTCCCTGCAGAGCGCTGCAGCATTGTGAGGAGTTAATCCAGCGATATAATCGTTCTGAAGACAGTATCTGTTTACCAGACAATAAAACTCTGCCTCACCAGAATGTAACTAACCACGTGGGTAAAGCAGTGGAAGACTGTATGAGGGCCATCATTGGGGTCTTGCTCAACCTGACAAATGATAATGGTAAAACAATTTTTTTTGCATATTCTGTGGTAAAGTGTCAAATCATTAACGTAAATACTTTTTGGTGCTGATTATGGTTTTTTATGTCCAGTGCAGTAAAGCTGTTATGCATGGTAGATGTTTTCTTACAGCCTTCAGTAATTAGCTTTTGCAAGTATGAAATGTTCAGATGAGGGCTTGGGCTGAGAGAAGCTGGTTTGTCTTCAGGGCTGAAAAACTTCTGTTAGCTGCTTACCATTGTGAGTGTGAGTATTTTCAGTGTTGAGCCTCTGAACTCTCTTTGTTTGCAGAATGGGGTAGTACAAAAACAGGTGAACAAGATGGTCTGATAGGCACAGCGATGAATTGTGTGCTTCAGGTTCCAAAGTTCCTACCTCAAGAACAGAGATTTGATATTCGGGTGCTGGTAAGTTCTTGTGTTCATCACATCAGCAGAAAATGGTTTGCCTCCTTGTGCATTGAGCTGCTCATGTTCCATATTAAGGAATAGTTTCCCTTGCAATTTTCAGTGACCATGTATATACACCTAAAGTGAGGCACTTGAAATTTCTGCAAGGATTTGGTGGGTTTGAGGRTATTTTCCCTGTAATTGGTGGGAAGAAATGCCCTGCTGATGAACAAAGAGATTTAGCTAAATAAGTGTGTGATTTACTAATTTTTAAACATCTTTTCAATTGTGGAGATGTGGTTGATATTGTTGTTTGAGTTAAAGGCTTTGTCAAATTTACCTCAGCTTATGTAAGATGGGTCAGAGTGGCCTAAATARCAACAGTGAAATTGTGTATGTGGAGGATCTCTTAAGAATGTAAACTGAGGGTTGCATACCTGAATCCCTAACTGTAAATGAAACCTGAGCTCAAAAAATGTTTTCATGTTCAGAAATGGAAAAACAAATTCCCGCATAAAAGTTCTCCTGTAAAGGGATCTCTGTTTTGCTTTGTATTTCATTAGATMCTGATCTCCCTGTCAGACTGTTTCATAAGTTGTGTGTTCTCACAAAGATAAGGCCTAAAGATGTTTATGTGAATAGATGGTTTTTGCTAAATGACCTTTTTTCCAATGTGTGTAATCCTTTCTGACTCTCCAATCTTGCAGGGATTGGGTCTGTTGATCAATCTTGTAGAATACAGTGCCCGGAAYAGGCACTGCCTTGTCAACATGGAAACATCGTGTTCTTTTGACTCCTTGTGTACGGGCGAAGGAGACGAAAGCCTGAAGATAACTGGACAGATTGATGCTGTTCAGGCTTTAGTGCAGGTGAGAAATGGTCGTTCTGCAGTAGTTTCCATTTCTCCTTATCAGACTGTCGGGGGGAAGGGAGAACTCAGCAGTGAAAATGTGTCAGTTTTTCTGTTCAGCATTTGAAGAATGGAGCAAAGTAGGGGAAGATTGCTGCCTACGCAATCTTGACTTTTGCAGTAGTGTCCATTACAGAAACAGCTTCCCTGGTAAAAGACAGTGGTTTACTGAYATCCAATAAAACTCTTCTCTCCTTATACCATTTATTTCTAGTTTTATTGTTCCTAGGTTGTTTGCTTCTGCTTTTGTTTTAAACCAGAAATAAGCTACTTCCTGTTATATGCCTTGCTTCTATAGATTTTTAAGTACCATGTTTTTGGGAGTTTTCAACTTTAAATTTTAAAAAAGGATCATCCTTTATAAAAGCAATAAAATACAGATGTTATTATTATGGATGTGAAACAGCATTCTTAAATACTGTATTGACTAGCTTGTTAAAAAAAAAGAAAGCCACCAATAATTTTAGTTAATGAGTTTCATTATGGAAACTAAAATGAAAAAATTGAAAGAGAATTACAGATTCCTTGTTTCAGTGGAGTTAATTTTATGGATGCTTTTAGAAGTTGTTTTTAACTTTATGAAATAACGGTCCAGCAGCAGACAAAAAACACAATAAAAATATTAATACTAAATATCTTAATGTATGTAGCTTGGCAAAGCAATATTTATAACGGGTGGTTGTATGGTTTGGGAAATAATTCAAGAGAAATAAGTGCACAATGTGTGATTCCTGTTTCATTCACATTCTTGCTAAGTCATTTTAAATGACTGCTTCATACTTTTGCTCTAAGAAAGCCAAGAGGGGATAGTTAGCATGAAAAGAAAATGAAAATTGGTGGAGAACAAAATGGTCAGGAAATTATGGCAGCTTTTAGTCTTGAAGCCATGTCTCAAGGCAGGTGATCAGACATTTATGATGCCCAAGAGGAACCTGGCAAGTGGTTCAGCTTCARGGAGGGAGGTCTTGGTGTGGAGTACAGCACTAGAGTTGGGCCAGATTGTGTATTCGTTTAAAGAAGAAAAGCCTGTTGTTAACACAAGTGTTGAAGACTAATTGTATTAAGGGGCAAATGGTGAACAGGAAATAAGCTTACAGGTATGAACTCAGTGTGTGGAGGTTTTAGTTTCTAACAGAAATTGTGGTGGAATTTCCCCCGTTAGCTGTTCCTGGAGTGTGAGCGAGCGGCACAGCTGGCCGAGAGCCAGACGGACGAGCTGATTAAAGAAGCTCCCACTGCTCAGCATGATCAGAGTGGGGAATGGCAGGAGACAAGTGGGGAGATACAGTGGGTCTCTACAGAGAAGTCAGACAGTACTGAGGAGAAGGATAAGAAGGAGGAAGATGATGAAGAGCTTGATCTTAATAAAGGTACGTTATGTGGCTGTGATAAACTCAGAAAAGGCAAAGAACAGTGGGATTGCTTGTAAAATCCCACCTTGTCCTCTGCTTCCTATCTACATCCAGTCTCTTGCGCTGAGATTTCTTCAGTGTGTTCCTGGTGAAACTGCTGCAGACCGTAAGAGCCATTCAGATCTGAAGTAGAAGAAGTTAGGCTACTTTTTATGTTTTTAATACAAACTTTTATCTGTTTCTTAAAAAAAAAACCTGAAAGAAACAACCAAAACCCCCAAACCTTTTTGGGACACTGCATGTACAAAATAATCTGGAAAGAATGGCTTTTACGCTGTTACCTTGTTCTTCTGAAATAGTTCCTGAAAGTTACCTGCCTTAATTTTGTTTTCCAGGRTTCTTGTTTAAAGCAACTTTTAAGGGTTGGGGTTTTTTCCCTCCCCTCCCTATTTGCATGTGTCCTCTTCTGTCCCCATCTGCTTTGTGTCACTTCATCAGTGATATGTGAGATAGCTGTGTAGTGCCTTGATACCRAACTTTGGTAGTTTGTTCCAGGAATTTGAGTATCTCTGACTTGTTACATAGTTTGTCTCTGCAAAATGGATCTGAATATCACTCCTTGGTTAATCTTCTGATAGTAGATGCAATGTATTGCTTTTAATGGTGTTTTCTTTCATCTTATGTTAATAGTTGTTGTATATTACTTTCTCCAACCTTGCTTTATATCCTTGCTTCTTTTTGTAGCTCCGTCAACTGGTGCTGCAGTTATTTGTAGTTTTTCCTGAAATGCTGAGTCACCGGCAAAACGTGCTGTGTCTGTKATCCTTAATACAAGAAACTACTTTGGGGGAAGACTTAGAGGCCTATAGTATCAGATGAAACATTTGCATTGGTAGTTCGGTGTGTTCAGCATATAGTTTGCACATTGAAATGGCAAATGACAAAATACTGTGCRGCAGAATGAGTTGAAAGTGAATGAAGACCATTTTTCTTGTCAAGAATGTGCTGCTGAGTCAGTAAGCGTGGCGTTTCCTGATCTCTGAAATCTCAGTCCAAAAGCTCATTTTGTTTGAGAAAAAAGCATTCTGGAAAATGATAATGAAAGATTGTATTTACAACAGTCAAAGATACCAGCTGCTTAGAGAATACAATACACTGTTGTCTCTTTTACAGCTCTTCAGCATGCTGGGAAGCACATGGAAGACTGCATTGTGGCCTCATACACAGCATTGCTTCTAGGCTGTCTCTGCCAGGAGAGTCCAGTAAGGGAATAAGTTGATATTAAATCCAGTATAATGTTTAATGAAGTAATAATTTTCTCTGTTGAAAGGGGTTAATTAAATTTGGCTTCAGCGTGAACTAGTACATTGGTGAAGCTACATTGATATATACAGCTTTGGGAGAAGTTGCCAGAGTTATTCCATCCAAAGCAGATTTTCTGAATATCACTGTGTTTATCAAAAAGAGTTGAAATTGAATATTTGACCTMTTTTACCTCTCTCCCTTTACTTGTAGCCAGCAAAAGAACTTACTTTGGAAAGGCAGAGGAAAATTGGCTAAGCCTGTTCTTTCTCAGTAGTTTTAGTAAGCAAGTTACCACCAAACTTATTTATTCTTTGTCAGTCTGTTTCAATTTTCTCTTCCATTGAAATTACATGAACTTCTGTATGTCCCTGTTAAATAATTGTCTCAGATTGGAAATAGAAAGCTGCAGTGAAAAATACTGAACTCCAGTGGCTGAGAACTCAATAGTCTCTGTCAAATATATGTTCACATGAAAATGAGGTTCAGACCTGCCTTCAGGCTTGTCTAAATTAACTGTRGTGGCAGAAATGGTCTTTAAAGTGGTTTTCTATGCCTTTGGACTGATTAGTGTCCATAACAGTTTTAGTGTTCAGCGTGAGATTGACAATAAGAACAGCAATTCTCAACCCATTCACAGTTGTAGTGGAAGAATCTCCTTGTCAGGGAAATGATCTGGTGGGCTTTTTAATTCTTGATAWTTTGTAGGTTCTGGGGAGGTCTAATCGTCCTTCTGTTTTTTTAGGGAAAAGAAACCCCAGCAAACCAAACACAAAAAATTATTTTAGCAGTTGAATTCTAGAAACATAAACACAGTAAAGACATGAATATTGTTTAAGAGAGACTTAAATCATAAAGATGGCAGCAAAAGCCATCTTAATAATGCTGTGAATATACTTAGCTTAATGCATCTCAAGTGCAGACTGTTATAGTTCTGTGTCAGAAAAATATTTTTCAAATGACAAAAGACTGTTTTGTTTCTTAGATCAATGTGACTACTGTGAGGGAGTACTTACCTGAAGGGGACTTCTCGATAATGACTGAAATGCTCAAAAAATTTCTCAGTTTTATGAACCTTACTGTAAGTAATRCATACTTTAAATTGACATATGTAGATATTTTTGTTAATTGCAATATTGTTTTCTGTTAATATTTTGTGCATTTTTAGAAGCATTGACATTTTTTCATATTTGTTTTCATAAGAGCWCAGGATGATATTCTGTTTTTTAACACTGAAAACCCATTTGTATGTCATTATAGTGTGATTGGTCAGGAAGATATTTCTGAATTGTCTGCCTGAACCTAGTCGCTTTTACTGATACATAATTGTAAATACTAAAATTCTGAAAATAGAATAGCTCTCAGCTATTTGAAGGAGGTGCTACAAATGCTTGTTTGTTACTTGTGTTTTCTATTGCATTTCCAGTGTGCTGTTGGAACAACAGGCCAGAAATCTATCTCTAGGGTGATTGAATACTTGGAACACTGCTAGATACTTAACTTCCGCTGCAGGCACTCTAATGCTGGAGCTACCCTTAGACAAAAGAAGAAGTCATGAAAGAAGTCCTTGAAGGATATACCAAGAGCATTCATCTGTGTCATTCGTGTTCGGATTTTTAAGGCTACCTGGTCTCTTAACCATGCATTCAGCATTTTCTAAAAGACAGTTACTACATCAATCTGCAACTATCAAAAATGAGGGGGAAAAGGTTCTGAGGAAAGTAAATAAAGAAACCTTGCTGTTTATGATGCAGTGCAGTATTTAAATATTTTTGGCAGGGTTTACCCTCCCTATCTTTTTTTTCTTGCTTTGTTCGTGACAAGTTTCAAGGGGAAACGCTGCTGATAGTGCAACTGCTGTTTACTGTTGAGCCACTGTTTCATGCCAGCCAGGTGCAAAGGCAGCTTAGCTACTGAGGTATCAAACAAATGTTCTAATAAAGAAATTCTGGACAGCAGCACCGCTCCTATTTGAGTTTAATTTGCTCTTGCTTTTTTATTACTAGATTATTCCAAAATCATAAAATATAAATTTTTAAATACTTTTGTGATTTTAACTACTGTCTATATTTAAAATTTGTTGGAATCCAAAGAAGCGAGGATTGGATAGTTTATTTTTTATACTGTTTTGATTGAAATTAGGTCGATAAAGTCTTTCTCAGTTCTAAATCTCCCATGGCCCATGTACTGTAACCTGCTTAGACCATAACGCTTTGTAGTTCCAAGAGCATGCAGACCCATCGACACACAAAGCCATTTGAGGGTATGTTATCCACAAAAGGAACAGTGACTGTAAAAAGTTGTGCCCTGTTTRAATGCAAATAAAATAAAGAAAGAAAGAAAAAAAAAGATATTTTACAAAGCACTCAGTCCCAGGGTAGTTTACACTTCTAATAAGCAAAAACTTTGAAATGCTGTTTTAATTTGTTTCAAGGAAGAACTCAAGGTGTGTTTTATAATGTTGAATACAAAGAATTTGGATGCTTTAGGGGGAAGAATTTTAAAGAAGCTAAAACACCAATGGGGATTAATGGTTCCAGCTGACATAATCTTTCTATTTCATCCTTCTGTAGTATGACAGAGTTGAAATGCATACAACACAAAGCCTTAAATTGCTGATATAGCTAAGATTTTGTTCAGTCTGAGGTCTAGTTCACAGCAAAGCATTGTGTTTGAGGACTTAAGTGGAACAAAGAATCCCAGAAAAATACATGACTTTTTTAACAATTTTTTTCTTGCACTCACTATTCAGACCAACAGAATTGATTATTAATTATTTTTATTAAGGTGGTCTTGAATATTTGCAGACTGTTCTGCGATCTGCTTCGTTGACATTTTTAAATACCTGTATAGGTAGTTACATCATGTTACTCCATTGAATTTGTAAAACTTGAAGCCATAAAAATATTAGTTCTATGTATAATGAGGGGGAAATAACAGGAAATCTAACCTGCTTTTAGATCTTGTGTTATCTCCATGTATAAAGTTAAGAACTTGTGCTTTTGTATCAGTGCCAGCTGTAAATTTTTTACATACAGTGGCTGCCTTCTATGTCTTCCTATTTTTGATAATGCAGATTGTTGGGAATTCTGTAAGGAAGTAACTGATTAATGGCAAAAATCTTATGTTGRTCATTTTTTTTGCATTTTCTCTCATCACCTTCTAAAACTTAGTGTATCAGTGTAACTTAGAAAAGTTTTTGAGGTTGTATTCCCCTTCTTTAAGAAAAAATAAACCATATTGAGAGGGAGGGAAAAGGTGTATGTAAATTACCTTCATTAGGAGGAAATTATTAAATATTTGGCCCATCTAGTTTTTGGATTTTAGAGCTTKTCACTTACAATGAAATTTCAAATTGATGATGTAGTTTTCTGTGGAGAGATGGCAAGAGAAAAGAAGATACAAATATGGTGAAGGGGGAAAGCAGGGACAACTACCTTTCTTTGTTACACTGGTAATTGTTTGGGAATTGGTTTACCTCAGTGTTTAACAGCTTTTTTTAAAAATGTAACTAATTGTCAAGCACTGACAAATGCAGATTTTTTTTTTTTTGAGGGTGGGGGTAGAAATCACCCTGTGAACTGCAGTGCATTTTTGTGTGTTAGACCCTCAAATAACTCTGCATTAAAGGGTACTTGAGGCCAACTTGCAAATTAAAGTTTTAAAGTAACTTTTTTTTCATTGTAAATATTTGTGTAAATACTCTCAATTGGAAATTAGAACAGTAGAGTACTTTTCTGAATCCAATCCTATTTTTATTTTATACAGTATTTCTCAGCTGTGATCTTTGGAGCAAAAGCCAACGGCAGGAAAAATAGTTTGTACCAGTTTCATGAAGTATGTCTTTGGGTTTTTGTAAATAATTTTAACTCAAATAAAATTGCTACTTTCAATACATATCTTGTCTTTTAACATGCAATAAAGCACTCCTCTGAGTGATTGCAGAAAGAAGGCAGYGTCAGGTAAATTGCTAAAAGAAAAAAAAAATTGAAAAAAATAACAGTGGAGCATCCTGAAGGTAGTGCTTTGCTTTTCACCTGTGTGTTGGGAGAACAAAACACAATGCCTGGACCTGAGGCTGTGGTCCRTCAAACCAGCCAAGCCTGGAAATTTTCTAGAGATGATGTATTGTGTCTCTTGATGCATTTTGGCGTTCTCTACACAAGTTGCCATTGAACTTTCAGTAACAACTCTCAAGAGCTGTAGCCAGAATAACAAAAATACAATAGAGCACAGGGAAAGTGGGGCAGTTCTTCTGGTGAGACTTTTCACATCATGGGGGATCTTAATGGCTTTCTTAAGTGCAAAGGGTTGCCATCAGTGTTGCTCTGTTTCTTGATTAATGTGAATGTTGCTTTAATTTCAGGATGGATTTTTCCTTAATTGGTRCAACTAGATATGGGTACAAGAGAGAGTAATTCATGAACTGTAAAGAGAGTTGAATGTGATGTGTCATCTCATTGCTGCTTTGAACAAGCAGCAGCATAATGTAAGTTTTTCWGTGCTGTAAAGGAATGAGTTTGATCTACAGAACAGTGTGGTGTTAGTGTGTGATACTGTGAGACACAAATGCAGCTTTATGTAAGCAAATGTTTAAAAAAAAATCTGGTAAGAGTATTTCCTCTTATTTTGTTGGCAGTTATGTAATGAAGGCATTGTGTGTGGATGCTTAGGGGTGACATCAGCAATTTCAGATTAACAGGATAATTGTGAAGCTTCTGCAGAAGATTTGGGAGCCACAGCCTTTCTCATAAATTATTTCCCTTCTGATCTGTTTTGAAATGCTTGATTTGCACAGTAGCTGATGTGTRTGGCACTGATTTTTCAGAAACTGAACACCAGAGCAGATAGTGCTGGAGGTGATTCCTCCAGCAGCCGAACGGAGCTGGTGTTTTGCTGTCAGCAGCCTCAGTCTGTCAGCAGAAGGCTGGCATGGAAGGGGATCACAAATSTGTAACATTGTGGTTCTTTCCTGAGCCCAGCGTGGTGCCAAGCGCACAGTGCAACGGAGTGATTCTGCTGGGGACCACTGTGTGTGCCTGAGGGGACAGTGGGGATTCTCACACCAGTTCTAGGCAGTGACATGGGCTACACTTCACCTCTCTCTAACAGAATATTCTAGCAGGAGTTTTTGCTTTTAACCGTGTTTTCAGGCTCAAGTACCCCCTGAATTGATAAAGATACTTTTGGTGTCAGATGTACTGTTGAGCATTCTGTCTCCTCTTGTTTTTCCTTGCTGGACATAGCTGAGGAGATGCCAAAGTATTCTTGGTTAGCTGGGGCTGTTACCAGGCAAGCCCACATGGCTTTTCCAGTAAATTTTCTTTTAATGAATGTGGTACTTGTTTAAAGGGCATGGAAGACCAAAAAAGTGAGTTTGAGTTCAAAAGACAGAGAAGGCTTAGGTAACTGTCATTCTTCTGCACCAAGCCTGCCCTCATAGGATGGCCTGTTAATTGGGGTTTTGAAGATAATGAGGTTGGAATTTGCCCTCAATTCCTCTAGCCAAGTGTTTTCAAAACCAGGCCACTGTAATTTTTGATGCTGCTGCTTCTCTTCTTCTGTGTAATATGTTAATTTGTCTTTGGGTAAAGGACACTACTGGATTCTTTTAGCTGTGTGGAACAGAAGCCTTTCATACATATTCTTTTTTACTTGCCCTAAAGGTCCTCTATCTAAGGGACTGTAATTTATTAAGATGTTTGCAGCCTCAGTAGGTTCAGATAGTCTTACTGTAAATAAAAGTGAAACCATTATAAATAATGCAACTGCTGGAAGTCCAGGGGTAGATTGGTTTACTAATGACACAGGATCTTTATTCCAACTGTGAAAACTGAACTGAATTTGCAGCTATAGGTTATTCCCCAGGTTGCCACACTTYGGATGATACACCTGTGTGTAACAACAGCACCCTGGGGATGCAGAGGGTGCTGTGAGGAGCCCTGGAAAAAGCAGCCCTTATTGGGAGCCAAGTGGAGACTGCCTGACATTTGAGAGGCAGATGTGTCACTTATATCACCTGTGTCTTCAAACTGTATCCACATCTCCTAACCCACAACTTGGACTTCCATTTCATCACTTTGGAGAAGGAAAGGCCAAAGAGTTTCTTTATGTGTGGAAAGCCAGATTGCTGGATAATGAAGAGTTGTGCAGGCCGTAGTACCTATTTCCAGAATTCTGGTCTCTTAGGTGGACCAAAGTTACTTAAAGCAAGGTTCATTGAACTTTTGCAGAGTAGAATCAGGTGATACAGAAAAGAAAACTGCTTAGAGTAAARATAACAGGAATTTTATTCAATCCACTGCTTAGTGTAGGAATCCTTTAAATTTCCTGTATTATGACAGATGATTTAGTTGTGTCTTTGCATTTGTTTTTTTTAAGTGGAGGAAGGAAGAGTGTTAATGTGGAGTGTGAAGAGGATGAAATKATTTCATTCTATCTGTAAAGCTGACCTTGTGATTATGTCCTAGAATGACGATTATTTTGTTCTCACTGTTTCTAGTACATAAGGTGTGAAAATCAAGGTGAAAGGCATTACTGCAGAAGTTTGAATGACAAAGGGAAAGAAGGGGTTGATTTTGTGTCAAGTGATACCATTCAGGAGCTGTGCACACACCTTACCTCTGGGAATGATGCCAAAGTAGTGGAACTCTGAGGTTTTATTCATGGGGTATTGTTGGCCTTYTACCCCAAACATATGGCTCTTGAAAGCATTTCTGGGGCAAAAGTTTTAAAATATCCAGCCAGAGTTGTTTTCTGATCTACTGTTAAATGAATASTCTGTTTGAATTGAAGTACAAACCRTAAGAAAAACTTGGGAGTAAAATCACTCAGCTCTGTGCAGAGGCATGAATTTAGGTTCAAAAGCTTGATATTCAGGTTACTGAGCCTTAAAAACCAGTTCAGTAATGTGTTATATAAAACCACTGTGTAACATCTGGTGTCATTTTGCTGGCTCATATTTCAAATTTTTGTCTTCATTTGACAAGGAATTTTAAAGCAAAGCTATCTTACCCAAATTAAAAATAGCTAGGTTAAAATGCTATAATGAAATTATACTTCAGCAGCAGAAATTGAGCATTGTAAATTAAATAGAAGTGATGCAATTAATTGTTTGTTGTCTGTTTTGCCCTAATTCTTTTTAAAACGTGCCTATAAATTTTTAATAAGGAAAAAAGTCATCTCCCTAGTGGAAAAATCTGATTGGAATTTGTATGCTAAGTATATTCATATTTCTCAAACATCCAGTTTCAAAATGGARCTTCATAATGCAAAACAATGGGTTTTTATTTGTGATACCTTAGATTACAGTGAGAGTCTTACTGAGGATTTTGTGAGAACAAATTTGTAGCTATTTTATCCCAAATAATCATACAGGTTCCCCCTTATTTTATATAGGTGATAATGGTTATTCAAGCGAAATTTCAAATGTGAAACAAAAGCAAACGTACGGGACTTCATTTATATGTATCCCTGTAGAATATAATTTGAAATTGCTGGGGCAAACCAGTACTTTAGAATGGTTAGATTGGTTAGTCTATTATGCATCCAGTTTAGTAGTTAAAAAAATGCAAAACCTGAAATCTTTCTGTTGAGAGAACTAAATGTTAGTGCTGCTCACAGAAGAATGAWATACCTGTCTATCCTGGTGGTGTCAGTAGGTTTATACAAAGATGAAATACATGTTAATTTTATGTAATATTTGTGATTAGCCTTCAGAAGTTCTCAGGAGAACTGGTTTGTGCTGTTTGATTAACATACATGATACAGCTTCAGCTTTTTTGAAATGTGAAAATCCTATAGGATGGGTGTGCTTTGGTTTCTGAACTTTGCTACCTGGGACCAAATGAAGCAGCTCTCAAACCACAGGTGTCGGCACAATCCCACCCTTCTCTGTGCAGATTTTATCTAGTTGCAGTTTTCAAAATGCTCAATTCAAAGCCTGCCAACCTCAGTCATTGGGGTGATTGATGGTCTTTAAAGCTGAGCTCAGTGTGAACCTTTTTCTGCGAGAYGCCCTCAGCAAATGCTCAGTTCTCAGCAAGACCAACAGGGCTCTTGCGTCAGCGAGACCCAGAGAGTGGGGCACGGTGCCAGATCCATCGGGAGGAGCTGGCGTGTGCACAGGGGGTTTGCTCAGGTCACTGGAAGCGGCTGTCTCGGTCTCTGCCTGTTCACAAAGGAACAGTCTGAGCTGGAAGGTGGGGAGGGCACCTGCTCAGGCTGTTTCTGCACCAGGTCTTGCTGATGCCACAACTCCCYCACATTTCCCAGGCTGATTTCAAAACCCACCTGGTTGCTGAGCCCTTGTGAGCCTCTGCAGTGAGAGCAGCACATCACCTTTGGAATGCACTTTCTCTCCTGAGCAAGAAAACTGTTACATTAAGATTTTAGAAATCATACAGCCGAAGGCCTGAAGGAGTACTATAAACTTAGATTTCACTAACTAGTGTCATATATGAGATTCCACTTAGACTTGTGTTTTGACTT
This sequence comes from Malurus melanocephalus, assembly GCF_030028575.1. NCBI lineage: Eukaryota > Metazoa > Chordata > Aves > Passeriformes > Maluridae > Malurus > Malurus melanocephalus. The sequence continues at coordinate 1,298,590 of NW_026623378.1, forward strand.
CCCAAACACAGCTCAAGAGTTGTGCTCTTGGAGAGGTAGAAATCATCTTCCTTTCACACAGAATTAAGGCATATGCAAGAGAGGGGTATCTGCAAGRGCAGGACTGTTCAGTATATCTTAGTTGCTATCTTAATTGATGAAGTTTTCTCAACACCAGTAAATATCAAATTGTTTTGGGAGCATGTGGAGTTGTTGATGTCCTGGAGATAAATTAAGAATCACAGATTCAGACTTGTGAAAGAAAATGATGTTTCAGCCATTGCATGCTAAAAAGATGTCATCTGCTTGTGACCAACAGTGGGGAAGGAGAGTAAATAGCCTTGGTTAACAAGCTTTCCCTGGAGATGAAGTCAGAGACACAAAGGTCTGACAGGATGAAGAAGAAACATCATGCAAGGTATGACAGCAGAAGCTGGATTAACGTCTGGGCTGGTGTGTGGTTGCACAGCACTCCCAGTTCTCAAGTGCCAAGTATTTCTGGTGAAAGCAAGGTGCTTCTGAGGGTCTCCAAATGGGTAAAAATTAGCCCATGAGTGTCTTCCTTCCCAAATGACATCCCAGGAGTACTGCGTCCTGTCTAGGGTTAGGTTGCTGTCTCCTAACATACTTCAGGGCATATCACCTACAAGCAGTTGCCATGGAGATTCCATACACTGAACCAGAAGCAATTTGGAGCATTGCGAACATGGCAGGATAAGCTGAGGYCAGTGTTCTGCCCAAGATTTGGCAGTGCATGGTGTAACGTCTGCAGACTTTATCTCAGGCTCCAGAATGATGCTGCTACTCAGATGCCAGGAGGAGCTTATAAGCAGGGGCAATACCATGACTATAAAACCATGCAAGTGTTTGTTGACTCTGGAGATCATCTASTCCAGACTTGTGCTCAAAGCTAGTTCAGATCAGCCCTGGCTTTACCTCGCCAAATTTTGAAAACATCTAATCATGAAGATTTCACAGCCTCTCTGGGTAATCCACACCAGGGCTGTGCTTCTTCCCTAGTGAAAAAAAGTAAGTTGTATTTGTCAAAAAAGAAAACAAAAATCAACCAAAATAAAACAAAAAACAAAACACCAAAAGAACCAGAGTTTTCATGAATGCTTCAGAGAGCCCCTAAGCTATGGGTAGTGAGAAAAGTCTTCTCTTGCATGGATAACCTTCACTCCAAGCTTTCAAAAGAACTGAGCAGAAATAGCAGTGTCATCCCTGCAGGAAAGGAGGACTCTGCTGAGTCCAAGGACTGCGGGCTGAGTGCCCTATTGGTTGGGTTCATGACTGCCCTGAYAAGAGGAGGGGCGGGGAATGCAGGCGCTCGGCACTCTGGGGTGGTTGGGTGTTTATAGTCAGATACAAATCTGAGTGCCCAGAGCTGCACAGGCTGTAGTGAATCCTGGCCTGATTGTCACTGGTGATCGACGCACAGGAGGACAATTAGCTCTACTATAGCACGTTAAAGTGCAAATTAACTGGTACCTGGCGGTGACCAAGTCTGACTGGTCAACTCCAACAGAGGGCAGAACAACATTTGTAACATCAGTTGTAATCAGAAAACAAATAGAAGAAGAAATCAAGGACCATCTTTGAATCACAGGATGCATCCCTGATGTTGCCTTGTTTGGAACTCAGCATGGGGTTTAGGAAATAGCAAGAGGAAGATTATTTTAGTTTTTTTTTTTCTGCTTTATACCCTGAATCATCAGGAACGTGGAATAGCCAGAAGAGGTTAAATAGTCCAGAATTCTTCAGCTTGAAGAAGAAATAATGACTAGAGATACATGACTGGCAACAATAACAGCAAAAAATCAAATACAAGGTGGAAAACATGAATAGAAAATCCTTCTCCCAGAGCTCTCCTTTGTTGTTGTAACAGAGGGCCCAGTGCAATTACCAGGTAAGAGAATTTGAAACGAGCAAAAGGAAGTACATTTTAACACAGCACAGAATTATACTGTGGAACTTGCTGCCCCACAATCCTGGGAACAGTTTGCTCTGAATGTTTTGCTCCTGAACAGCAGCCTTTGCATACCAGGCAGCTCAAGTGCACAGCAGTGCAGGAGGTAGCCGTAGGAGCTCTCTCTGGTTTCTACAAGAGCTGGTCTCTCAGATTTTGCCCCAGCCCCCCATCTGCACTGTTCCTTGTGGAAGCATCATCTGTGTGCTGCAGTGTGCACATGCRGCACGAGCAGCTTTATTGGAGCCTAATTCCTCGGTTACCCAGCARTGTCCCAGACATCACTGTGATTGAGGATTAGCTGGGCTTAAAGAGTCATGTCCCYGCCTGACAGTCCTGGAGAGGCAGACTGGCCAGGCCCTGGCGCTCTCCATGGGGCAGGAAGATGKTTTCCATCCCACTGGGTGGTAGCATGGGTCTGTTCCCATTTCTTCCACACTTTTGGCATGTATTTTCCAGAGTTCACCATATACTCATTTATCACCTTCCTGCTTCTTTTCTAGCTCTAATTTCCCTTCATCTCTCTGCTTTCTCCCAGCCTCCACATGCCTATCACCCCATGTATAAATAATTTGTATTCTTTTCAAAAATAGWCCTAGTCCTCTCTGAAGAATCTCCTACACTCAGACTGCATTTCCAAAAATATTAAACAAATGCCACAGTCAGACAGACATGCCTTGGCAGCAAATCTTGTTCTCACTTTGACCCTGGGTAGAGTTCCAGCTTCTGATGGCTGGAGATGGCCTCAGTGCAGTGGTCAGGCGTATCCCCTCGGGCAGCGCGGGTCACATGAAACCAGGCTGCTGAGGCACCTCCTCAGCCAGCCTTTCTGCTGCTCCCCACTTGGTGCATCTTTCGGGGCAGCTCAGCTCTTTCCTCAGTGCTGTTTTCTCTGCGGCAGCCTCAGTGACCGGGAGGGAGCWGTGAGAGAGTGCAGCCCCGGGGATCAACGAGGGGCAGCCGGAGCAGCCTGCTCGCTCCCGTGCGCGCTGCCAAAAGCSGGGCTCGGTGCACTCGGAATGCTGAGAGCCGCAGTTCACATCCCCAGAAAGTAGTGGCACCGCTGAGCTCAACCCCCGCACTGCCACACTGCTGCTTGTTCCAAGTCCATCCAAGGATATGTGTGGGCTCTGGCACGGTTAGCAAAGGCTTCTCAATTGCACATGAAAGTGACCCAAATTCAAGGAGCTGCTCACAGAAATGTATACTGCTCTGCTCCAAGGCCAGCTCTGGGTTAATTATTAAGGAGTGGTATTTTTAGTAAGCCTTCGCAATAAATTCCGTATGTCTGAAACCTTGTTGCTGTGGAAGTTCATCACAATGTCAGGTATTTCATTAATTTTGACCTTTATTCCATGCAATTAGTAGAAATGTTTCTAAAAACTTCTTAGATTTMTTTCCTGCCTCCTCCCCACTGGGAAGGTTAAACAATGGCGTGAGTTCTAGGCACRCATTCCAACATCACAGGGTGGCAAGTTTGGCCACTTTATATATAAATATAAATCCTTAAAAGGAGGGAGTCAGGGAGAGTTGGTTTACAAGAAGATGGAGATTCTTTCAAAGAAATGTATAAATGTCTGAAGTAAAATTCAGCAAATAATCTGCTATTCTTTCAATAAGAAATGTACACTTTTAAAAACAAATGGAAAAAGTAATTGCAAGACTTTCCTACAAAAGAGATAAAAATCCATAAGCAGTGGCACCTCTGAGTTTAATTTGCCTAAATTCATACACTGATTTACATGTAAGAGTACATTACCATGACAACTTTTACATCTTACTAAATTCTCTTCTTAGTATTTCCATTTTTTTTGCTTGCTGTACTTTCTTCAAGAAAAGTGACCTGTAGTATGGGATCTCCTCCATATGCAGACCTTAGTCCTGCATCTCTGAGTGCACTTTGAGTACTACTGTGACAACAGAGTAGGTTTAAAGCATGTTACCCTCAAAATCTTGTTAATCAAGAAAAAGAAAACATATTTTATGCATATATATACACACACACAAAGCCAAAAACTTATTGTTAGTATAGCTGAAATCTTAACYTTAAGAATCATAATTAGTCCAGACCTATTATGAAAAAAATACTTCTATACAGAAAGGATTGCAACAGTAATAGTAACAATACAGATAAGTCTCATACTCACAGTTCCAGCTTCTTGCCCCTTTCCTGCTGTAGAACCTTCAACTTCTCAGAGTCCTCATGTTGCTGCCTTCAGTGTGGTGGTGCTAAGGGGCACTAAGGCTGGTCACCAGCAGGCAGGGTCTTTTGGCTGGGAGGGATGTGATAATGGCTGCATCTTTCTGACTCCAGGGTTCACTTGTGGTCTTTTTTTATGTTTGCCAACAGGCTTTCAYACCTTGCTGCTTCATCACTGGTTTGGAACCCACATGATATCCAAATTTGCTATACATGATGTATCTTACACATGGTAGAAACTTGTTCTTTGTTCTGTTATGCATGAAAAGGTGGTTTTGTCTAACCCTAGGTGTGTGTTTTTAAATGAAAACAATGGTTTGTTTGTAGCTGTGGTGTCTCCAGTGGCAAACCCGTGCCTCATCTTTGGTCATCTCACTCCTGTACTTCTCCCACTGCATCCTCCTCTCAAGGCCTCAGCTACCACCCCAGGTCTGTGTTTCTCCACACGRCATCATCATGTTGGTTGTATCTTCTGCACAGAACAGTGACTTCTCAGGTGTGGCTGTACACAACTACAGTGGTACCATACAAGGATAAACAACAGTAAAACCAAATCACCCATGACATGCGGTCAGAAGGAAAAATGCTGCTGCAGCTAAGTCAAGTTAAAAGAAAACTCGCAGGCAGGTCAGCAAATATTCTGCCAAAGCAGGCAGGGCATGACAACGCTGAGGCCTCAGAGCAGAGCATGCAGGCTGTCCCCAGCAGTGGCAGTGCCTGACACAGGGCTGCAGGCCACTGTCTCATCAGCAGGATGCACRAAGTGCAGCTGTAATTCTGCTGTGTCACATTCCAGCTCCAGTTGCAGCYTGACAAAAATAAGGTGCAGGTACAGGTGMAAAGCRGCAACGTCTGGGATCTTAATTACTRCTCCTACCATAAAAGAACCCTGCCTGGCATTTCGGTCTTGATCCAAGTTGGCTGGGCAGACACTTGAGTGGAAAAATAGCTTGCTGGTGAGATCAGCCTGTTCAATCCAGGCAACTGAGAAGAGCGCTTGTTATTAAAATAGAAGGCAAAATGAGGCAGYTCCTCTGCCTGTCAAATAACTGGGTAGATCTTCTCAAAGTCTTTGCTCCATGTTTTTAGATTTGGTTATCTTTGTCCTATGAGAGTAAAATATTCTTGGCAGTGGAAATGCTGCTCTCACAAGTACMGAGTGTCAAATGTTTAAAAACCAGTACAATGTGAAGAACATGCCTTGTTTTTATGAGAAGGTTGTTGAAACACCCCAAGTTTCAGACAGGCTTTAAAAAAAAAATTCTTTGTCTATTTTCAGGAGCTATGMCTGGGGTTTTCACTGGAAGCATCATGAGGCTGGGAATCTCTCTGCAGTACAGCTCTACTATTTCTCTSTATTCAGAGGGGGAAGCAGTAGTCCTGGCATGCCTCCAGCCAGGAGGGGCTGACACACAGCTTGGCAGGCAGAACATGGTGGTTTGGGCTTGCCCAGAGGCCTCTTGATCAACTTGGACCAAGTGTCTTTTCACATTCCCCATTCTGGGGCACTCCAGAAAGTCTGTCCAAGTTAATGGAAGGCAGGCTGCACAAGCTGAAGCTTCATTAAACCTGCAGCATGGCTGCTAAGCCCATGCTTTAGTTTAATTCACAAATGGGATTGAATCAAGCATTTACCAGCTCTCCCTGACCCCAATCCCCAAAGGCTKGCTGTGTTTGAGCTCTGAGCCTAAACGTCTCTGCAATCCTGCTTCGAGGCCAGGCTGGAAAATGAGGACACGCGTGTTTCCCTGTGGCAGTGGCCAGGCCCCTGCRTGAGGTGAGAGCTCACGGCAAGCCTTGTGCCCTGGTTTCAGCTGGGATGGAGTTAATTTCTTCTCTCTGGCTGTTACAGTGCTGTGTTTGGGATTTGGAATGAGAAGGGTGTTSATAACACACCAATGTTTTGGTTTTTGCTAAGTTGTGTTTATCTTAAGTCAGTGAATTTTAACTTTTTTTTTTCTTAATCTCATGCTCTACCAGTGAGAAGGTACACAAGAGAAACTGGGAGGGACCATAGGTGGGATGTGTGACCTGGACTGGCCAAAGGCATATTCCACATCAGACAACATCATKCCTGGTATAGCCTGGGAGAGTTATCCCGAAGTGGGACCGATCTGGGTTTGGGAATGGGGGTCTGGCACTGGTCAGTGGGTGGTGAGCAATTGATTTGTTCATCACTTGTTTGCTTCCTTTTTATTATCATAATCAGTATCATTTATTGTCATTTCTGTATTTTACTTTGTTCTCGACTATTAAACCGTTCTTATCACAACCTGGAGCTTCCCTTTGATTCTCCTCCCCATCCCTCCGGGGTGAGGGAGAGCGAAGGGGCTGAGTGAGCTGTTTTCTGGTGCTTTACTTCCAAGCCAGCTTTCACCCAGGACAGCGCGTCCCCACTGCCGGCTTCCTGCGGCAGATGGGGCAGCCAGAGCAGCCCACCCCCGCCCTTCCCTCCCTGCCTTCCCCTCGCACCGCGGGCAGCCCCTCGCAGAGGGATGGAGCTCRATAACCCATCAGGGACAGATGGACGGAAATGTGTCGAATATTCAGTTTAGCTTGGTTTGTGGCTGCTGTGCCCCTGGGTGCGACTCTTGGAGTTGGCGGGTGGGGGGTGTTATCCCATAGCCTGAGGTGCCGCCCGAGCCCTGGGGATACCTCAGCCGGTGATGCCACTCCTGGTCAGGAAATCTGGGGATACCTCAGCCGGTGATGGCACTCCTGGTCAGGAAATCTGGGGACACCGCAGCCGGTGATGGCACTCCTGGTCAGGAAATCTGGGGACACCTCAGCCGGTGATGCCACTCCTGGTCAGGAAATCTGGGGATACCTCAGCCGGTGATGCCACTCCTGGTCAGGAAATCTGAACGGCTCCCCTTGGAGCTTCCCCGGCATTCCAGGAAGCCTCACGTGTGCTCCTGAGGGGCACGGCGCGGCGCTGAGGGACGGTCTGTGCCCCGGGCGGGGTGGAGCCGGCACAGCGCCACCTGCTGCCCTCAGGGCTCGG
>NW_026623378.1:1306394-1360041 GCF_030028575.1 Malurus melanocephalus
CTCAGGCAGGTAAGCGGGCTGGGCTCACGCCACTCCCTGGCGCTTGCGGGTCCTGGCCAGTTTTCTTTTACCTGTTTTTTTGGGGAGAGGTGGCAGCCCTGCGCCCGCACTCAGCCGTGCCCCTGGGGAGGGCCGTGCTAAGCACACGCTGCGTGACCCTGAAGGGCTTAAACATGGCCAGGTGTTTCGCTGCTTATATTTGCATTCAGTAACCACCAGAGGGTGACATGCTAAAATTGAATTTCCGATTTGCAGAAATGAGGCGCTATGTTCAAAATTCGGGATAAAAGTCTTCAGGTAAAGAAGACACATTCTTTCGTGAGCCAGCCATGAGCTGGCCGCTTGTCTGCTGCTCTCTTGGGCTGTGTGTGGGGCATGCGAGCCACAACTAGCTGTGAATTTCCTATGGAAAATTTCCCTCAAGTTAAAAACAGTGATCTGTTGGAGTTGAAGCTGTAGAAAAATAACTGTGAATCCTGGGTTTCCTGATGTGAAGGAAAAAAAAATATAATTGTATATAGTTGAAGTATCCAGTTTCACTAATATTTACAGAAATATATTCCACTCTTCTGTTTGGAAACTTACATCCTCCTTTTCCCTTAGGAGATCAAACAAATTCAGTAAAATATGYTTCTGCATGTTAACACTGACACTCTGAAGGTGTGTTGCATCTGCCTCAGGGTAGGACTGTGGCACTCCATATTTCTGTAGAGATTAGAAGAGTTTAATGTTGCTTYGGGGATTATTGTACACCCTTAGAGAGCCATGAAAGTTACTTGGTGTCTCACGTTCCTTGGGAGCTTGCCAACAAGTSAATCCATGCCTAATTACATGGTCCATTCAGCTGCAGCTACTTCAATATCAAACACTGTTGTTCTTGTAAGTGTGAATTTAATGCGAAAGGATGTAAACATCAAACTGCAAACTAAACATGAAATAGACCCTGGGCCCTTAGGGATGCACCAGGGCTGAGAAAGGCACACTCATCTCGATGAAAAGGAAACAAAAAAAAAAAGGTTGAAATGTTACTATTTGGGCCTCTAGAAAGATTCTTCATTGCACACGTGCAAATAAAATGATAGGGTACTCATAAAAAAAACAGTTAGTTGCTTTGGATAGTGATCGGCATGCTTCTATCATTTAAAATCTTTGCATAACACAGAAAATGGCCTGATTTAACGCAGCAGGAACTAAGGGGATGATGGTTGGAACTTAGGCAATTAATAATTAAGTTGCAGGAGACAGAGGATACTACCTGAGAAGAAAACAGGTAATGTAAAGGTGACTGCTGCAGTGCATACAAAGTGAAGATGAGGCTCGGACACTGTTTCTGCGCAGCACTTACTCAAAATGGAGTTGCATTGCAGATGTAAGACTTCCAGTGGAAAMATGTAAATTGATAGAAAGGGATCACTCTTTTAACTGTTCTCTTTACTCAGTTTTGGAAACTTAGGAGGCTTTTGACTCTTACAGAGTTTCATTGCCAAAAGCTCTTTGTGATTTCTGTGGTTAGACAAYGACTTARATGGAATCCACACCTTGCTTTGTGGGGTTTTTGTTCCTGWCCCTGTCCATTGCACAAGGAATGAAAAGGGCTGTAAGTGGCTCCTCACTGAAATCCAGGCATGCAGTTTCTATTTTAAATCTCAAGTGTTTGTTTTTTGTGCTACAATACTGCTGACTTTGCTATGGTTATACATAGTTCCTTGTCCTCTCTCCAAGACATTTTTAACTCCCCTGTTCTGTTTTAAAGAGAGTTGAATTGGAGAAGAAACATCCTTCTAATTCAGTCTTCTTTTTAAATTCAGTGGTGATAGAAATTGAAGTTGCTCTTGAGGGGAGAGTAGTAGATAGGCCAGAACTACTTAATATCAGAGTCATAATTCATAGTGCTCACATCTCATCTCAGAAGTACAAACTGTACTGTTCTTGAAATGTCAGTGCTTTTTTTCCCTGTTTAAAACAGGAATTCGATCTCTTTATTTTGGAAAAAGAACTTGGTGTCTTCATTGATTTCACAGTACAAAATATTCATGCAAAGCCTGAYTTCTCAAAGGATTATGAGGCAAATGTTAGCCCACTAGCAATAATTTAAATCAGGTTTTATTTTTGCTGAGTCACTTCTTTTTTATCCTGTATGTTTTTAGATGATAAAGCAGCTTGTTAGTAACTTTTTATATGCACTTACAACCATAGGGAGGCTTGTGAGTAGGCTGCATTTGGGAAACTCAGTTGCAGCAGAGCCAGGCTCCTAATGATAACAATTTAATTGTTACAATCGTGAACTCAATCATGAACTCATCTCAGTTCCTGTGTCAACCTTATATAGACCCCTCAGTAGCCTGCTGAATTCAGTAGGAGTTTCTCTTCTAATGAAAATYACAAAGGTTTAAAAAAGGAGGAGGTCATCCTCTTGTGGATCCATGTGTGCTAGTTGTACTGCTTCCAATTGCTCATCGTTGCTCCYTGGCTATACTTTCTTTCCTTCACAGCTTGTTTTCCAGCTGAGCAGTCCCTGAACAGCTCTAGTTCTGCTTCAGAAGAGAATATGTCAGATTCAGTGTGAACTCAACGAGGAGTGATTTCGTCATAGCTAAGATGCTGTAGCCGCGGTCTTCCCCTGCATTTAACTGACATAATTGTGCTGTCAAAATGTTGTTGTGTAAATCAAGCTGCAGTGTGTTTGCAACATCAGTGCTAATGTGGCTGGTATAACACTTCCTTCTAATTACAATTTGCATATTTGGAACAGTTGGCTGAGCTGCAGGATGTGGTGAGATGGGCGAGTAGCATCAGGGAGGCTGTGAAGGAGTGAGAGAGCTGGCTCCAGGCACAATCTGCAGTGGACCCACAGCCACAGCCAAACAGATCCAAACTTTCCTGCTGGCACATACAGAAAGGAGGGAGGAAGAGGGGAAGAAAGAAGGATCAGTGATGCTGGAGAATGAAAGCTTGMAACAGAAAGGACAAGGCCTGGTTCAGCTACCTAGACCATGGGACTCTGCTTGGAAACCTGGTCTGCTGAGGGCAGATGGGCTCCATATGYCAGAGATGGGGAAGAACRTCACCAGTCACACGCTTGCCAAGCTGGCTGACAGGGCTTTAAAGTTGCCGTGGGAGGGACCTTCAGTCCATCCCACTCCTACCAGTTGAATGTCAGGGTCAGCAAGAGGTGCCCAGAACCTGGAGAGGCATCACATGTCAGCAGAGAGCCCCTGAAGAGCAGCACAAAGGAATTGCAGCCAGTCCAAAGCTTTACTGCGTGCTAGATTTAAATACTTCAATGCAAATACACATAGCATTGGGAAAAATTAGAGGAGTTAGAGATGTGTGCACATTTGCACGGTGGTGATCTTATTGGAATAATGGAGATGTGTGGGATGGATCCTATGACCAGACTATTGGAATGAAAGGATACAGGAAAGACAAGGAAGGGGTGTTACCCTCTATATTAATGTCCATCTGGAGTACATGGAGCTCTGCCTGGGGATGGATGAGAGGCTGGCTGACGGCTTAGGGGTCAGGACTAAAAGATGGCAGGGATAGAGGCATTACAGTGCTAACCAGGAAGACTGGGTGGAAGAGGCARTCTGGGTCCTCATTTATTCTTTCAACCTCCCTGCTATCTGAAATGGTGGAGTGTTGAAGTGTTAGGACAGTTAAAACCGTGCACAACAAACTTACTACCCCTGACTTCAGGAGAGCAGACTTCAGCCTCTTCAGGGATCTGCAKGGTAGAGTGCCATGGGATAAGGCCCTGGAGGGAAGACGGTTTCAAGAAAGATGGTCAGTATTTAAGGATCTCCTCCTTCAAGATGAGTTCATACTATGTGGGACMCAGTGACAGAGGCAGTACAATTTCTCACCTGCTTTCTTACTTGGCTACAGAGATACTGCAGAAAACTAAAAAGGTCTCTATGGCAGATTATATTAATGAGTTCTCATATCTGTACTACAGTGTTTCCTGAAAATTTGATGCGGTACAATATCTGAGGCAAACACTTAATCAGCCTTACAGCAGTCCTCTAAGAGATTCATTGTGAGTGGTAGGGAAGGGAAGAAGTAAATACTTGCCCAGACAGGCTTTACAATGTCTTCTGTCATATATGGTACACAGCTGAAAGAGGAACCAGACATTTTTCTGTGATAACCATAATTCTGAAATGAGAAACAGCAGGCATGGAAATTCAGTCAATAAAATTGAGTATATCTGGTTGCTGTAGAGAGCTTTTAAGCCTTTCAGACCTATGTCTTCATAACTGAAATGTTRCCATGCATAGATGTTATTTTGCAAAAATGTGACTCAATTTTTCACTTCATCCACCGAGGCTGRTATTTTGCAACAGAGAATGCTGGAGTAGGGGGCACTGACTGATTCCTTCCTGCTTAGCAATAATATCCRAAAGGTTTATGTTGTTAAGTGAGTCTCTAAATTGCAAGCATCTCCTACTATTAGGTTCCACAGCAGACTTTTCTCCTTTGCTAAGCCCCTCTAAATTTCCAGTACACAATTTTTATAAATGCTAGGTCTAGATCTTTATCAAAATTTAGTTGGGGAACATGGTGCATAACTACTAACTGCACCTCTCAATGAGGTATTCTGTTGAAAGAAATGCCTCAGTTCCTCTACTCTGCACACCTTTCAACCAAAAAGGTAATATCCAGCTTTTATGGTCCTTATAAATTACAATGTCCTTCAGAGCGAAGTTGCTGAGAAGTAGCTGCAAACACACATTTGTGTAACATAAATAGTGTGTGACCTACAGGTCACAGACCAGTGGCAGCTGCCTTTGTCCTCAGTTGRGGCCTGGACACCTCCTCTTGGCTCACTTTGCTTTTCACCTTCCTTGTACACKCCTGCTCCTGGGGAATTCAGGCAGGTATTCCCTAATGAGATCTTTTGGAATAAGAATGGATATGGTGCAGATTTTTGCATTTGTCCCTCTCCTACCTTTCACCTCCTGCGTCTCAATTGCCAGCTCCACAGCATAAAAACAAGTGATTCTATGGGGAAAATAGGATACARAAATGCTAAATGAGCAAGCTCATTGGTAACCTGTTTGGGGCAGACATCACAAGACTAATTGGCAAAGAAGCATGAAGCAGAACTGGCTGGCAGGAGGCTCCTAAAGCACCATGGCCCTTTCTGCCTTGCTTGGAAGAAAACATGGTAACTCACATCCGTGGCCTTGAAATTAATCCTATTAGACACTCTTTTGAAAAAAACCAAGAGGCATGCAGCTTTCCACTTGGATTAATCCAGTGTGAATCTATTGTAAAGACAGCCCCTCCCATCGTGCCTTGTATTTCCACATGCTCTTGAATGAAAATGAGCTTGAGACTGTTGCTAGTTTCAACTGTTCCAGAAATCTGGGAAGATAGGGAGAGGATGTGACAGCTTGGTATGTTTTGCTTATTCAATTAACAGACCATCCAGGGAATAGAAGACTTATGAAAAAGGAGCTGTCACTGTCCATGATGACTCCTGATGGCTTTCAGGTTTTCATAAAAACAAACCATCATCTCCTGTGGTAAGGGAAAGAYCCCTTCCCATAACTGAAACACCCCAGCAACACTTTGTCCAGGCTCTTCCTCTTCCTCAGCCCCATCTTAAGGCAGGTGGATATTCATGGGGATCTCTTCTCAGGTACAGATGTCTCATTACCACTCTTCAGGATGGACACCAGTCTCGCAGTGATTTACTTTTCTTCTCTCCAATAAAATAGAAAAGTCAAGGTTTAAGAAAAAACTTTGGTGCCACTCAGTGGACTGGGAAGGAGAATAACAAAAGTGGGACAAGCACCTTTGAAACACACTCCTGAGGTAGAGTAAGCCCTGCAACAGGAGAAAATACTGAAGACCAAGAAGAAAATAATGAGATTAGGAGGGGAAATGTTGCTTCATTGAACTGAATGTTATCAGTGAGACTTGCAGAACCGAATTGTAGCAAATTCATACACAAACTCCAAATTTGCAAGCAAGTGAAAAGAAATTATTTCAAGTCAAGGAAAAGGATCACAGACCTTACTATATCTGGCAGGTTTACTGGGAACAGAAAGATTGTGATTCTTTTACTTTATGCAGCAGAAGTGTTAAGAAGTGGGTGTATCTGCTGGATTTCAATCCATCCTCATTAGCTCTGTACCCATTACTGTCCCAGAAACGTAGGCCTTGGAAGAGGCAGCATTTTTGTTTCCTAATGCCCTCTACAGGGTCTCAGAAGTAAAACACCATCTTAAAATACAGAAACATGTTGCATTAAACATTATGTAACGGGAATTTGCACATTTTAAGGAAGAAAGCTGAAATATGTTAATAAGCAATACRCGGCTGRRCAATACACTGCTACCTTTCTATGGCTAAGCTGGAAAATSGCATATATGAGTAACTTACTGATTRAAACAGCCTTACTATTATTAAAATAACAACAAAACTCCMCAATGATCCCTTCTACTTTCTATTATCAGTGGATGTGTTGCAAGCCCAGCAATAGTYCATATTTTGTAAGGCTGGAACAGACTCAATTTGCTATTTCACTCTTTCTCCTGGCCTGAAAACAGAATTCTGGTTTTTGTAACATTGCCATTTGAATCTAAACAATTTTTTTTKAAATCAACATATTCCTATCTGTTAAACAGTGCTTTTTAGTGTGAATTTGGCTCMATTTCTGCAGAGCCAATAACATTTGAATGCATTCCAGTTTCCATTGTAATACATGCTTGGAAGTTYGGCCAGGCTGGAAATCCGCAGAATAGCTTGGGTTATGTGAAAACAAACATTGCAGAGCTGAACACAAGGCCCTTAAAATCAATGGGAGGCTTTTTCTCTTGACAGCCTTGGGTCTTGAGGCTGACCATGGTTCACTCTCTCCTTGGACAAAAGGTCCCAGGCAACCACTTRCACATTCCCATTTGTGTCATGCTCAATGAGTCTCTGCTGGGCAGTTGGAAGGACAGGGCATGACTCAGCTGTGCCTCAGCATTCTTACAGGCTGGATCTTTTTTCCCCAGGATAGGGCTGCTACTGCTTGGTATTGCTTACAATAATTTCACTTTAGTGGTTGTAGCTCAAATAAAACACTTGATCTGAAATTTTTCATACTTTTTTTTTTCCCCTGAAAAAAAAATATGCATACTTATAGGTTTTTTAATTATTACTTCTATTTGGGTAGTACTCTCTTATTTTGGAACAGAGACTTGCTATACAGTAAGAATGATGCTTCATATCAGGTAAAACCTTTTTACTCTAGACAAATTCAAATGWATTTTCAGTTATCAAAAAATAAACAGATGGGAAGCGCTAAGCAGTATGATGAAATGCAGTATGTCTGTGGGCACAGGGCTTTTTATTGCTAGGTCCTGCTCTAACATCTGAAGAGTGTTGAAAATGAACATTGGAATTGGATTTGATGCCTACCTGTAGGTTCTTTTATATTTTAGACTTGAATAATGTCTGACCATTTTCAAAATGAAAATTGGTTGGTTAGTGKTTTTCTTAAGGCAGATGTTTCCTTTCTCACATAGATGAGTAATTAACTTGTTTTTAAATCTCTCATAGCAACTTCATAATACTTTTTGTGTTTTTGGCAAAAGCTGCTCTTGGCATATGGGCAAAAAGGAATAATACCTTTCAAAATAACTGTATCTATCATGTTGCATCATTAAGAGAATGGGCTGAAAAATGTGATGGTCTTAGACAGTTATGTAGATAAATTGCTGTTGACCTTTTATCACTTTCAGTAATCCATCCTTCTTTTAGGAAAATGGGTAGGTGCAATTTCTCCTCAAGAAAGATTTAATGCCACAGGAGGCAGAGAAAATGTTAACCAGTCTGTTGCTATTTATTCCCTGGCCAGTTTCAATCCTTAGGCTGCTCTATATTGGCTTCATTATCCTTTTACTGCCAGATATTTAGAATAGGATTAATTTTTCCATTGCACTTTTCATGAAACTGTGATAAAGAGCTTATTTTACTACCTTAAAATCTTCAGAACACACAAGATTAGAATTTGCAAGTATTKAAGTCAGAATAATTTCAGAAGAGCAATTAAATTGTATTTTGGACGACAGGATCATAGTGTATATTTTTCTTGTACTGTAATAAGTAAATGTGACACAAATCTCCATTTCCATGGCATAACTCTCTTGAAAGTGGTATTGGAGATAGCATTTAAATCAAAATAGACTGTAATGCTGAAGTTCAAATATAAGATGTCAGCTATGATGTCAAACTCYTACTGATTTTGATTGTGCTGTGATAAATTAACCTGTAGGTTGAATTCCTGAATCTACCCCAATCTGAGTATTTGGGGTTTTTTAATATATACTTTTTTGYCTATAATGATGAAACTAGCTTCTAAACTGTTTTTTTTTTAAGTTCTGTTACACTTTGCTCATTTATTGACACACTACTTACTGAAGATAGCACATAGTGAGAGCCATACTCAGCTCCTGCCCTCATGTGAAATCAGGAAGACAATAAAGTGCTTTTAAATGCTTTTCTTTCTTTACCCCTCTTCAAGATAAAAGTGTATCAATAGAGAATTCTATAGAAAGCTGAGCTGGTTTTGTAATTATAATGGCTACCAGTTGAATCAGATAAAATTAATTCACTCCAATTGCTTCTCTATTGTGGTTATTTTTAAGGATTTTGCTTCACAAAATGTGTCTTCCCATTTTAAAGGAAGTATCASAAAGGATTTTGTAGTGTAAAACGGRTTTCTTTGGTGTGTGGGTGACAGCTGAATGCAGTGGTGGACCATTCAATAATTGCTCACAACTGGGTGAGCCCTGGTGGTCCCATTGGGATCAATTACAGAGCTCAGGTCATTTGCAGATGAGCGGCTGAGTAAGTGATTAATCAGGCATGGCCACTGATAATGGAGAAACCTCTGTGTCTTACAGGAGAGTGAGGGCATGCAGTGGGCCTTGTCCCACTTGAATAGTTCTCCAGTTGAACTGACTCACTAGCAGGTAGACTTCTCTAAACTTGTTTTCCCTTACATCAATACCAATTGTGTTTCCCTTGTCTTTCAATGACCTTACAATCGATGTATTCTTTCTTTGATAGTGACTAGCTGGCCAGGGCCAGGGGCGCAGTTCATTGCAGTAATCTATTTGTTGGTTATGCTTGATGATAATTTCCTTAGATTCATTGTCASTAATTTCCATTAAATATTTTAAGTTGGAAGATCTGAAAAAGAGTTGAATGTCAGGTTTTTTTACCAGTAATTAGGAGAAGAGATGGAAAAAAGAAAATTCAATTTGATCTCATATAAGCTGTAGGATGTAAGATAGAAACTGTGACCCTAAAGTAACAAGTGGTTTGTTTTTTTTTAAAAAAAAAAAAAAGCTTACCAGAATAAGTTGCCATTTCAGATYTTGTATTATTTTTGATGCTGCCAGACGAATATTTTTCCCAGACTAGTCAGAGAAGCAGAGTTCTATTTAGCCTACAGAAAATCTGGACTTTAAGAGATCACCCAGTCATTCACTCCAGAAGGCAGGTAATGATGGAAGTATTCAGTGTGTATTTGCAGTGATTCACTTTGTAATTATAACCTACTTAGACTGGAATAATRTTTTTACCTGCAGCCTTTTCTCACYTTTGCTTCTTTCACCTACTCGGARTACAATTTTAGCTGACATAGGGCATAATTCTTGAATAAAAGCCTTTTAAAAATCTTTCTTTTGAAAACTATCTTATTTTASGTTTGCATCTTGTTCTATTGCCTGAAACATTATTGGGCGAGGGTCAATGGGAGTTGTTTGCAATTGTTGGGCAGCTTTCTGAGTCATGATTTTCTAGACTCAAATGACTGTTGCTTCAGCTTATCTATTTGTGTGATGCATTTTTTTAAATTTTAACTCTGTTGAGTTAGATTCMTAATTTGGACAGTTTATTCTATGTTTTTATAAGAAGGGACTTCCAGATATTCACAGATGTACAGACTGTGCTAGAAGGTGTTACMTTGTTGAGAAAAACACAGCTGTGTCCAAGAGGGGAAAAATTTTAATCTTTACAGACTTAGTCATGAATATGGCAGTCAGATATGGCATATTGCAGTCTCAGTGAGTCTGACCTGAGCTCTGCCAATCAATTTTTAAAATTGAGACACAAAGRAATGGAAGGCATCTCCATGTTCTACACTGGAGCACAGGGTACCGCGTGTGGATGATTCCACATGAGATCATTCAGGTTTTCAAGCCCACCACACCTGGCCACCATTTCACCTTATGCACTGACACCGCAGCCTTACTTGGTGAGCACTGTCATGGTGGGGAAGATGAAAGATGAGTGCAATGRTTTGGCCTTTTCTGATCTTTTATGATTCACCTCACCTGCCTCCTCTGTATTATTAATCTGAAATGCTCAGTAAAGCTGAGGAATTCAGAATGCTCAGCAGGGTGAATTTAATCCAAAATGCTGCCCTGCTGTGCAATAGGGAATACATTGAAGGTGACCAATATTCTATTCCAGACGGTTCACAGTTTCCTCTGATTTATGTGTGGAGATTTAAAACTATCCAATGACACATTTCTCCCACTCACTCTTGGCTTCTGCTGATGTTTCAGTCAGTTTGAATTCTTGTGTCCTTACTTACATGTGAGCTGGGCAGCATAAAACACAKAAAAAATTCTGTCATTGGTGCTTATGATTACCTTGCAGGAGACAGAGAATTTTATGTGTATTCTCCAGGTTTCCTTGAAATGTGCTGATCAGCAGATATGCATACCTGTAAGCCAGCTCAGTAGAACAACTGTGAAATAAACACAGTACACAAAACAGACTTATTGTAGGACTGGGATTTTAGAGTTTTGAAAAGCCTCTACAGAATTTTGGAAAACAAATCCTACTGAGAGTCCAGAAGATTTGTTTGGTTAAAACCTTCAGCCATTTCGGAAAAAAAACTTCTTATAAATGAATAAATATAGAGAAAGTCAGTGTATTCACTCCCAAAGAAAGAAAACAAGTTCAGGAAATACATAGATTTCACATGGCAACAGGCAGAACAACCTGAAAAAAAATATAGATTATATAAGAAAAGAAGAAGTACTTCAAAGGGTTTTTTTTTTTTTTAATATTTATTTTACAATATATGTTTTTTGGTATTTGGATATTTTTAAGCATACTTATCCTAACTGATACCTAATCTGGATTTATCATAAGTGTAACTGCTGTGACTTCAGGGGTTCAGATTTTGCTCCTGAAGTTCTCGGGGAATGGATTTGGAGCTGGCTGGAGATGTAATTCTCCATTATTCTGCAGTGTATGTTGTCTTTATCACTGCTACCTTTCATTTAAAGACTCTATAACACTGTGTTATATCCAGCACAACCACATAAATTGCTTACTTGGGAAGATGATGTTTGCAGGGGCTGGTGTTTGCCTGCAATCTGTCACGCARAGCCTAGCTCAGATCATTCGCAGTYTGMTACATCTGTACCTTAGTCAGATGACAGTTACACCAGCCCTATTTCTCCAAAGTTCCTTCTGTCAAGGTTATGTTTCTGTTCCTGTGCTCAGTGATGGAGAGCTGCTCTGCTCATTGCTCTAAGCTGAAATGCCGATGGTCATCCATCCTTTTATGTTGTCACCACAGYGCTGGGAGTTCTTCTGCAGCTCAGATGACTAAACCAAGGGAAATTTATTGTGAATGTTCTTGGATAATTTTTAAAAGAAAACATCTGGTTTTATTATTTGTATTCCAAGAAAGCTCTGAAGAAACCCAAGRTTTACATATGTATCTTAGCTTCTCTTTCCATGCTTTCTGAACCTGTGCCATGAGATTGYTTCATATGTTCAAATTTTGTCTCAAATACAAAGGGTTTAATTTTAAGTAAAGGTCAAGTGTTCAAATGGATAAGGATGTAAGAGGAAAAAAACAGGGAACAGGGTTACCTTGATACCTTCCCAGGCCTTTASTGCTTGTAAAGCTATTCACCACGTCTTCTGAATTTTAAGACAGGATACCTGGCTGTAAAATGTGAAATAAAATAGGATAACTGCTGTCAGAATCCAGTAAAAATTGAAAGAAATKAAATCTTTGAGGAAAATAAATTATGAAAGGAAAAAGGGAAGACACTTTTAAAACAGGGAAATTATAACAAGGCAGTGAAGTTTAAGACAAGTTTTAGTTACATCAGCCTGGAGCTGAGATATTCTGAGGCCAGGAGTTTGTAGMAGGTCTGTAGGAATTGCAGGCGACAAGAAGAATGGAGGAAAAAAAGCAAAGATGTAACTGCATCATATGACCTATCTGAGGGCTAAAGCTAAGAAAATGTTTTTAATGAGAGAGACAGACTAGGACTGCAGAAATATATTTCAGTCTCTAGTTCAAAGGATAATTTCACTCTAAGTGAGGGAGTGGGGGACCAGAGGGCRGTCACGATGTTTGAGAGATTGGTTATGAACTTTTAGAAAGGGAGGAAACAACAGGAATAGAAATACTCAGCTGGGAAAAGAGAGCATCTGTTTGGAAGGTCTATGAGCTTCCCTTGTGACTAGAGAAAAGAATATTGCAGTTTCTATGCTAAGTCAGAATAGATGGAATTGTCAGTTTGGGAAAAATGAGAACTGGTCACTGATTAAAGCCACAACACTGAGCTACCTGAGTTTCACAGAACTGCCTCTGTATGTGCTCCACAGTCTTCATTCTGTCTGGATGTTCATTATGCAAGTAAAAAGTTTCTTTAGGACCTACATAACTATTAGTCTGTGAGGTCACATTTTCCTATACTGAGACAAGTCACAAACAAAGAAACCAAGGGAAATAATTGATTTTCACATTGCTGGGGGGCAGATATAAACTTCTACATGTGGCTGCCTAACTCCATTGTAGGACAGATTTAGAGTACAACTTTTCACTGAGGAGATGGAGAACTTTGAATTTTRAAGAGGAAAAGTCTTTAAAATGTGTTCTGCACAATTAATTTTGTGGCACTGTRTCCTGGAATGAGCTGTTTATCTATGTGACAGAGACAACAGAGACATTACCAACACAAACTGCCCTGCCAGTATGCCCTTTACTTGACTGTAGGAAGGGAGAGCCTCTCTGGAGGCATGAGAGCASCGAGTCTCCAGTTCCCTCTGCCACTGGCAGTGCCTGAGAATGACAGAATGTTGCCAACTAATGGCAGCTGATAGTCATGAGAGGCTCTTCTGATCAGGCACCCTTCAGCCAACATAACAGGACTGTTTTATTTTCACAGTAATAGGTCTCAATGTGTTTTCATTCATGCACAGGGGGTCAAACTACATTAGTTATGCAAAGAAAAAAGGGGCAAGAAATTATTTATCTAAAATTCAAACAGAGGATTATCTGCATTACCATCTGATAATGGAGGCACACAGAATTAAAGACAAAGGTACATGCCTGCGTATGTCAGACCTTTGACTTTCTAATMCTGCCCAATTGCTGCAGTCAGGATCATAGAGATTAGTTTTTGTGAGCTATTGCTCAGCAAAAGCAAAACAGATCAGCCGTAGTTTGTAGAATTAGATCAGCCCTGTCCTGAGGCATCCAGCACAAAATACAAAGCTTCTGGCAAAAATAGAGAGAAATATAACCAGCTTGTCCTCCTTAAATCTAAGTGAGGAAAATGCATCTGGTGTAGCCATAAAATCAGAAGTGACTTGTTTTAAAAGGAAGGAAAGCATCWATTTGTCATTCTGGAGCTGTGCTTTTTTGCAGAGCAGAATTGCTGTAGGGATCAGAGCAGTCAGCGGTAGAGAAAGACTATTAAATGAGTCCACTCCCCTGCACTCATGGACGTAATCCCTTGATGCAAATACATGGTTTATTAAGGTTGCAGTGTATTGGCTATGGGAATCAGACCTCTAATAACATCATCCCTGGAGCTCTGGGGGAATAATTCTGCTTGTCTTTAGAGGGGAGCTGTGGGTGGCTGTGCACCAATGCTGTACACTGGTAAAAGTGAACTCTCCTTGTTGCTAAGAAAGGCCATTTGAAAGGAACTATAAATGTTCAGGTTATCTGTAGGCATTTAGTGCTTTTCAGCACTTAATGTTCACTTGAGACATGCCTAAATTCTCCTACCGAAATGCTGAATTTCAGGTCCCTTTCTAGTGAACTTCAGCCTAGAGGGGAAAGTTCTATTGGATAACACGGGAAGTATTGAAGGACATGTGTGAAAAGATGTAAAAATTCTGGTGCTATTGGATTCTCCATCAACTAGCTAAGTAAAAAAACTAAAAGAAGGGTTCTAGCAAACCAGACTGAATGCAGGGAAGAGACTTGGAGATCCTGGTAGCTTTGTATCGATTATAAATCATGCTTCAGCAAAGACTTCTGTCAAGTTTTCTGTCCTCCTTTTTTCTCTGTGGGACATAGCTGCTAACAGCAGAGTTGGAAACATGGCCATGTCCTGCAGATGTCTGTGGTTGTGTCTGGGCCAGAATTTCCTTCCTCCCCCTGCTACTCCAGGCTTTTGCAGCTGCTGTGAGTCTCTTCCATACTAAAGATGCAATGATAGGAGCACCATGATACATAAACTAATGGGTTTAAGCTGCTGTGTTTGAGTAATGCACTGCATATTGAGGGCCTAAGCTCTGAAACCTGGCCACAGCACAATTGCATCAATGTCTAACTAGCATCACAAGAGTGAGCTTGCATTGCACACCTCATKTTTAACTGAGCTGATGCTTTTGTGATCATGAGAGACTCAATTCATCACCATAAAAGTAATTCACCCTTCACTTGCCTGTCAGATCCTTGGGTCTGCTTCACTTTTTTTTTCTATTGTAGAAGATGACGTCTTTGCAAAGGCAAATGAAATGCAGCTGAAATTTTATTCACTACCTGTTACTTTACAAGCTCATTGTAGCATAGGACCATACAGAAAAGCCCTGAAATCACGATTATTGATCTCCCCAGCATTTTTGTTGAGGTTTCTGAAAGTCGTATTTCATTCCAAGTTTCAGTTTGACTTGCTGCCAGGATCYATGAACCAGGGAAGAAAGCCCTAACCCTAAGAAGACAGCTCCTGATGGGGATATTAAGTTGGTTATTCAAAAATCAAGCCACTTAATTGCTAACTATTTTTTTTAAAAAAACAGTCTTTCTACAAAGCCTGCTGCTAATTGTTCACCCATGTACATATGCACAGTGTTAGAAATTTTGGATCTGAGAGAGCATCACTTTGAAATTTTGGATCTGAGATAGCATCATGGTTAAGCTTTGATGTTCACCTTTTAGAAAATTAGTTACTGTCATTTTTCCCCATCTTAAAATCAATGTGAGAGGAAACATAAAATTAATCACAYGTAAAAAGACTGCCTGTAGTGAGGTAGGTCATTAAGCTTCCTTTTCCTGAGCTCCATGTTTCTTTCAGAATTTTAATCTCCATAGATTTTTTTTTCTTTTGTTGGAGTGTATGTAGTATTCTGCAACAGTGAAATGCTTTGCTGGGTCATTTATCACATTTTGCCTTGAGGAAGGTCTATACAATTACTTTTGTGCTTGTGTTACACTCTAAACTTCCATAATCCAGSCTTATAGAATTTGTGCAGTGGAAGGTGCACATTAGAGAAGGTGCATCCTTGCTTCTGGAAGCCCATCCTTGGAAGTTACATGATTACATCTCCTTACACAAAGTAAACTGTCTGTTCTGCTGRTGCTGTTCTCTGGCTTACAGCACCACCTACAAGCTACTTCTAAGCTGCAGATGCCTGGTGTCTTTCTGTGTTTGTGCACCCTTTGCCATGATGTAGCTGCAGGTGGCCACCCTTTTACAGCCMCATGTCAGCATCAGTGACTTCAGGCCTAGCAATTGGCTGCTGGTGCAGATGGTGTGGTTCAGTGACTTTGTCTGCCTTGGGGGCCACTGAACTTCACTCAGTTCTCAAGGTTCCCACATCCCATTTATTCCTCAACTCTGGATTTTAACTAACAAGGGAGGAAGAGCCATGGAAAGGGAGCCTTTGCTKGCACACTTTGTTTGCCACCGTGTGGCAAAACCTGGGAAACTGGTGTGAAAGGCAGTGATCAGGTCCAGAGTCACTACAGCAAACAAAAGMAGCTTTATTGCTTCACTGTTTCTTCAACAGCTTCACAGAAAATAATTTCATTTTTTAAATTAATTTTAAATAATCTGGATTTTTTTTGTTAATTTTAAAATCACTCTATCTCCATTTTACTAAGTTTGATTACTTAGGTTTTGTGAGAGTGAAATTAGTCACACTCGAAGGGATAACTGAACTGCACACACCAAACATTATTGAATTATTGCTATGGCTTTGGTGAAGCTTTTTCTTCACACTATCTTTCTCAGAGCTCAGTATTCCTCATGTACTTTCTTGGCACTGTGTGCAGTTCAGGAGATGTTTATCTGTAACTCTCCTGTCAGTTAATCCCTTCCCCTAGTGTGATAAATTTTACTCTGGTGGAAATAGTGATGATATACTTTATTCTTTCATTTCTGCTAAAAAAAAATACGTTATTTATACTCATGAAAATAAAAGGTACTTATCAATACAAATACACTCTACAGCTGTTGAAATAGTTCACATATGCTACTGCAATACCAAATAAAGCCTGCATTCATGCAGGTTCTTCCTGCTGTTGTTAAGCAGAAGAGGGAGATAATTACATTCTGTTTGAGGAAAATATTGTTTAAATTGTAAAACTTTCAGTATGTCCCTTAGTTACACCTGTGTCTATTAATTTATTTAGTCTGAATGTTATGGCTTTTTTGATGTACCTCCATCTAAGGCTTCTTCCACAGTATCTCTGAGACAATCCCATTCCAATTCTCAGACATAAACACAGACATGAACTTCCTGACAGAGTTACTGACTCCTGCTGGTAAACTTTGAAAACCATGTTGTTGAACTGCAATTCTGCAGACACCATTATTTTATTTCTCCTCCTCTCACTWCATTTTTTTAATTGTCAAATAGTTTTGCATGGTGAGATTCCATATTTCAGAATTCATAGGCTTCTGTTGCCTCAGAACCACTGAAGTGGTTATGGYACAAGAATGTGATTTCAGGTGAGAATAAGCAAGAAGAGATGTMAAGTAATTATAAAGGTTTCATAATAGCTACCATAATAACACAAACCCCACTCCACCCCCAAACCTCCTAGTCTCAGCAAAGAGAAAAAATTGTTTCTAAACTGAGAATAAATCAAGTTTTGCATAGCATATCGTGCTTTGTTGGATTCTGTTAATTTGACAACCAGATTATGAACTTGTGAAAAAGAAAGATTTGTTTTTGTAGTGTGTATTGTAGGTTTTTACTGAGCTTTTTATGGTGTGTTGTATGTAAGAGAGATACGGATTTTTTTGCAATATAGTAACAGATGATAACTCCAGTCCAATAATTTCAACAAAATCTGTTACCTGAGATAAGTGCTTTAGATGTCTGTGGGAACAGCTGTAATAACTACTTAGTTGTTTACCTTGATGTCATGCAGAATARAGGGAAGGCCAAGTGATGGCAGATGTGGATGCTTTAATTACAAGGAAATCAAACGAGGGCTTCAATTTCAGGTTTAAGATGCTGCCAAAGCTTTCTGCAGAGCTCTGCTGAGTCAGTCACGTTTAGGAGAAAGTCTTTTTCTGTCCTTGCCCACATTACAGTTTGTTTGAACAGAACATGTTTTTCTGGCAAGGCTTTTCTTTCCCCCTGTCCTTAATGATTTCAAGCAGAGCAATGGAAGCACTGCTGAGGCTTCACTTAGCTCAGCACCTTCTCTGCCCAATTAGCAAACATCCTGTGTCACTGATTTTAAGAATTAGTGTGACAATAGTTCTCTAACTGCTTACAACCTTCATACTCCATCTTGAAGAGTATTAATTTCCACTTATCAGAGAATAACATATGGAAATACTACCAAGAAAGATTTGCTTGCRTTCTGATACAACCACTCTTTAAATGAGGACTATGTGTTGTTGATCTTGTCCCATTGTTGCTATCATATCACTGATATTGTTATATTCATATTGCTTAAACTGAATCTCTGCATGTGCACCTTGAATGGACATTGTGCTCCCTCAGGGTTCTTGAGCTGGTTCCTTTGTGTGAGTTTGGGTATATAGACCTAAGTAGAGCAACTCGAAGCCTTTGCTTGCAGGTTAAGGAAATCAAATTAATCTGGATCCCAACTCAAGCTACCAAGAACCTCTGTCCCCTTCAGGGACTGATTTACTCAGCTTGATGTCTTGGAATAGAATCTTCTATCCATCTACAAAATCTTTAAATAAGCTACAGATAAAAATTCCTGGTTTCAAATATATTTAAACGAACAAAGCAACCAACCTATAGAGAGCCTATGAGAAGTCTTGAATTGCTTGCTTTCCTGCAGAGAGACGTGGCTTGAAAAATAAARTGTGTTTTACTGTTTCTAGTCTGCAGACCACATGTGGGGTACAGGCAGAATCTGAGAACCATCTGAGCTGAGCATATTCACAGCTTTCTGTGTGCACAAAATATGCAGACTATCACTATCACCAGGCCAGGTTCTTTTCTATTGTCCCAGCTGACTCCAATGCTGGTTTTACAACTGACTTCTCAATCACAAAAATACTGCTGTCTTTGCATCTAACTGTTCTCACATAATGCAGGGTCCCTCCTGCTACAGCTCAATTTCACTGCCACTGAACCAGTGATAAAACCTGAGCATTGACAGACCAACAATTGGCCTTTTTGAAGGTAAACATGGAACCTTATCACTTGGCTGCTGCAGATTGTGATAGGAAGATGAGTGCTGAGTAGTAACAATTCAAGATTAGAGATTGCAACAAAGGGGAAAAGAAGTCTCTGTACTGATAATGAAACTACTCAATAGTTCTGACTTATACAGAACTTAGAGCTAGTAATTTCCCAAACAAATTGTCACAGTTGTTTACATTTCCTAAYTGCCCAAACAACACAAGAGCTAACAATATTTTTCATTTTTACCTTATACTAGCTTTTACCTAATGGATATAACTGCAGAGAATTTGCCTACATGGGTAGGGAGGAATTCTACATTGTRCTCTGTGAAGGAGTTGTATTAAATATTTCCAGCTATTTCCTTTGCCCAGCAGGTTGTAAGTGTTAAAGTGTTAAAGCTTGAGCATTTGAGTGCAAGCTACCTTGCTTTGTAATGAGGTAGGTCTATCCTTTGCTCCTCGATTTTTGTTCATAATTTCTCCAGCCCCAGAAGATRTATAATATTGATGGTCAGATCTGAGGCACACTGGCAGTGCTAGCTATGATATCAGTTAGATATTTTTTCTGATAACTGGTATGCTATGGTTTTGCCTGTCCAGGCACTTGTGTTTGTGCACTCTGTAGAGCTAATTATAACAAATGCAAATTCACTCCTGTGCAACTCAGTTTTTAGTTTCACATTTGCCTAACAGGWCTCCTCATTTTCCTCTGCTACAAAATCTCTGCTCAGCTTCTGCTTAATCTTATTCCTGCTTGTGTTCTGGTGCAATTTGCAGCTCTGAGGAAAAAAGATAAGAGTAGGTGTGAATCCCTCCCTTGTGCACTGGGAGTTCAAAATCTATTTAGCTGGCAAAATCCCCTCAAATACTTACTGGTACAGGATTAATATCCTGCCCAGTGACAGGGAATAGAGACCATAGCTGTCTCCCAGTAGGGCTGCCACTCCCTAGAGGACCTGCATGAGTAACTCCCCTAAAGAGGGCTTCAGAACTGCACCATGTCTACTAGATTTTAAATTATGAAGCTATTTATCATGCAGAGCATTTATTTCTTGGCCAAGGAATGACCAGGTGGATAAATTATATGATGTGTATCCAGAGCTTAAAAATGTCTCTGTGAAGTTGAAAAAAGGCAGAGCTATTCCTCATGAGGGAAAGGAGAGCATGCTAATCGCATTTACAGCTATTACTTCAGGAATGTGAGTTGTTGAAAAGGTGCTGATAGCTAAAATAACAAACTGCATTYCCATGTAGCATCCCACTTGTTGCATTTCTGCAGCGTGTCCCTTAAGCCAGGTTTCTTTTTTGACCTGCTGTTTTTATGAAAAAAACTAAGGGAGAGTAGAGCATTAAAGCTGTGTCCTCATTTTAATAAAATACCAACCTTCTGTAAAGGACAGTTGTGTCATTAACACAGGCTGTATCCTAAACTTGCTTTGCCATTGCTTTAATCTTCTGAAGCCAGGATGAACTCCAACTTAGAGCAGAGTTGCTGTAATTGAGCCTATCATGGGTTACATCTGAAGACTTCAATGTTCCTTTGAAACGTCACAGTATTGTCTTTACTTTGAGAGGCTTCTGCTGCTGCTAATTAACGTGGTTTACAACTTGTTTGCAAATAGAGTTGTGCGAGGAAGTCTTGCTGCAGGAATTGCTGCCATAACGCACTTCTGGTTTGTTGCTGCTATTAGAGAGGAAAGGGGCTTCTGACCCGTTCCCTTTAGAAAACAACTAGTTTGCTAAGGCTTATTTAGTGTTTGCCTTARAGCTATGCCAACCTCTGTCACAGAGGACCCTGAGTCTTGCTTTGTGTACATGTAAAAAGTGTGTGCTACTTAAATTAAATTCTTGAAAAGTTTGTTTACATTGGTAAAGATATTTTTGAGGTAATAACTGGCCAGTTAATGTCAGGAATATTGGAACCTCTCTCATTCTGTTCTTTATATTAAATGTCTCCTATATTAAATGTCTCTTTATATGATACTGTCTCCTATATTAAAAAAGCACTATGTTATGCTAATGTGAAAGGAGCTTTATGCTGCAAGGATTACAAGGCGCTAAAGGGTGAAGGAATTGTCCAATTATGCCCTTTTGAATGTTCTTCAGGATAGTCATCACRTTCATAATTATGTTATAGTAAATAACTGTGCCTTTGTTTAAAAGAATTAGGCGTTTATGTAGAGGGTGTATCATCAGAACAGACAATGAAAAAGAATAGACTTATTTTCATGTTCAGCTCTCTTTCATGGGGTATTTGTGAGCATATCTGTACATGCTTAATAATGCCTTAACCTAGTTTTTTGCATTCACTATTAAATAAGGTTTATAGAGGTTTATGGTTGCAACCTTTATTTTGAATCAAAGGGGAGGAGAAAACACACCTTGAAAATACTGCTTTGAGACAGTCAGATGCTACATTCTCTCTAGTTATACAGACAAACCCTGTTTAGCTTTTTGTCGTGTGTATGACTATTCCAGCAAATTTAGGGATATAAAATAATCCCAGACTATTTCAGATAGTGACCAGATTAAAATAATTTTCAAGATGCTTTGTAATATTGTGACCCAGTTGAAATGTTTCCTGAGTATGGTAAGGAAAAGAGACCTGGAATACAAGCAGAATGCAGAATTCTTAGGTTGGTATTCATTCCTATGTCATGGCTTTCTCAGGGAAGTRTTTACTGCAGTATGATTAATGGTGATGAGCTCTGTCCCACTGAGAATATGCACTTGGGATACCAGATTTTGAAGTCTTCCCTCCTAGCACAGCAATGCCTCCTCTTTCACCTARGATGTCTCCTCTTCTGGGATGTTTCAGTGCCAGAAATAAATGGCAGCTGGGAGAATTGAAGTATTTATGTGGACCCTAAATGGAATTACCTGTGACTGGCCTGTCACCATGGGGAATATTCACAGGTAATGGACAAGCAGTGTTGTCCCAGGTTGCAGAGGACAGTCCTGCTTCATTTGGCTGCTTCTAGACCGTGTTCTTCACCTTCATTCTTCCCTTCTGGATTTGCAAATGAGATGGGGATAAGGATCAACAGAACTTTTCTCAGTTTGTTGTTATGGACTGTTTTTCCTTCCCTCTCACTGTATTCTTAAACTACTTCTGCATCCATACAAAAGTGGACTTTTGTTCCACTTGGATTTCTTTTTGCCTCCCCAGGAACGGGCAAATAAATTTGAAGTTTGAAATGAAACTTCTCTGGCTTGCTAAATGGAAATGCAGCTTTTGGACTCACTCTGCAGTTAGTCAACACCTTAGGAAATGAAGCTATTCTCACTAATGGATTGTTTGTTTTGAATCATTCTGAAAGACACTCTATCATTCTTGGATAGAAATGTTCTGCAAGGTGGCACATTTAATGTGAAGTACCTGACATTTTGCAGTTTGTTTGAAAAGGGAAATGGATTAAAAAGTTAATTTGTTGCAGTGTGTTTCCATGATGAAAAATTCAGAAGGTCTTGGGCTCCCATTTTTAGGTCAGGAGAGATTTTAACTTTACAAATCAAAGTAAAAGGAATTTCCACATAATGCGTGGATGATGTRTAACTTCAAAGGAAACTTTCCTGGAGCAAAGTTTTGCTTGCCCTTTTCTAACTTCTCTTTACTTCAGGGGGCAGGAGATAAAGGAATAGGCACACGGGATTGCTTGAGGGATTAATACAATAGTAGACTTTCAGTTCCACAGTAGATCATCCGTTTGAATCCAGCAGAACTTGTCAGTACTGAGCAGCTGCTGGGTGCTCTTTTGGTCCTTGCCAGCTCTCTTTACCAAGAGGATGATGACACTGCAATAAACATCAACTTGAGCTTGGGACAAATCAAAAAACTGGTCCATTTCCAAAAATTCTTCACCTGAAGACCTAGTGAKTTTGTGATATAATCTAGGGAGGGAAATGCCTTTTTGGTAGTTGACTAAAGGGGCTGCAGAATTTCAGCAGCTGTGTAATACAATCCTTGCAATAAGCTGAGACTCTATTTTAGCATGAGTTAGGCTGGGTCTTTGCTCCCTTTGCTCCTGTTGGAAGGCTGCCCCAGATTTCTGTAGTGGCCTTCTTTCCCATGTACTCTGGGCTGTCTTTCCTGCTCTAGACTCAGAAACATCTTCTATGTCCTTGGGGCACAATTGGGATACATCGCAACAGTTTGCACACTGTTTGAATAGAGCAATCCAGTGTTGGTACCAAATGCTCTGGTCACTGAAAGACATCACACAGCCTCTTGACCCTCTGTGCATAAAAATAATCYGTAAGTGGTTCCAATACTTGAAGTTCCCTTCTGCTTTCAAAAAGCARAGGAAAAAATGGTTTTTGTTCTTCTTTTAAAACATCAAGGCTTTGTAATAGGTGTGACTTAGGAATTAGTTTTGAGTTGTTTGACCTCTGTTTAAATTTGAAATTAGAGTCTGGACATTTCTCAAAACAAAACCACCCAACAAAAAAAGACCCTTTAAGAAATCAGCAACCATTTAAGAAATMATTTGATGGATTTTAAATTTTATTTTTCTGCTTTGACAACTATTGTGTTAGTGATCATTTCAGCTCTGTTTAGAAGAAGTTCAGTTCTAAAGAATAGTTGTAAGATAGCTTCGTGTTTCCCAGGGGCTGGGAATCATGCGTATAATTTTTCAAATTAATGACAAGACTTGGATGSAGTGTGTACTCTTAGAACAAAACTGTCTTGTTAAAAAGCAGTGTGTTTAGACAGCTTGCAGCAACAGGAGATTAAATTGTTGGATTTGCCTTTTATATAGCTCGACTGATGAGAAAACTGTGCTGCAGTATTCATTGTTTATCAAATGCCACTCGGCTAGCAGCACTAACAAAAACAAATATTTATTTGGTGCAAGATTAAAAAATGATATAGCAGAAATATGTGACTGGTTTCAGTGAAGATTTCTGTGTCTCTGTAGAAAGTTAAGATGTGCTGAAACAGTAATGAGAGATACTGTGCAGTGTAACCAGGGAAACATCAGRCACTGCTGCCTTTACAGAAAAGAGGTTCTTGTTGGTGATCTCTTACTGAAGGACTTTGCAGGAATAACCTACATGTGTCTATAAAATCAAATGTTTTCCCTAACTGCCCTCTCTTCTCCCGCTTCTCCTTTCAAAAATAAACAACCCCGCCCTTGGTGGATGTTCTGTTATTGTCACTCTTCATATGTAGCTTGCTCTGTGAGGAGATATACCTGTGCATTACAATTTGTATCAACCCAGTTGGAGCACTTTAATCCACAAGTGGCAATGGAAGCTTATCCATAAAATTACCTGGTTTAGGCACTGAATGTGTTATTTTGATTAGGGTGATGTTGTGGACTGTGTTATCTACCCCCTGTAGAAGACRATTGGCTTTTAGGATTTTTGTGTATGTGCATAAGAACAGATTTGGGATTCCATTTCCTCTGTAATAGCACACCATGAACAATTAACAGTTATTACCTGCGTATTTGCAGGGGATCCTCTGTGTGTTTGTATTTGGGTTTTATTTTATTTTAGTTCTGGTTTTTTTGGGTTTTTTTTTTTGTTTTTTTTTTTTTTTTTTTTTTTTTTTTTTTTTTTAATGTGCTTATCTGAATATGGTGTAGGTAAAAATGAGTCTTATATTAGCTGCAGGTTAATGTAATGTGAAAGACATGCTGGGCAAACATCTAGCCAGTCTGTTTAGACACAATTCTGATCTGTGAAATGTTATGTTGGCTAGTTTACATCATTTCCCAGAGATTTAGTCTGAACTCTGTTCTTTTATTGCTTTACTATTTCTTGGAACATAATTCTCWATATATTTGTATTCACAGCAATGGACAGTAAGTAATTTAACACCTGCTATCTACAATCTCTGCCAGTAAATGGCCTTCTCCTAGTGGGATTTATAGGTACTTCATGTTTCAGAGGCAGAGAATTCAACTTCTGTCTGCTGTTCTGTGAGCACAGTTATGGTATGTATCTTCTTTCTCTCTGCCTTTTAATCTGGACTTAAACTAGCACTGCTTCTTTTATTYCAAAGCAGATAAAAAGCTCCAAACCTTGAAGGGGGTTGCAATTGTTTTGTCCAATCAAGGAGTTTTTCCTCTCTAAAACAGGAAAAGGTGGGAGTGTAGAGAAGAAAACTAAGCAAAAATTAACCCTAGCCCCACCTTATCTATAGTGAATATTTTGTAGGCTTATTGTCTCAGTCCCTGCATTATGTTCTACTAATTTTTGAGAAAATGTTTGGGTTGGGAAAAACTGAGGTGTGAAGATGTAATCCCCAGAAGCAAGGAMAGTATATGTGTGTCTGCACACTTTCTGTTGGGGGATCTGACTCAAGGTCTTATGCATTCCCTTTCTGTTCTGTTACATCTTTTAGTTCTGSTTTCATTTCAAAAGTGTAGAGGAAGTGTAAAATGGAAGGGGAGAAGGAATTGTTTGTGGGTTTTTGGGCGTGTGTTTTGCTTGTTCGTTTTGGTTTGGGGTTTTTTGTATTTGGTTTTTGGGGGTTTTTAAGAGATAAAGGCATGGAAATGAACTTATTGTGTATGTGCCAGTATCAATGTGTCATTTCTACTTTTTTTCCCTTCTCATGGAATAGAAAACTATCTTTGAGAGTACAGGTTGCCATCATCTCACTATGGGCTTCTTTTAGAAGTGTGTTCTGGACATATATTCACAGTTTGACAGGAAGATTTTTGTGGGGATTTTTGGTTTGATGGAGTACTTCCTGAGCTGGGTTTCTTAGGGATTCTTAATTCTGAGGGTTTGGTTGAAGGGAGAGAGAAGAAACTGGTGATCATTGCCTTGTTTTCTGTGTTGCTTCCCCCCCCCTTGCATGAAGTAAAATGAATTTCACAAACCTTGCAGGAGCAATACTTAAACTGCATACTAATGTATTTGGGAGAACTACAGAGAAGATGGGGACACATGGAATGACTTTTTGTTCATAGTGYGGTTTGAGAGAAAAATAGCAGATGCAGTCGTGCTCAGGAATACCAGCATCTGAAGGTGGCTCTGCCAAAACCAAGAAAGCTGACCAGGGCTTTTGATCTTATAGCCGTGTGAGTTTGAATATTGGATCTTTGGCTCTGTGCTCTAAAGCCATAGCAAAGAGCTATTTTTTCACTCAGTTTCCAGGAGTTATCGCAAAGACTGAAAATTGAGCTAAATGCCAGAGTAGGCTGTATGAAGTGTTAGATCAATACTTGAAATTGGCACATGTAATGACAGCTTTGAAACTGATGTGCATGTGAGTGTGATTGATAAGTGCATTGAGAGCCTTTAAAGAGAAGCTTGRGGATTCATTTTGTTTAAAATGGAAGGAAAACAGTATCAGTACAACACTGTGTACTACACTTTATGGTAAGTATTACAAATGAAGGCTTCAAAGAGTATTTAAATGCTTTATGCTATTTGTTATCCTCAAGAGTAGTGTTAAAATCAGCATTGTGGGTTAYAGAGCTTGTGGGATGTGTTTTCCCTTAGTACAGACAGGGATGGTAGCCTTTGTTTGGATGGTTTGGCTAGTGTTTGGATTCTTTTTTTTCCCCATCTGTGGGGATTTTCATTAGCAATTCATTGTATCTRGACTTAAGAAACATCTGTTTAACATGACACGAACACTGGAGTTCATACATTTGTAACTTGTAYTTTTAAAKTCTAGGTATGCACTAGAAAGTGTCWCCATTTGATCAATATTTCTCCACCACATCTCTTGTAAAGTTTAGTGACTTGGACTTTATTCTGTGGACCATGGAGTGGTCTGAAARTATGGGAGGATATCAAGGTATTTAATTACCCCAGGTATTCCAGTRTAGGCAGAAGCCAGRTTGCTTGCACTCYTCAGAAAGTGATTTGGCAGTGAACWGGGATKGTAAACAGTAAAAGGRGAACAATGTRTTGCTTCAGCCATAAAGGGCTGTTCTTGTTTTCTTGCAGAATGTAACCACTGAAAAAGAATTATAGCTCCCCAGTTAGAGCCAGCCCCTAGCTAAGGGCTAGGCTGTGGTGTTCCATTTGTGGCTTGGATGTTTTCAGCCAAGAAGGGAGAAGAGAGCAACCTCCTTTCCTCCTTTTTATTTTTTTTTTACTTTTCTTTGAGGATCTGGGATCTTCAATATTGGACCCTTAGGCTCTTTTGCTACATCTGAAGTTATTTATTGTCATGTAGGAGGTGGGACAATAGTTGTTGCAGAAGGCACTCTCTAGRYYTTTTTTCTTAAAATTGACCTGCTGKAGAAGATYTCTTAGGGGCATGTTCCCAAGCACTTCTCTGTATAGAAACTGTTGCTCTAAATTCTCACYGGACACTTGGAAATTAATTTTTACAACCCAGTGTTGTGTATGTTGACTATAGAGCTTTTGTTCTTTTAAAACTCACTGAAGCAGYGGGCTGAAATTTTGCTTTGGCATAATACGAGAATGAAGATGACCTACCCTTTTCTGATGCAGTTATTGCTGGAGTCATTAATCCAGGTGTGGTTTTAATGGCCCCTGTTGTTTGGATCTGCTTAGCAGGCTGACTTAATGTCTGAGCATGTGGCTATGYTGAAGTTTAAATGAGGTTAACTGGAAGGAAGAGAGCTGTTGTTGGCATGAACAGTGGGCCACAGAGAGGTTTAAAGTAAAACTCGGGCTTGCTGAGAAGTTCAAGCAGCAAACTGTGATGTACATTAATTAAATGTTAGTAGTGAGCAGGTGAGGAACTTAGGTTTAAAAAGACAGGGAGTTGTATAGCATTTTAAAGAAAATCCAATAAGACCTTAGGAAATATATTGCTTGGTTTATTCTTTTTTTTTTTTTTTTTTTTTTTTTTTTTTTTTTTTTTTTTTTTTTTTTTTTTTTTAATCTTTGTTCCTTTGTCTTGTTGAAATGAAATTTAAAATAAAAGAATAATTAAAATAATATTAAAATATTTCCTCCAATCCAGATGGCTTTTATGCTCCTCTAAAGTTTCCTAAATCTGGAGCAGTCCCAGATTCCTGTTGTTGGCCTAAGACAGGGAATGACAGTGCCACTGRCCACCACAGAAGAGACACACTTGGAGGCCTGGCTGAGACAGCAGAAACCCRGCTGTAACTCTGTACTAGTATCTTTAATGATACAAAAAGAAGGGTTTTGCAAACTTGATGATTTTCAGGATCTGTAAATATTTCCAGTTGGGGCCAACAGATACTGGACTTGAAACATTGTGACATTAAAGATTAACAAAATACTTTGGATGCCAGTGGGGGAGGTTTGCATATTTTTTCTACCTTTGTTTTACTACGCCTTTATGTCTGGAAAATGTGCAGTTAAATCCTTGACCTTTCGTATGAAGCCTTGAAAGATCCTGTGGCACTTTAAGTGGGGGGGATGGTGTTTGGTAATTTAATCTAAATTGACTTATTCTGTGAAGCAGTTTTAAATATTATTCAAACTTCATGGTAGCAGAGAGTATGCATTTTGTTCCTTTTTTYCCCCTTATGCTTCTAGTAGATTTTGAGGTAAGAACTATTTTCTGGAGAGGAATCTGTGGCTSCTAGCATCATACAAGTATTTTAAAGGTGAAACACAGAGAGGCACGTGCCATACTCATAGGATATTTTTCTCTTCCATCATGCTGGCTTTATCTTGCTGTCTTTTGAAGGTGAAAGTCTCTGCCAGCAAGATCACTTCAGCTTTGAAGCAAATCACACTCTTTAAGAAGTGGCTTGCAGTAGACCTTGTTCTACTAAGTACAAACATAACAGTATCCTTCCTACCCAGAAGTGAGTGTGAAAATTAATTGCYGATATAAAATTCATATGAATAGTTCCTTAGGAAATACCTTTCTTCACTTATCAAATAGCAACAATTAATATATTGAAGGGAATCTGCTGGATGATTGTGCATTTTACCTTTTCTGCTGGAATGTGTTCTGCATTTTACTTTCTGTTCTGAAACATTTTTCCAGTTTGTTGAAGTGGTGGGGTTTTCAAAATAGTTTTGGTGTTTTTTTGTGGTTTTTTTTTGTTTGTTTGTTTTTGTTTTTGGTTTTTTTTTTTTTTTTTTTTTTTTTTTTTTTTTTTTTTTTTTTTTGTGATGCCATGTTAATTTTACCACCGAAGATACCGAAGAAGAATTTCCATTATCCTGGTTCCAAATGTCAGTTTTGTACCACTTCAGTTGTCTGAGGTGCTGTTCCTAGGGAGTAGAAAGAAAATAAGCTGCTTTGGAAWGAGTTGTTTTGTAGTATGTTGATTGGATAGTTGTGAAGTCCTTCCCTACCTTTGCCAACCTCAAGGATTATTGTTTTAGGCACACCATAACTCAAAATATTGAACTAAGAAAAGTTGAATTGCCATGTAGGCCTTAGTTCTGTATTGTCTTCAGTGAGGATGGTGCTAAGGCTGCTTGTGTTAAAGAATTGAAAAAGACCTATTGTGAGGGGTAAAAATTTTTATCCCATATCTCAAGTAATGGTCTCTCCTCTGTTTAGTAACTACCAACTGTGCATATTCTRTAAAGGATCACCACACAAAGGAGAAAGTCTCAGAACTAATCAGGTAATTCTGTTGACCTGGTAGAAATAGATGCTGTCTCTTAGATCCAGGACATATCTTGGGCTTAATCTTATTCTTTAGTTTTACCCAGTAGCTGGGGCTGCATAACTCAATTTTCCATATGTYACAGGCAAAATCTGTGTGTTTTCTTAGTATAGTTAGACAAGGCTTCCTATAAATTTAATGTAGGAGCGGGGAGCTCAGGAGCATGGCATGAGGAAGTGCCTCTTGGGACATTTGGTAGGAGTACTGATTATTTCTTCCTAGCATAATTCTGCTCCAATCTAAACATCTAAACAGAGAGGGAGCTTAATAGGACAGTAGCTGTTCAAAGAGTAGGCATTAATTTCTGTAGTAAAATGTGCATTTTTAACAGCACCACCTGGTGACTCCTGTAGCAATATTTCCTCATTGAATTATAACTGATGAACTTGGGATAGGTGAGATAGGTAATTTTTGGTCGTGTCAGTTTGTCTGTAGTTGGGGTTTTTTGCTCATGTGATACTGGTCATTGATTTCTCCTTATCTGGGTAAGYTGATCTCAATTTTTGCAGTCTGCAACTTTCCACAAAGCCACTGGCTACTGTGAACTTTTACAGAAGTTAAAACCWCTTGTTAGCCAGAAACAGTTAAGTCAATATGATTGCAAAATATTTGAGGAGGAARAGATCATATCTGTCTTCAAAAAATGTGCAGATGTCCAGGTATGTCTAAGATGAAGTTAACTACTGTGTGCTAATTGGCAATCTATTAATTGAGAGGTTAGATTTTTTTGTGTGTGTGTGTCTTGTCCTGTGCCCCTTGATTTATTTTGTGAAAAGGCTCCAGCAGCTAGTTTTTATTATAATAATCCACAACAAAATGGGAGGTGACTTGCTCAGTGAAAGCTCAGATATTAGATGTCTACCAGACTTTGCTTCTAATATAGATAGGATTCTAATAAAATATTTCAGGCCTATGAAAATAAGAAATAAAATATTTCAAGCAATGTATCTGTCATTTTTATCATATCCCCCATGGAATCACTTTATGAGCTTTGAGCTAATACCWGCTGCAGATTGTCACTGGTACATTAATAGTAAGCTGAACCTGTCATGCTGGGTAATTATCTAGAAGATCATTTTAATACAAGGACGCATAACCACAAAGACAAAAGCTGAGGGCTCTTGACAGTGTTCTAGTGACAGCAGTGAATGAAGGGTAAGGATTCTTTTCTGCTTTTCCTTATAGGCTTTTCTTCTGTTGCCCTGAAAAGGCCATGTGTGACCTGGCTTGGCAGGGATGGCCAGGTCCCAGTGAGCTCCCATAATTTGTCCCCTGAAGGAGGGGCAATGCGGGTGKGGAAGAACCAAAGTAGAAGGTCACTGACAATTTGTTTATTCCTAAGGATGCAAGGGGATGCTACAGGGCAGCTGCATAAGGACTCAAAATCTGGAGTTATGTTGCAATAGCAGTTTTCCAAGAGACCAGTTGTAAGAGGTAATACTTTGTACTTCGGTGATGTGAAAGACTCTTAATTCCTTGGACTTGTTCAGTAGAAGTCACCATAATAAAGCTGATATGAGAAAACACAACCAGTTAGTGTGTAGCTGCTTTAAAGATGGGTTTGAATGAAGATTGAAACAGGGTAACACAGTAAACCTCTGACATTTGTGATTTAACTTTTGTTTAATCTTATGGTAGCCTGTAGGAGAGAATCGATAGCATATGAGAGATAAAGACCTGGTTAAAAGGGAGGCCGGCTCTTGGTCTGCAGAACTGATTTAGTATTATTCTGTAAGAAGAGATTGGAGGAGATTGTGCAAATGGCTCTGGCTTTACTTGCACTTAACTGAGATACGTTTAGGAAATTGGCACTAATTGTGCTACATAGTAGTTGTGTGGCATGGGGATTTTCAGGGATTTTTTGTTTGTTGGGAGTTTTGTTGAGAGAATCTTTTTTACCATCTTCAGAGAAGGTGACAGTAGTAGACAGCACGTAAGTTGTTCCTAGCTCTAGCAAAGAATGATTAGCTTGAATTTCTACTGCAAAGTGCAGGAAATTGGTAACTGAATAATTAATGACGTGGTCAGATTGTGGCTTAATTTCGGTTTCTTCTTCTTGTCCTGGTACCATGGACAGGATGAAAGTTAGCATTTAAAAGAGACCACAGAAGAAGGGGTCAGAATAAATGTGCCTCGTAGATGCCCTTAGCCCATGGAAGCCTTTACAGCAGTCCTGTAAATGGAAAATGCTAATTGGATACACAACAGCATCCAAAATTCTGTGGAGAAATACTTCTGGGCATACCTCTGTCCACTTACTCCTAAACTTCTTTGGACTCCTTATTTGTGTTGCGATATTTTATTCTAATTCAGGTTTTAGACTATGAATGTTGAGCTGTGGGGTGCCATAGCTGGTGCAGTGCTTGGGCAGACATTTAAYAATAAGTGCTTCTTGCTTCCAGTAGACACAGAAATGGACATGCAAAGCAGTGGAATAGATGAACAGATTTTCTTCAGGGATGTCTAGAAGTGTGTGGGAATTTCCTTTTTTTCTGCTTACTACAAAAAGATGCAAAATGCTTTCCCTCCCCCAGACTGAATGMTGGATAATATGAAAACTGAGTTTAAACGTATAATTTGAGGAATGCCTTGCACTTTGTTTTGGCACAAAATCGATGGCACTAGCTAGAAAGAAACTTCTTTCAGAACTGAGTTTGTAGGGAGGAATTCCCYAGCAGCCTTCCCACGGTGCACGTGGCACTTGCGT
This sequence comes from Malurus melanocephalus, assembly GCF_030028575.1. NCBI lineage: Eukaryota > Metazoa > Chordata > Aves > Passeriformes > Maluridae > Malurus > Malurus melanocephalus. The sequence continues at coordinate 1,338,323 of NW_026623378.1, forward strand.
CGCTGTTTCCCGGTTACCTTCCATGTCAGTACGGCAGGCACAGGTGGAGCATTTCAGTCCTCGGCTTTTCCGAAAGAGAGAGACAATGACTTTTGCAGACAGGGGATGGCACTGTTGCACTGTAGCTTCTCAGCCTTCTATCCAAAAATGTCTCTATTTATAAAAAAGGGCTTGGTATTTACCAGGAAGGGAGCAGAGGAACCAGATGCATCGCTGCAAGATTTTCTTGAAATAATTCTGCATAAAAGAACAGATTTGGGTTTCTGAGAAGTTTATATGTTGATAAAACCCCAGAAGAATGTGTTAACATGCATCTAAATTGGATGTTAGCAGTGGACACAGTTTAAGGCACACTAATTTATTTTAGATTTAAAATGAAACCAGCAAGCACTTGGATTCCTTTCCACCTTTCTTTTATTCTGGGAAATGCAAAATTCATTTGTCAGAAGCCTTAATACATTGTTGTCTTCTGCAATTCACYCAGAAATTCCTTGGGGCAAGAGGCCAGTTCTGAAGGGTGCCAGGTCCACATGGGCAGACACCTGTGGTGGATGTGGAAGCAGCATTCAGCTTGCTTGTCTTGGCTCACCACAGTTGTAGGAAAATGGCAGATGGACCAGAAGTATTTCTTTRGAAGGATGGGCTTTTGCCWCTTAARGCAGTACAGATCTTGATCAGCACCTTCAACTTTAGCTGCTAGTTGAGTTCAGTCAGAGCTGTCATTGTGCACTGACACCAGCACATGGCAGCGAGGTATCTAACCCTGCTTCAGTCACTCCATGATCCTCAGATGGAGTCCCATCTGGGATGTGTTGGTAACAACCTCAGTCTGGAGGTGATGAAAGTGTAGGTAACAACGGGAAAGTCTGTRTTCAAAATACAGATGGCAGGAAAAGCTGAGCAGGCTGTTGCTGAAATTAACTCAASAACTCAGTCCCTTTTCTTGGAGGAGCACAGCCGCCTCTCTCTGTCTTCTACCAGTCCACTCTACCACACTCTCTTAGTTTTAGCTGAAAGGTGGCTGTCTCCTGTTCACCTGCATCTTTGTTTCAGCAAGGCCCGGCCTGTAGTCTGAAGCTAAACATACAATTTGGATGAGTTATTAGCTGTAAAGCTGACGTGTATCAGTACACAAGAGACACTGGCATCTGCGTTTCCTCCCCAGGCCTCCCATCACTAACCAACCCCCATCACTTCAAAATGGTGGTGTGAAATCTCTAGTGGATAAAAAAGAAGGGCCAAGTCCATGACAATCAGTGAGAATATCATCTGAAGCAAAAATATGTAACCTCTGCAAAGTTAAACTGCATCAAAATCTTTATCTTTCAGTCTGTTTTTAATTTTTTTTATTTTCCCCCTGAAAATGCATGATTGACTTAACTGAAACAATCTGTGTGATGAGACCTCATGGAGTATTTTTGGTGGAGAGAAGGAAAAGATACAGATAAATCTGATCACACCATTTCATTGGCACTGCATTTAAAAAAAAAAAGTTTCAACATCACATTTGGTTTCAAAAGTAAATCTGTTTACTATGCTTAGTTTTATACAATAAAAATTTGATTCAGCTTGTACCCACCTCTCTTCTTCCTCCCAGCTGTGGGAAGAACTGAGAGAATGAGCTGCTTTACTGGAGCTTGATTTCTCACTTGGAGGACAGGCCTTGTTGCTGCCTGATGAGGTGTGTAGGTGACTCAATTCTGAGGCCTTCCTACTCTGAGGAAGTCAATTTATTTTCTGGACAAAATAAATCAGATTAGAGATAACCTGTATGCTTTAGTAAGAGTTTCAAAGGCAGCCAATCAAGCTAATAATAGCAGCATTATTACAAGATGTCTGATTCTCATCCATCACTAGAAAGAGACAAATAACTAAGAAGTCCCATGGATTATTCTAAGTTCATACCTAGAATACAAAGGTCAAGTGCAAGGAAGGCATATACATGCCAAGAGCAGTTTCACCATGTGCTTTGGAGAGAGGGGATGAAATATTGGTTATTTTGCCATACTTTGGTGGTGGCTTGTGAACTGTGCTCCTTTCAAAACCGTATTCAGGGGATCTTTCTTGAGGTGCTGATGGTCATTGCTGAGCAGGACTTTGATTGTTGTCTTTAGGACACCTTGAGAAAGAGATWACAGAGATTCAGTGGAAAAGGTGCTGAACTTTTTATTTGTCCACCCCCAGCACTCCTTGAATTTTAGTGAGTCAGTAAGTAGCTGACACAGGCTCAGTGCCAGTAGAAGAGCCAGGGAGCTGTCTCAGATTTCTCATCTACCTGCTGGCCATGCAGTATGAGATGGCCACAGTCATGCTCATCAGGTGTTAGCCTGGTACTAGCATGACTAGAAATACGCTACAAGTGTCACTGCTCTATTGCGTGGGGGGGCTCCCATAGTAAAGGTAATTTTATTTCAGGTGCTGTTCTGGACAGTCCTCTTTATGCTGTTTGTTATTTTGGTTTTTGAACTTAGAAAAATGTTCCTCAAAAAAATTCATTGGAGCAAAGTGAATTKTTTGCCTCAAGCTTCACCTGATCATGCAATATGTGTTTAGTTAGGTACTGATTTCTTCCTGGGAATGGGGAATGGAAAAATCAGACCTTTCAAGATAGAAGCGCTATTGGAAAATCATTTCACTTGAGGTAAATGGATGGTCGCCAATGATGATGATTTAACTTGAAACAGGTAAAACTAGCCTAGAAAAATCATTACAATGATCTTGTAAACCTAGTAACAATGAAGSAATCTAGGAGTAAACTGAAAGAATTCAGAGGAAAATTAGTTACCTGTATTTGTAATGCTAGGCACTTTTTTAGATGTATTAACATGATTGGAATTAGAAGTAGTATTTCCATTTCAGAAAGGGGGAAAGAATGCTCAGATGCTGAAAGATTTTAAGTTTACTCATTGCATTAGCGTCAAGGCCAGGCCTCCTAAAAATATTTGGGCACAATATTACCTAGGAGTTAAAAAATAACTTTTTCACTTAAAAAAATTTATTAACTTAATCTAGGACTTCAAGCTCACCATATGTGTTAGAAAGCATTCTTTGGAATGTCACTCAAAACTCCAAGTGTTCTGCATTAGGAACTGGCCAATGTACATGATCGTGATGTTCCTCCTGCGCATCATTTTTTTCTTTCTCCTGACAACRCTGAAATCTCTCTGGAGCATCCTGTCTGAGCCCCAAGTGTCTTCAGCAAGGTTCTGCCTGTCATTCATGATGAGGAATCTCCATATSAAACTAATCTGGGATATGTGGCACTTATGCATCAAGTGCTGCTGAAATTGGGCTGAGTCAAAATGTTGATGACCTACCCTGCACCAAAATGAGGCTGATGATGCGTAGTGGTGAAATGCTTATTTCAATACTTAGCTGATGATGCACTATTTATTTTGAGAYTATTGAACTGTGAGGTTCTGATAAGGTTTTGAAAGGCAGCTATGAAATGTCCTGATTGTATATCTGCCACAACTAAAGATGAATCAGAACTCAGGAGGCCAATACTGCTGGATGCCGGTTGTTTAACATCTTAACTTGGTTCTGAATTGCTGTAGCTTAGATATGCATGTCTCTACATGGAGACATACCTGATTATATAGAACATTCCATTTCCAATAGTTTGGACTTCAAGGTGTAAACTCTTTCAAACTCTCTGTTTGGATAGGGATTTTGGATATAAACCTCATAAAGTCACTGTTGACAAGTTGATTCCACCTTATATTTTCCTTTACAGAGGGAATACTCACACCAACAAGATTAGGTTGTGGATTTATAGATAAATATTCAGAATTGTCCTTCCTAACATCCTTGTGTTAGTGTTGCCTCTAAATGTTGCATTTAAACCACAAGCTTGAAATCTTTATATTTCTTCCTCCTCTGGAGGTAAGTTCCTTTATATTATAAAGTATTTATATTCAGGAAAACAAARTAAGAGACATTTTCTTGGAAGACATTGAGTTTCTAAGCTCAGGCTCTGTGACTATGAAACCTACCTTTTTATAGCTTGTCTATAACTATATGGGACTACTAACTCCATAGGACTCGACAGATTCCCTGGTGTAGAATCAGTGTTTCCCTGGGGAATGCAAGGCTTTGGTGCCTGGCTTCCCCGAACAAAGCCATTCTAGCTTTCTGCCTAGAAGGTAGCCCAGCACATGGCATGCGTGGGTAGAATCATGCCTTTTTTTTTTAAAGCGTGTGTTTGCCACACATGCCAGAAGTCTGAAGATTTTTTTTTTTTTTTAATTATGTTCATTGAATAGCAGAGTTTAAACTGAACTTGCTAARGAGTTTAAAAAAGGCAAATGAAAATCTGCTGGAACTAAGTGCATAAAGAACGGAGCCATTTTTGGATATGCTTTATGACTAGCAATGGTTATTTGAGAATATAACACACTTCTATMTTACTATTGGGAAATTCAGTTGCCCTTTTTAAAAAAAAATTAGGAGAGTTTTTTGCATTTTCTTCTGATTTTTTTTTTTTTTGCACCAGCTGTTATAATATGAAACTGGGGAATTAATTTAGAAATTCTCTGATGTGCCTTGTGAACTGTCTCACCGTGACGCCTGGTGTGGCACATAAGCCTATTACTGTATTCAGATCCAAGAGCAATATAAAAGGTTCACTCTGTTTTGTAGGATCTGTRTGACCACTGTTAAGGAAATTGTGCTTCGTAACCTGTTTAACAGCTCGTGTTGGTGCCTGAAGTATCTAACAGCATGATGTGTTTTAGTTGTTAAACTGGGTATTTCAAAGGAAAGGTCTGTTTCAAGGAACTGGTTGAGTGATCCTGTTTCCRTCTCCCATTTGGTGACTTGGGATGCTGTGCTGTCTGAAGATATCACCAGAAAAAAATGTCTCCCAATGCAACTGTGATTTWAACTTGCAAGTGATGGCCATATTGGGAATGGCTTTCAATATGTCTTTTTTTTTCATAAAACTGTTACAGTTTTCAAATAAATAAGAGCTTTCTTTAGGCCACTTTACCATGATCACTCATAATTTGAAAAGAAAATATGCGTTTTTCACTTCTTATGRTTGGAAATAAGTGCTTCAATTAACTTTCATTCACCTGAGAGTGAGATCTGATCCCAGTTAATATTGCTTGCCTGAAAAGAWGGACTTGAGTTGTGTGTAAAAGGTCATTGAGTTGTAGACACCCATAATAAAACTGTCTTTGACAATGATTAAAGATGCCAAACAAATAGTGGCTGTCAGCACTGCCTGGACTGTTAGATCCCTGCATCCTTTCTCTTTAGAGCAACTGATCAAAGGCAAAATTGACAGCAAAGTCACGTTTTTTGAGATGAGAGGTCTAGGGGATGGCAGGTTCGAAAGTGTAATGTGCAGGGGCTGAGGGGAAAGGATGTGTGGGAAGGAAGTGTGTTAACCAGATGGCTCCACTTTGCTGTTTTTGGGAGCCCTTGAAGAGAGTGAGGGGGAGATCAAGGCAGCAAGTTTCTGCTTGAGCAGGGTTTGAGCCAAAGGGAGCTCTGTGTGTGCTCTTCGCCTCGCTGGTTCAACTTGACAAGGCTCAAGGTACACCCTGTAAATAAATTCCCTGGTACTTAACTTCTCATCTTTGGTGCATGCTACCATTGAGTTGGACACTCTGTGGTGCTAATGCGGATCCTCTTTCTTTCTGGAAATGTACAAGCTCTTATTTGCCTATCCATTCAGATCAATTTAAAAAAATCTAACTTTCATAGTTGTTTAATTTCAGGGCTTCTGCTGATTAGAACTTCTAGTTCCATGGGAACCACTCAGTATTGGCTAATTGATATCTGTGTGCACCTTGGTGACCTTTAGAACAGTTTAATTAAAGTGATGCAAAATTCCTCGGGAGACCTGTCTCTCCAGGCTAATAGTGGATATTATCATCCTCTAGGGCTCCATTTAGGGAATCCTGTGACTTTTTAGAGACAAAGCAAATAGGGATTMTAGGCTACTGCAAAAGAACAAAGTGAAATATAGGGATGAAATAATGTTGCATAACCTGTAACATTGCTCTAACAACCTTACCAGTAGTTACTACTAAAATACTCTGTGGTAAATGATATGCGAGCAGCCTTTAACCTAACAAATGAGAGGAGGGGGAAAAGAGATATTATTAGCAAGCATAAGATGAATCATAACTATATATTCTCCAAAGTGGTGAAAACAATATCTATGTGCTGCTTGAAAGAGATTTCAGCATGTTGGTACACTGATTATTTGCTGCAACTTGAGATAACYGTCATTAATTTATATCAATGTGAAAAAACTTTGAGTAGTGCCCTTTAAGTTAATTGCAGGGAATGTTTTAAAATTTTCATTTTAGAATTATTTGTGCCATTTTAGTTCCTCATCTCAGCTGTTCTTGATATTATTCATTATTCCTCATCTWGTTACTGAATTACATTGCATGAACTAACTGAGGTTGCTGTGATTTGTGATGACATATGGTTTACTGAATTGCTATGATCTTCTGCTAAACTTGTCTACCATTAGTTTAAGGCTCTTGGAATTTTACAAGAATACTTCACTGAAAGTGGATTGACTAGAATAACAGTATGTTTCCTTTATATGACCTATATAGGACAAAAATAGGAACTTCTCCATGCCCATCCCAAAAACCACAATCCATTTGCATTTAGTCTTGATCTTCTGTCCAAATTCCAGTGCTTACTGAGAAAAAGGAGAACACCTGTTTGCTTTTTGGGTGCTTTACAGAAAGTTGTTTGGGTGCCCTTTCATGAAATARCTTTTGTTGTTGTTGTTTCTGGTTTTTGTTGTTGTTCTTGATGGCCTTTTTTAGCCTGACTGAGTCCAGGCTATATACAGSACATGTTGTGTATGAAAAAATCAAATGCAAATTTTTTGTCAAAAACCTTTCAATTTTCCTCAAATATTKACACCAACCTGTCTTAAGCCTAACACAGTGACCTCATTTTTGGTAGCAAGGCAGTGATTTCTACCATTTCTCYAGCCTCCAAGGGCAAAGCAAATCCTGTGTTCTGGGATGGAAGGCATTGTAATCCTGTTGGTTCAGACATCAAACTGCTTTGTCAAAGTGCTGTAGAGAAATAGCAAAGAAGACAGTTCCTGTCCTGGGYAGCTGTTGCTCTCAGTTATCTGACAGACTCTGACAGAGAAACACGACGAGGAGCTGTGGCAAGGCAGGGGTGAAGGCTGARGCTACAGCAGACTGCAGTTGAGATGAAAGCGATTGAAAGTGGGAAGAGAAATCGTATGTTGATGTCCCTAACAAACTGCCAGAGTACAAATTGCCCCTGACAGTGCTGAGCTATTTCTTCCTGTGTTTGCTTGCCCTGTGAACAGCTGAGTGTTTACGGGTCCTGTTGGAGTTAGCAGTCCTAATTAAACCAGTGATAGAAACCCCTCCAACTTTATGCTGATATGAATACACACTGACCCACTTCAACAAAATCAATTACATTTTCATTAATTGAATTAAAACCAGAAGTTTATGCTCTAAGGGAAGCTAAAATCTGAATATTGGGCCATTTGATGACTTAATTAGGACTAGAAGTCAATGACAGTCAAACTTACTAGAGCTGATATACTCCACTATTGACGTTTATTATAAATGCTTTATTTTGTGGTTAATATGTAAGAAAAATGCATCCTTCAGGTACTGAAAAATTTAATGCAGATATATCTGATTCTAACTCTCKTTGTTCTAAGAAAGACTTTTTTTTTTCTTTTTGCCTGTGGTTTTGTTTAATTTTTCAGAGAAAAAAGTGGTTGCTATTTTTCCTGTTATTGTTATAGATCTCTCGGAGCTTCTCTCATGAGACTCCTCTTGTGGAGATCAAAGGACAAAATCACTTCTGTCACTTCTGTGGATCATTGCAATATATAATTTTGTGTGTGTTGTGCTATTTAAATGACTGATTGAGATCAATTACATGAAAGTATAAATTGCTTTTAAAGTAGATTAGAATAAGAACATAGGAGTTATGCTATTCAGGATGTGTACCCAACCTGCTTCTTGATGTTTGATGGCTCCAATTCTTGTAACCAAAGGCATTAGTATTACATGTTGTAGCACCATCAACACTGCTGAACTGCAGCTCCTGAAGTCAGAAATCCTATACATTAAAAAGAAACCAACAGATGGCATTTTATAAGCCTCATGTTTCATTGTCCTATAAATAGAGATTATCAAATGCATAATGAGCACCCAGCAAGAATAATATTCCTTCTCTGTTAACTACTTTATTAATCATAAGCAAGCAACTAGTACCTTTTTTGCCTCTTGTTGGTAGTTCTGTGTGTAATATATCTGGTGTTATTATCATAAGACTGTACTAATCTGTGAGTTAACATTTCAAGTGGGACAGAGAACACAAGCAGAAGCCACTTTTTTTTGGTCTTCTGCTAATCATATTCGTATAATGTGCATATACTGGTATTAYGATTATATTGTAGTTTTCATTAAAGATGGATTTCAAATGGTTAGAAAATAGATTTTCTTTTCCTAGAAGGGAGSGTGGTAACTGGCAATTAGGTATAGCATAAGTCTTAGTTGAAAGGAGGTGAAAGAAATTGCTTTTAAAATAATAATAATGCCAGGTAGTCAGAGATTGCTTATGGATGGTGTAACCAGCTGTGCAGGGGAAATGTCAAAAGATGGTTATGGGAGCATTTAGAATGTAGAAAAAATCAATCTAAAAGGGTGTTACACAAAAACTGCCTTTTATTATGATGTTGCCTTAAGACTATTATCCTGTATCCTGTCATTATGAGGTTCTTTCTGCTGTAATGTTGCTTTACCTTCTCTCATGTAACTCAAKGTTATTTACTGTCTTTTGCGGAAGGAAAGCAATGTACTACTTTTAGAATGTAAGAAGTAATGAACTAAACCATCTTGTTAAAAGAAAATAGATCAGCAGATCAAAAGTGTGCTTTGGAACTGAGAAGGTGTTATACAGAAAAGACCCCTCATTATTTTGTACATCTTTCCTTGCGCATTCAGAGTCCCATCAGTTTATTTAAGGCCTTGTTGGTGCTRCATACATGGAAAGGTTTTGATTTTGCACCAGCAGTTCCTAATGATTCCTTGGCCAAGGTTAATCTCTCTCCAGATTGCAGGTCGTCTGAGACTTCYTCAGCTCTCAAGAAGGGAGATGATTCTTACCAGCATTTGTTTTGGTTTGTGAAATTCTGGGGTTAATATGTACACATAGAGAGTCATACTTATTTTGAATACTTCTTTATTTTATTCCAGAAAATACTTGATTTTGTGAGGAAAAATTCTTGCAAACATAAAAAGGGAAGCTTTTGTTTTTTATTTGTTTTGCATTGTTTGTCAGCATGTAGTGTCATGAAAGGCATAAAACTGAGGAGTCAGACCAGTAGCCTGATAATAGTTTCATTAATGACTGTTCATCTGTTAGTCAAAATGCATAAAGAATGATCACAGACCTGTGATTTGGACCTGTGGCCATGAAYGGCTTTTTATGGGAGGAGCTTGAGCTTACATTACAGTTGTTTTGGTGCAGCCATTCCACTGCCCCAAGAGTTGAGTTGGCTTGKCCAGGTCCCTCCTCAGAGCCAGAGGCCGTGCTGTTGGATTAACAGGACTGTGTTAATCCAGCCAGGGGTGTGGTGTTGGAAAAGGAGTCTAAAGCCTGGGCTATCCCTGGGATGAGCCCACACACTCAGTTCTTGTGCAGTCGACCACTTTGCTGTCCTTGTCTGCGAGTGTGATCATTAAATCGTTAACAAGGGATTGATTTTTATATTCCTGTTGTCTTTTTAGAGCAATGACCTATAGAAAGCTGGATTCTGTTCTAACTTGCATATCRTTATCTAAGTATTGAAGGCAGACATACTTTTTGAAAGACAAACTTTTCACTGTTGAAGAGAATGAAAAAGAGCTGGAGAGGTGAAAACCCGAGCTGCTTAGTAGTAGCTAAGAACTCAGCCTGGAGACATTTCATGCATTTCTAACTGGCTGAGATTGAGGTCAGACCCMTTCTTGGCTATTGGGCTTTGTTTCCTCACCTATACTTTATTGTYTCTTGCAATCTGAAACAGCATCCTGAGCTGCTGCCTGTGCTGCTTGCCAGCATGAACTACAGAGAAGGTAGGGCTGGCTGTGGCCTTGTGTTGAAAGGGAGTTCACTATCCCTTTAAACCTTCTCTCTCTAGCATTAATCCAAAGCAATTAATTGTTCCTTTGAGCTAGAAAGCTTATTCTTCTTGTGAGCTGATTTGGTTATCAGTAGCTGTATTAATTTAGTGATCTGATTCTTTGAATCKTTTGGTTTAATTGTAACTGTTCACTCAATTTTTTTCATTGCATTATTGAATCTTTAGTTTAGCAAAACTGTACAGTAAATCAGTTTAGAATAACTATAGTTATTTAAACTTTTTATGTTGCTTAGCCTTGAAATCAAATCCATAATTGCACAGTACAGATTTATTCTACTACATTGCAGCAAGATGAGCTCAAGGTTACAGAAACCAACAGATGAGAAATCTGCTTGACTCTTGTTTTTGTTTCACCACCGGTGWTCAAGAGTCCCTTTTAGACTCCATCAGTGTTCTGAATTTGTTTCCCGTCTATAAGCAATATAAAGTCTGATTGTGTGCTAATGGAAAATCGTTTGAGCTGCTGTGTTGCCACCTTCATCAACAGAAGGGTGTTTTCRTCCTATGCACACAAATTCACACGATTCGCTCCTAACTACAGAGAGTGAGAACTTCCGCTCCAGCATTTAGAAGTCTAAATAGAAGAAATCATTCACTCTGCTTTTAAAATGCGTCCTCTGAGGCTATATTAGTTAAAGCACAATAAAATATGGAGCCCAACACGGATGGAATTGAACAGGCATGGAATTGAACAGGCTGCTATCGCTGCCAACCTGTGCCTGTGTACCTATAGTAGGTGTCCTGCACGAAACACTCAGCCTCAGTAGGGAACAGRGTTGGTTGCAGTTTCCATCTACTTAACCCTGTCAGACAAATCCAGGGATTGTTCTCCATCTAGTGGCAGTTGGCCCTGTGGTTGGCCTACAGAGGCAGCCCACACAGTGGCTCCCTTATGGAGTCACATAAGGGAAATTTATGAACCTGTGGTTTTTGCTAATAATGATCTAGATAAATATGAGTGCATGATTGGCTGATTTGTTGTGACTCTGAAGGATCTGACAGATTTTTATCTCTGCTCCTGTGGTTAAGTAGTCAGGCAATGATGTGGAGGGTGGGCAAAAAGAACAGGAATGATGTTGCTGAAGGAGGGCTTTGGCTTCTGGGGCCAGAAATGCTCTGCGGAAAGCAACACTGAGCCCAGATTATAATGCAACATTCATCTTGGATTATGACACAAAATGCATGCATCCATATCCACTTTCACTTTGAAGAGAGAAAAGGAAAATTCTACATTGCTAACATACATCACACATTGCCAGAATTTTGTTGAATTGAGTGCCTTGGGCATGCTTGGCTGAAAAGAAAAMTGAGTAGGGAAAGATGTCTCTTGAGTCAAGTATAGCACCTAGTAATTATATATGCTTGTCAGGTTAAGAAAAGAATGTTATGAGGTTTGTTTTCTTAAATGAAGGAGAGGATGGATAACTGTGAATGGATAAAGTGCACAAAGAAACAGGGTATTGCAGGGATATATCTTGTCATAATTGTTCCTTCCTTAATAGCTCTTCAGTGTGGAATTAGAGGGAGCTAAAAGTTCACTAAGAGGTGTCTGTAATGACATTTATTAAGAGGCTTCTTTTCTTTTATGTGTATAAGGCAAAGGTGATCACTAGCTTGTTTGCAGGTAGTCTGAGCTTTCAAAAGAAATCCAARTAGGTGCCACAGAGTGGCAGGAATAGAGGAGTGACTGAAGCAAAACTGTCCAGCTGCTCTCCATGGCACAGCAATGCTGAGAGCAATTGCACTCTGCTGGATGGGGTAAGGACGCTGGATAGAAGTTACAATTTCACTGTGGTGAAACCAGGCCAGTCTGGTTTTCTTCTCTTGTTACATGGAAATTTTGCCCAATGCTGGGGGGTGGGGAAATGAGCGGCAAGTCTTTCTGTTGTATGGACTGTTCCTAAATCCAATGCAGAAGGTTTTTTGGGTTCATGAGGGCTATTGCATTTTTTTGCTGATCCTTCTGAGCCCCTTTCTGTAAGCCCAGTTGACACAGAGGTGGTAGAGCAGTTATGGCTTTTATTCATTTATTTGAACTGGTTTGCCCTTAATTAAGGCCATCCATGAATACAGTTTGGAAAGAGAGACTTGGAGTAAACAGTAGGATGGCAATTGCTGCTATGCCGCCTATCTCTCCTAAAGGCATTTTATTTGGTGAATTATGGGAACTATATGAAATGATTGAATAATTATTCACTTAGTGTTCTACTGGATTTCATTAGATTCTGACTGTAAATCTGCTGCTTGAGAGGGAAACCTATCCTTTAATAAGCCCAAGTAGGTGGTGAAGTCAAGGATCTCAGAACAAAACATGRAGGAAGGTGAAATATAATTTATCCATAATGGTAAGTACATCAAAAGCTTAAATGACTAACAATTTAGAGATATTATTCCAAACAAGGCTCAGAAACAGAATATTGCCTTATTGCAACACACAACACAAAGATCACTCTGGTACAGAGTGAGTTTTGTGRTGCTTGTGAGTCCTGAGTGAAACAAGGAGCTTGTGGTATGAAGGGGAAAGACTGGCCACTCTTGTGTTTTTACCATGTACTGTGTGGGGAAAAGGGTGTTTAACTATTTGGGTCACAGGTTTTGTGGATTTGGAGATAGACCAGCACAGGTGATGGCATCAATGCACTTCGCTTTATTCCTGCAGGAGAAAGCCCGTAATGGAAAAGTATCGTCCTTGTGCATTGTTCCAAATAACCCACCTTGCAAACTGGGACTAAGCTGGCAAACCAATAAGATAACTAGGAGGYTTTTGCCAGCTTGGAAAAATGAAAGCACAATCTAAACAGAAATCTTGGAGAGGTATTTAAAAGTCATTTTGGAACAGAGCAGGCACTACCCCAAGGAAACTGGTCAAGTAATGATATGGTGGTGATAAATCTGGAAGGCTGCTTGCGAGCACGAAACTGTGTCATGATTTCATACCTTCAGGTAAATAATTTAAAAAGTAGCTCTAAGGATACATTTTGGGTTTGAGATTTGTGGGGGTTTTTTTACCTTGCCCCCTTGCCCTGCATAATTTATTTAATGTAAAKTGTTCTTCCAAGAGTGCTTTGCTTACTTGCTTGTGGACTCTTACATGACTCAGAGCAGTACATGAAGAATCTTCCTCTGTTTGCAGTGAGCAGAAATCCCTACTTTACTATGGTCTAAAAGGTCAAATGCCATTTAATAAATTTATCTCTCTGGAAAACAAGCAATTTTTTAGCTAGTGAAGGGAAAAAATAAGATTTTGCATTTAAAACAATAATCTAAAGCATGTTCTAATTGTCTAAGTGTGAAGTGCTCAAAGCTTCTATTACTGAAACCAYACTGGTGTAAATCCTCAGTACATATTGAAGTGAGTAGCATTATTCATAATTCTATTATACAGTCTCTGTAAAAAAAGGAGAGCTGCTGGGAAGTGCAATTCAAATTTGGTTTAAAATGCTTATCTAAGGGCTGTATCCTGCCAGCATTTTAAAAATAAGAGTTGTAATCAATGCCATTGCTTAAAAATCAATGTTGCCTGGTCTAGTCATGTGTGATAATACAGCACTGCAGCAAACAAAGCTRTTTCAACTGCAGACTTGCATTCAGCTGGATAGCATGTAGCTGTAKTAAAATATATTGCAGCACAGTTTGGACTGGGAGCAAGATAAAAGTGCATTTAGTGAGATTATGAAGACATTGGAGAATGYGAGAACTTTAGAAATTGTTGGTCAGTGAAGTTTCATTAGGGTACAGTGACAGGGACTGTGACTCAGAGTGCTGGACACTTAAAGTGGTGCCTGTTTTTTATCCTCCCTGCCCTTTTCATAAACCYTTTACTGCAATATCTCCAAGTTTTCAGAAGACTGGAAAAAGAAATTGGGTTTCTTTATGCTCTTTCTCAGAACTATTGAGTCAAGTATATAGCGTAAAAGTTTTAAGTTCTCTTCTAATAAGAACCAGTAAAGAGAGGTCATTGTTTCCAGTGTTTTCAGGTGTTGTGTACCAGGAACCAAAGTGTATTGGAGCTCTTAAACGAATTTGAACTTTTCTTCTGTAGTCYAAACTTCTGCACTATGACAATAACCCCCAAATGGTGCTATGTGCAATGCTGCAAAGTTAGCTGGTCCTGGGTTTCCTGTCTCCACTGGGCACACTGTAGACTATTGCAAATGGATCTATGATACACTTATGTTTTCAGCTGAGGCTGTGTGAATGGCAAGGGATAGGTGTTGAAGGGATGAGGCACCATTAAGATGTGGCTTACATGACTCAAACCATTGGAAGGGTTGTGAATGCCTGGGTGTGTTCATAGAAGTAGTTTCTTTTCAGGGAGCAGCATAAAATGCCAACAGAAAATCAACCTGACATAAACAAACTTCTTGACACAGGGAAACCTGGGTTAGAAAGCTGTTCTTGCACACAAACACCTTCTACAGCCTAAAGTAGAAAGGAAGCAATGTGCTTTCCTTTTTCTCTTCTCTCCCTCTTTCTCACCAGGCCATATGGAAATATTTCAAGGTGGTTTTGCTTTTTTTTTTATTTCTCTTTCTCAAAAGAGGTGTATATTCTTCCCCCGCTCCTTTTCCAACACCTAGTCATCAGGACACCCCTTTCTCATGTGGGAGACCTAGTTCAAGTGCTTACTCTAGCAGAATAGAAGAAATTACTTGAATGTAACTTAGTTGGGAGTATAACCAGCTTGTAGCTCTGGGTGGCTTTGTCTCTAGAGCATTTCTTATCCATATCAATATAAGGTATTGTCTCCTATTTCATATACCTCTCCCCACTGTGGTTAAAAAATTGAAAAGAAAAGAAATCATTAGACATCTGAAGTCCTGTTACTCTGATCAGCAATGGAGATTGGATAGTGAAAATTTGTATCCAGAACTAAGTGGAATGGTTGGTCTCAAATACGATAAAGAGCATTTTCTGTTTGGAATTATTTAAAATAAAATAGTTTTCCTAATCTCTGTTGTATCTAAAAACTTGGAAGTACTTAAAATTTCTTGTTTGACCAGTCAAAAATAAACCTACCGTGTTTCCCCTGTACCTCCTAGAGAAGTAGGACAGCTGACAAAGTGCAGGAACTGAGGAAAGGAACTTGATGTTCTTGTTCACCCTTAAATTGAGAACTGAATACAATGTTCATGCAACAGTCCACTCAATTAGTCGTAAAATGAATCAGTGACTGTGGTGGGAATGGAGCCCAGGAATCATGGCCCCTCTGCTCCAATGGCTAGATTGCACTGCCTTTAAAAAAAGTATCCCCTCCTTTGAGTACGAAATTTAGGATATAGCATAACAATTAACCTGTTTGGCTGGATTTTTTTCTTTCCTCTAAGGGACTAAAAATACTATAAGCAAACACTTTGGTATTATAGATTGTAMAGTCAGGCATACGACGGGAAGCTGGTGTTTCTTCTAAAAAAAGTCTTCATTTCAACCCTTCCTGGAAACATGAGTTATGAACTCCATTACAGTGAATATTTTCCCAAAGAGAACACAGATCCCTGGGAGAATATATTCTGCCATTAATGCTAACAGAGTCACTGTGAAGGCCAGTTCTGCACCTTGTTTGTACAAATGGTTGCAGAAACACACTGGGAAACAAGCAAACAAACTCCACCCTATTAAGAAAACCCAAGCCACCAACTCCATGACACAGCATAGCAAGACAAAAGAGAGGCCTTACCTAGTGGTAGAAATGACCCATTATGAGACAGTCACTAAACATAATATAGTTTAGAATGGACTGTTGAGAAGGATCAGGGGTTTTTAAAAAGTAAAATTACTTTCCCCTTAGAATACTTTCCATTGTGAGGCTTTTAGAGGCCTCTGCACACACAAACTGCATCAGTATTTAGTGACAGCAAAGGATTGAATTAGTGCATTTGAAAAGGTCCCTATTCTTTGCCTGAGACRCAGAAAGGGCAGCATTCAAGTTTCTGGCTTGTAGCAAAATATTTCTGCTTACATCACTTCTCGGTGGAGTTTGCMGTGAAGTAGGAACAAACACGAGATCAGTTACTGTGTCTTGGCTGGAGGGAAGAACTTTTTAAATGTACGTGTTCAGACTTTTCTAGTTCTGTGCTTCACCATGCAGCAGCATCTACTTTACTGGTTTTGTTACGGTCTAGAGGGGTGAAGTGAAGAGTAGCAGCAATGTGGCTTCACCCAGCTGAGGTGAACTGCAGGTTAAATTCTAGCAACTTGCTTTTCCCTCTGTTTGGCATACCTACCCTGCAGCTTCAATCAGTTCTAACAAAGCAAGGATGTATGTTTGGATGGTCAGSTGTTGGGAATTTTTGTAATAGTGGAAGTACTGGGATATGTATTCACAGTGAAGTATCTGTAAACATAGGCATCATTCTTAGCCTATTACTACCGATGAGATTGGTCGGTATGCATTTCTGGAGGCCACGCAAGGAATGACATCTGGGGTTTTTCCTGTTGTGATTTTCCTTTTTGGATGTGTCAGTCTCTTTGGGGTGGTGTGATGGTAGAGGACAGCTGTCCTAGCAATGTCTTATAATTTTCAATAGGCAGCTCATTGAACAGCTCATGAGACTGGACTGTGCCTACTATGTGGATGGATCAATGAGGCATGCAAGATGTTTTTGAATGGARTTCCCCTGGAGATGGTTTTATATTAGAGAATCTTGTAAATGAGTTCTTTCCCTCATATGAATGCCAATGAAGTTAGTTCAGAGATTATCTTGATATGACTGTTATTAAATTTGGAAATATTGACACTTTTACATGGAGTGCCTGCATTCATATGCAACTGTACTGTAACAAAGATGGCATCYGTACCTACTTTGCTTCCTTTTCATATATAAAAAAGGGATCTTTGCTTGTGAATATAAACTTAGAGTTTAGCCTTTTCCAGTTAGTGCCCAGTGGATAATGACARGGGGCTTGCTTGGAAATGAAGGAGAGGGTGTTTTCTTGTAACTATGARTTACGCTGCCATCCCTTACAGTAATAACAAACGATTCTTTCATCACCCGTGTGTTGGAGTTCTCAATAAAACACATTAGTGACATAAAAATGTTGTGGATAAACAGATTCCTTTTCTTCTGAATCAAAGTGTTAATTAAATAAAAATTACAAGATAGAGATTACTCTTACCAACTTGCCTTGCACTACATTAAGATGCATTTATGCAACTATAAAAATGTGGGAGGCTGGCAAAGCCTATATTGACCCTTGCCTATTGTAAAGAAAATGCCCATTAAAGAAAAATAGGGTGTGAAAAGTCACAGTTGGAAGAGAAGAATAAGGAAGTATATATGAATCTGATCAAGATGCAACAGATATTGAAGTGATGAAATTAAGCAAACATAAGTATGAATTAAATCAAATCTAGACTGTGTACTCTGCTGAATTAAATTAGATAAAAAATATGGAAATAATAGTGCTTTGCTTCTTTATGGCATCTTAAAASGCATGTCAATCCAAATAAAATGTTGACTGTAGCAAAATTTCAGATTGTTAGTAGGCACACAACAAATTAATCAAGAATGTCARCTGTCCTGCAAAGAACTCTGTAATTCAGCAGCCTCTTTTAGCAAACTGTAGTCCATTTACTCCTGCAAGATTATCATACTATGCTATCAACCGAGAAAAGAGAAAAGGTGATTTCAGAAAGCTAAAGGAAGCTTCAATAAAGCAACTGAAACCTTGGGCTGTCAGCACAGGAGAATGACAAAATGAATTTTTAAACATAAACATCCACAAAGTTTGGAATTGAGTTAGGCTTGAGGTTTTGCATTACTGTTTTGGAAGAGAAGCACAGCTGTTGAATTTCATGGCATTTYAGAATAAGACATTTGACTTTTTTGTGGGTGTATTAACAGAAGACATCTTGGCTATAGGGGGAGGAGGGAGATTGTTACCATGTTGTGTATTAGGATTTTTTTTCTTTTGTTTTCATTCTTCCAGCTCTATAGACCGAGCAGCTAGCAATTGGAGAYATTAGCTGCATCTTTACACCTGTTTGAAAGAGAGGAAAAATTCAATTTGCTTTTAGAGGGAGTAACAGTCATTGCTAGGTGTGCACAAACAGATATATACACACACTTTTATGTGAGAAAACCTCAGTTTAGCTATAATAAATGTCTAAAACTTGGGAGAAGACTCAAGAAACATTGAATCTTAAAGCCTGAACATAGGCCATAATAAAAGTCTCAATGTTATGGTCTTGCAAAGCTCCTGCTTATGAAGCAGTTTTGTAAATATGAGGTGCTTTCCAGATCCAGGCATATCCTGCAGCCATAGTTCTGATGATGTCTTTGAAAAAGCGCTTCAGTCTTGTTATGGCAGCACAGAGGGACAGAGCCTTGGGCACAAGGCCCTGAGTGTGGCACTGCACAAGCCTTTCAGTTCACCTTTCTAGGACGTTCTATGTTCTAATTGCAAAGCAGCTTTTGGAGTGTCAAAGTGGACAAGCTGTTCTCTTGTTTCTCTCAAGCATCTCTATCARAACCCATTTGGGACAGGTTTCATGCCGTATTCATTCAGATAACAGAAATAAGCACAAYAATAACTCGTGATAGGTCAGCTTAAAACTACAGTGGTTTGCACAGGTAGAGCTGTTTGAAATATGCACAGRTTTGCATCTGTTGCCACAGACTTTAACTGTGACTAAGTGCCTGTTGCTTGAGTTGGGTTTTTACCTTGCATATTTCTGTTATCATCCTTCCCTGGGCAGTGTAAATCCAGTGGTACCTTGCGGAACAATGTGTCATGTGTTGTCCCATACTCAACGATGATGGAATATCACAGCAGCTTAGAACATGCTTAATATGCAAAATGTTGGCAAATGGATTGGCCTTYTAGTGTTGATTGCTGCATCTAAACAATGTACCACCACTGCAAAGCATCAGTGCTCTCCTGGTTGCAAGCAAGCAATGGGAGGGTTGAAAGAAGAACTCCCATTTGTACTGAGCTTAGAAATGTAGCATTGATAGCTTTTTTTGGAACAGGGGAAAATCATAGGAGAAGTAATTGTTATGAAAAATATATTCCAAGGCAAAGTAATTTTAATATTTTTTTTTGTTTAGAAAAGGAGTGGAAGGAGAGGAGAAAGGAAAAAAAAATGCAAATCTAATGTGAAAGAAAAGGTAATGCAACCTGAGTTAKGAAGTTTTGATGTGACAACTTTTCATCTTGCAGAGATGCTACTGAAGCTGCAATCSTCTTTGCTGTGGTGGAGCCATTTAGGTCTTACTATACTTCCCATGTTACATACCAGATTTTATTGCATTTTCATTTCYTCTATGCATTTTTCTAGTTTATTTTTGTCTTCTGACTGTAGCCTTCTGTCTGTTTTGGAGACYTATTTCAGTTGATCTGTTTCACTGTGTTCTGGTCTCTTGTCTTTTCCATGCTCCAGCCCTTGGCTGGGACTGGATCCTTTTCTGCATTCAGAGCATTTGCTTATGGATTTCACAGGAAATTTTGTAACTTGTCCAATTCACTGGGTTGAGARTTTTAATGTTTTATATTACTATTTTACTATTACTRAAATAGCATCCAGAGGCATCCCAGYTGAGGTCAAGACCTTGCTGTACAAACTAAAGTAGGAGACCAGCTTGCTCCCAAGTACTTGGAGTGCAACTGAGTAGTGTTTGGAAGCCTGCATAAATCGTGGGATTAATAGCTGCATATTTCTACAGGTTTTAGGCTAGGACGCCAAAGCACTTCTCAAGCACAAATAAATTTAGCCTCCTTTCCTCTATGAAAGTCAGAGACTTGGTTCTGCAGTAACACTTTCCCCCTCTAATTCCCACACATGTACTTGTTACTGACATATATATGACTCTGGTCAATATAGGTGCTTAACTTTTTAAAGAGCCTGTGTAAGTCACTAAGTGCATATTGATTTGAAGCAAATGTAAATTAGAATTAATTTTGACTTGCTAACGTAGTCAAATAAGGAACATTTCTATTGATCTCTGTCCCAGAAGCCAATTATCTAGATTAAGTGTTTTTATTACGTGAAATGCAGAGTATAGTATATATCATTCTTCATTGATCAGTGTGAAATTGCGTATTTAAGACAAGGACTGTAAGTAAGAGTAGTTACAAGTGATTTATTTTTAAAAAGCATATCTTGTTTTATTTACCCCCTGCTCTTCCCTGTTCGAATGCTCTGCTTCTAACAACCACTGAATAGGAGGTTGTTGATGCATGCAGATAAACAGGGATTCTTTTTCGTATCATTTCCATTTCAGCTTCCTTCCCTTTCACTCTGCTCCATCTATATTGTGTGTTCCCTCCCCCTTCTGCCTCCCCGGCCCCCTTATCTATATTTCCTACTCCTTAGCATTGAAGAGTTCTTGCTGTTCTGTGCTCTGCATGAAAAAAAAATGCTTTTTACATTGAATAAATACATTGCAGCGATCTCTCCCGCAAGCAAGCAATACTCAAGTATCAGGAGCATTTACCGGCGCACGCACAGGTGATGGTTATGGAWAGTGCGCTGAATACACATGGCAGGGGGGATGCTGTAGCCATTGACAGGGGTACGGGCGCCGCCGGCCTCTTTGTGGCCTCTCTGCCGGGGCTCAGCAGGCGGCGGGTCCCCGCTCCTTCCCCGCCGAGCCCCGGGGTTCGCCGGTCCCTTCCCCGCTGCAGGATGCGGCCACGGCACGCTGTTACCGGGCTTGCGCTTGCGAGACGGCGACCTCCAGAAATCGCTCTGCCTCCCGTTATCCAAAGGCTGACATTATCTGTATGTATCACTATAGCAGTCCGTGCCTCAGCCCCACAGTAACTTAATAATCTTGGTAACATCCTGCTCTCAACTCATTTTCTTGGCAGTAGTTTTAATTACGTTTCGGGCTCCTCAATGAATTTGTTTTCTCTGGAYCCTCGGTATATTGAGACGCTTGTCACGTTTGGGTGCCTGCAATCACTGATGCGTTTGTTTTAGAGGATGAATTAGTCTTCTGAGCCTGAGCATGTCCAATTTATGAATTAGATTTCATTGAAAGCTAGAACAAAACAAAACAAGAAAAGGTTCTGCTGTACCACTTTCCTTCTCCACCACCTCGCCCCCATCGCAGGGGTAAAAACCTCGCATTTCCATTTCGCTCCTCAAACACGGATCCTGTCCCGAGACCGAGCGTGTGGAAGGAGGAAGGGACATTCCCTCCACCCCCCCCTTCGGCGCGGTGCCCCCGCACCGCCTCCGGTCGCCGAAGTTGGAGGAGCGGCAGCGGGCGCAGCCCCGCGCCCTTACCTGCGGGGGTGTCCCGTGGTGCCGGGCCGGGCGGGGGCTGCGGGAGGCCGYGCAGCGCTGGGCACCTCCTGGCACGGACTGCGGCCCCGCGGAACAGCCTGCGCCCGGCACCCGGGAGCTGCCCACCCACCTCGCATGCCTGCGCTTGGAGCATCCGTCCCCTACCCGTTTCCTCGGGGAGACATACATTATATATAAATACATATCTATAATTCTGGCTATATCTAAAGCTATTCGATCGCAGCCAGTTGCCCTGCTGTGGCCCCGGCTCGGCGCTCCCCGCAGCGCTGCGCGCTCGCCCCGGCGCGGCCCGTGCGCCCC